>NC_133008.1:29981361-30284391 GCF_048564905.1 Vicugna pacos | reverse complement strand
TTCCAGCCTCGCCCACCCACCCGGGGCCCCTACAGGAAGGGTGGTCACTGGGCCTTGCCACCTCCTGGTGTGGCCCCGAGCAGGTTTCTTCACTCTCTCACCTCAGTTTCCCCATCGGCAAAATCCCGTCTATGGTAACACTGCAATCTAGCATCACCAAGGTTAAAAGAAACTTGTTCTCTGTGACCGAAGGTTCAGCTAGCGAGGGTCAGGAGGGTCACGGGGACTCAGGGACTCACTCAGGCCTGTCTCCTCCTCCAAGAAGCCACCTACCTGCAGGTTCTGAGGGCAGAGCTGGACGTGTGAGCCGTCATGGGGGGTTTGTCTACCCTTACAGAGAAATGGGCTGTGGGGAACAGGGCCCCCCAGCGTCAGAGAGAAGCCCGCTGTCACTCAGCATAGGGCTGACCACTGTGCTGTCCACAGGGGGCGGTCCTGAGAGTGGAGGCCTCCCTGGGCCCTGGGCAGGAAGCCGAGGTTTGGCAGGCACTGGAGCCCTTGATTTTGGAGATGGCCCCCATGAGTAAAGCCAAGGGTGGCGAGGGTCAGGGCGGGAAGGGTCCAAGAACCCACCTTTGGGGATGGGAGCCAATGAGCTGGCAGCAGAGGGCCAAATGTAAAACACATACGTCCCTCTGAGGTCAGGGAGCGCGGCCCCCTTCCCATGGATAACATCGTCCACTGTGGCTGAGGGACTGCTGGGTCTGTGCCAGGAGAGGGACACTCAGGCACAAGACTCGCCGAGGGGCGCACAGATGTGTTGAAATTCCAAACAGGGGGTGGAGGAACCCCAGAGAGAGCAGGAGCTGGGGTCTCACAGCCTGAAGGCCTGGGGATCTGGGGGACACAGGGGCCTTGCATCTTCTCTTCTCTCCACCCTAGACGGGCTCCAGGGCCTGCTGACTGCGGGAGTCAAAAGCCCAGAGGACGCCCCCCCAGAGGAGGTGGGGCTGCACCAGGACAGTATCCAGCGGCCATCCTTGCCCTCTGCAGGCGCCCGCAGGTCTGGGCAAACACCCCACCTTCCCTGGGGCGCCCTTGTGTCTGCATGCTCCCTGGCTCTGCCTTGAGGTTGTGGCTTTAAGATAATGCAGTCAAATGAGTGTGTGCCCTGTAGCAGGCCTCGCCCTGAGGCCAAAGGACTCCGAGACGCCCCAGCCCGCTCCACCTCTCCCAGCGCTCAGGCTGACCCCGGCCCCTTCGTGGAGACCTGAGTGCCCAACCAGGAAATGAGGCTCAGGGCTACAGGCTGGCCGCCCGGTGCTGCCTTACCCAGTCCGGCAGGGCCCCCCAGGTGGGCACGCGCTGGCAGAGGTCCCGAAAGACCCTGATGACGATCACACAGGGCTGCAGGCCGCTGGCTCTGGCCTTCGGGGAGAAGCGCACAGTCAGCTCCCGGGAGCCACGTGCTTGTGCCACAGGAGAGGGGTGGAGGGAGGAAGGGCTGAAGCTGGGCAGAGAGCCCGCCGGGGGGCCCATCCTGGAGGCAGTGAAGGACTCCAGGAGGCATGGGCTGGCCTCGAGGGAGGTGGCTGGGAGCGGAGTCCACTCCCACATGGCCCAGGCCAAGCCACCTGGCCCAGGTCTGAGCTCTCGTGCCGGCCACGGGGTGGTGCCCCCACTCCTAGAGCGGTGGTCATTCCTTTCAAGTTCCCAACCCAGTCAGCCGGGAAGTAACCTCCACTAGGCTACCGCTGGACAAGGACACGTGAGCCGAGCCACCAGCCAGGGAGCCACCCCACACGTCTAACCCCCATTTGTACTGGGCCCCCTCCAGCCCCCGCCCCCTGACCTGGAACCACTTGGCGTGGCGGAGGGCAGCCAGCGACTGGAGGCATCTCTCTGGGCTCAGGACGTCGCCCGGGTCGGGCGGAGGGCCCTCCATTCCTTCTAGAAGAGAAAGGCTTGTGGGCCTGGCACCCCTTCCCGGGCTCCCACCTCCTGGACTCAGTTTGGAGGCCTCGTTGCATTTATCCAGAAGACAACGGTCCCTCCCTGATGGCCCTTCCTTCGGGGTGCTGCAGAGACCACGGGAATCCCATCTCCCCCGACGTTCCGGGCTCCTCCGAGGAAGGAGCTCCGCGCTCGTCCCCCAGCACCGTCAGCGCTGACTCCCTGGGCTAGCAAACTGCAGTTCAGATGGAACACTATGCATGAAGCCAGATTTCCAGAAACTTCCTCATGCACGATTGAAAGGGAGACAGTGGGTCAGACTTGAGCAGGGCCTCGTGTCTGAGGGAGATTCCGACCTGGTTCTTCTTGCTTCAAGAATATTCTGCTCCCCTCATCCTAGGAGCCCTGGCTTTTCAGGTCACAGGCAGGAACAGATTTCTCTTTCGCCCACAAACTATGCTCCCCACTTCCCGACCCAGGCCTCGGTCTGCTCCTTCTGGCTGAGAGCAAACGGCAGAAGAAGCCGAAAGCTCCCCTCCCAGCAGCAGCCAGCGGGCTGTGGACATCGAGTGAGGAGTAACTCCTGGGAACCCAGGGCTCACGCGGAGGGGTTCCTGGTTCTCTCGCCCTCTCTGATCTGCCTCCTTCGGTGACCTTGGACCCTGGACCCTTCCTGACACTCCCAACACCCACTTGTCTGTGCGGGAGGAGGGCCTCACTGGGCCTTCCGCCAGAGTTGAAGGGTGGCACTGTGTTTCCCGCTGTGTTTATTTTCAGATAGCTCTCTCCTTATGGTGACTAGTAATGGCTTTCCACTTACGGCTCAAAGGCTTTCCTCTTTAAAAATTTAAGTGTCAAAAAGGAATTGATTAAAGGAGAGCGTCAGTGGCTCGTGCCCCTAGGCTGTGACCAGACAGCTGTCACCAAGGGGGTCCAAGGATGACTGGAGTTTGGGAACAGTCCTGTTCCAGGAGGTTCCATGGCCGGATGAGACGCCCGCTGCGTCCCTGGCCACCTGGCCTGCACCCTCCCTGTCAGTGCCCTCTGGCCTCGCCCCACACCCTCTCCCACTCTCTCAGATGCTCATCTGCCTCAGGCCCCTGGGACCCTGCCTCGGCTGGAGGACCGGCAGAGCTGGTCTCCCTCGGGTGGGGAGCAGGTGCCTGCATGGCCTGGAGGCACAGGAAGAAGGGTGCTGTGCACCCCACAGCGGGTTGTGAGCCACCTGACACTGTCACAGCTCCCTTGCCCACTTCCTCCCATGCCCCAAGGCCCAGCCCTTAACTGACCAGGAGATCCGGGGCTGACAGAAGTGCTGGAAATTGGCAGTGGCAACCTCTCCACAGAACAGAGGCAGACGCTGCCCTAGACTGCCGTGTATGTGGGGAGGGGGGCTTGGACAGAAGGGCCCCACCGCACCTTGGTCTGCAGAGGGGTCCTCTCGCATCAGGGGTGAGGTGATGGACACGGTGACCTGCATCCGGGGCTCCTCACAGGAAGAGATGATGATGTTGGCTTCAGGGTCGGAGGAGACCTCGTATTTGTCCTCTGTCACCATCTACAAGGTGCAAATACAACAGGAGGCCGCATTACTCCCATTGAGAGGCAGGACGTGGTCGGGTGCCAGGTCCTGTGCCTGGCACCTGGAACCTCCTAGGGACTGAAACACAGCCCCACCCTCCAGAAGTGCACACGTAGAAATGAGTATAGATGACAGACTCAGCATCAAGGTGCCTTCATATGTAAAGAACACCCACAGCTCAACAACAAGATCAGCAACTCAACAAAACTGGGAAGTGATAGTTTGCAGAAAGAAACCAAAGTGACCCTGGCCCCAGATGTGAGAGAAGTCACTGTCCTCTGTGGCCACACATTTAGACTGTTTCCGAGCTCTTCCCTGAACCCTCTTTGTAAAGGAACCCTCAGGTTCCACCACTGTCTCTTATTTCTAGAAACAAACTGGTTTGTGCCTAACATGGAAACTCGCATAGCAAGGACGCGATACCCAGCTGGCCTCTCACCGGGAGCTGGCGGGGCAGTTGCTCAGCGACTCTGCGCAGCAGGGTGCGGGTGGGCTTCTGGGAGCAGAGCAGGATCAGCTGCACAGTCCTGTCGCCCCGCAGGAGGAGGCCCTTCGCCAGGAGGCCGACCCGCATCACGCCTTTCAGGATCCGAGCGGAGGGGCCAGGGCAGCTGCGAAGGCAAATCCACAAACACATGAGCAGAGGGAGCAGAGGTGGGGACAAGGGCCTCTGTTCGGCCCCAGGACACGAGCCCCTTGCCAGACCGCTGTGTGCCTGCACCTCCTCATCTGTCAACCGGGAGCATGGCCCTTCTCAGAGGGCACTTGATCGCAGGGGACACGAGGGGACAGATCTGGGAGAAACGCTGGGAACTGTGGTTGGGAAACCGTGCTGCTCGGAGGAGCCATGGCTGTCACCTAATAAACTGCCTTCTGGAAAAGGCCGCCCGCAGCCACCCTCCTGTCGCCCCGGGCCTCAGTCAGCGGGGCCACTTCGTCAGCCCTTGGCTTGCGCTCCTTCTGAGCCATCTCCGGGGCTGTTCTGTCTCCACCCCGACTCCTCTGAGGAGGCCCGGGCTCCCCTGCCCTCCCTCCCTCAAGGCCGGGCGGCCCAGCCACCCCCGCCTCACTGCCGTGCCCCCACCTGCACCGCACCATCCTGGCCACTTTCTGCAGGTGAATCTCATCACCGCGTCTGTCCGGCAGCCACCCTCCTGGTGCTGTCCCTCTGCAGGTTGGGGACACCTTAGCTTCTTCCCTGGGCCCGAGGCCCCCAGCCTGGCCCCCGGCCATCTTGTCACCATCCGCTCCTTTCACTCCCTCCTGAGGCTCCAGCCCCACAGACGGCCACCTGGGTGCTCTTGCGTGGCAGGTGTCCACAGCTATCGCAGCACAATGTCCCTTCCTTGACTCTAGAAGTGCCATCCGCTCCTGCCACTCCCTCATCACCATCTTATTTTCTCTGTGACCCTTCTCAGGACAGGAGATGACCTTATTTTGTAATGTGTTTGTGTGTTTCTCCTCTGATTGGAGCCTGTGATGAGGGGACCTGGTCACACCCACAGGGCAGGGGAGACCGGGAGGTGGCCGGCCAAGCCCAGGCCTAGGATGCCCACAGGACAAGGACCAGAACCTTCAAGGGAAGAGGGAGCAGAGAGGGCCGGGGGCAGGGCGCCTGCAGGCAAGCAGACCTACAGGCTGTTTTGTATCCTGACTCACACAAACTGCAGAATACAATGAAAACTCCAAACAGAAAACCCGCATTACGGTGTCCGTGGGGCAGCTGCAAGTCTCAGCACTGACTAGGTGTCTGACCCGCTGAAGAACTGTTGTTGATTCTTTTCAAGTGTGACAGTGGCATTGTGCTTTTGTTAAACGAAAAGGAGCTGTCCTTCAGAGACCATTCCAGCTGTGGGCTGATGCCTGATACTGGGTCCCACAGGTTTCCTTTAGGGCTGTGGGTGGAGGGGAGGGTGCAGAGAGCAGGTGAGTCATTCGGGTTTAGGGATGGTCACTTGGGGCTTGTCACCTTGTGGGTGTGTTAGAGAATTTCCACAATAAAAGTAAAAAAAATCCTCAAACACTAACATAAGCTTTGCAACAGCTAGGTAAACAACGGAACAGCCACTGGGCGGTTTATCGTGTTCCTATTAAAAAACACATTTCCGTAGTGAAAAAGACCAAAAGAATAGTGAAAACCCCCAAACCACACCTCTGTGTTTTTGAACAATGTCTCGGGCGAAGCATGTAACCTGCCATCAATGTCATGTGAAGGCTTTAAAAAAGTGCAGTCAGTTCTGCTTTCAAGCTGGGTTTGAGGGGAAGCGTGGGGCTGGGGGCAGCACAGGCCCCTCTGCCGGCAGCAGGCTCCCGCCCTCACTGCGCGGGCACATGCGTCCGCACAGCGGGGGAGGCCCAGGCAGGGCCTGGGGTCCCCGAGGTGCCCACATGGACGCCCGGCACTGACACATGAGAGGCTGCGTGATGTCGGTGCTGGGAAGCCTCAGGGGGAAAGGGGCTTGGGCCCCCTGCATGTTATGTCTGCTTCGCGTACATATTTCTTTCAAAATAAGGTCAAACAACTATCAAAACAAAGCACGAGCACGAGCACGGGGAGGAAACGGGAGGGAAACCACCAGGGCTGAGTGAGGGGCGCCTCTTCCTCCAGAAGACACCGTGCGGAGCCGGGGAGGCTCCTGAGTTCAGCTGGCGACCCCGAGTAGCTCTTGCGCTCTTGTCGGGGAGCAAACACTGTGGCAAAAAGAAGGTACCGACTGGAATCGGCCAGACACCAAGGCCAGGTGCTGTGAGTCCGCCGACGTGAGCCGCCCGGAGCAGGCCGAGCCACGGAGCGAGGGAGCGGAAGGGTGGGTGCGGGGGGCCGGGCCAGGGCCGGGGAGCTTCACGGGACACATTTCTGCTTCCGGTGATGCAAAAGTTCTGGAAGTGGACAGTGGTGACGGTTGCACAACCCTGTGAATGGACTTAGTGCTGTAGTATTAAACACATTGACAATTGGTTGCGATGGCAAATTTCATGTTATGAGCATTTTACCACCAAAAAAATCAAACCCTTAAAAAAGAAAAAGAGGCCACCTAGACAGAAGGGACTCGGAAAAGCTAACTAACTCCTTCTCTGATTCTTTAAACCGTGTGACGACTCACGCCCGGCACTGGGACCTGCCCGGCTCCCGGCAGTCGCGGCGGCCATAACGATCCACGCGGAGGCTCGCGGCTCTGGGAGGCGGAAGCCGGTCAGGACCGCTTCTCTCCGTCTTGCAGGTGAGGAGACACAGGTGGCTGATCCTCTGTCAACTACATTTCTAGATGCGCCTTCGACAGGAAAAGTAACTTCTGGTGTCAGGACAACAGCTCTCACCAGCTGGGACTGGACTCCCTCTGAGCCTTGGGGCTGCAGTTCCGAGACTCCCTTGGGGAATTTTCTCCCAGGGACCCAGAAGGCACGAAGCCACCCGCCTCTGCCCTCCTGGCAGCCACTTTTTGTCTGGACCCAAGCCCTGCCTGGGGGTGAGCAGCCCCGGCTGCCCATAACCGGGTGCTCTGGACAGGAGGGCGACGTCCATTACCTGTGCTCCCCACCCTGCGGCTCTGGGCCCGCGGAGTCCTCCTGGGCCAGCGTGTCGGACACCAGCTTGAGGGCGCGCTCCGAGTGGGAGACGGCCTTCTGCGCTGCCAGGAGCTCCCCCTCTGAGGGGTAGATGGCTGCGTGCTTGCACATGACGTGCCGGTCGTCGCTGGATTCCGGCCGCCTCGTGGGCTGTGGGGAGAGGTCAGGGCGGGCTGAGAGGTCCTGGGGACCCAGAGGGTGGGGACAGGACAGGTGTCAGCCCACAGAGGCGTGGGGGCCCCCCAGAGCCAGGCTGGCTCTGGGGCTGCCGGGCAGGCAGCAGCTGGTGAGCTGGGCAGGGGAGTGACAGGGCCCACGGGGGAGGTGAACCGGCAGGGACCCGCGGGCCCCCGATGGGTGCCGGGAGGTCAGGCTGAGTGGGTGGCCAGTGGGCTCCGCAGGTGACATTCTCGCATTTCTAAGCCAGAGGCTCCCAAGGCAGCTGGTGGGCCCCACCCCTCAGCAGGGTGCGACCCGCGGTTCCCATCCCATCCTTCCAGGCCCACCTGGACAGACACTCAAAGGTCCCAAGGGATGTCACCACCGGGGCCGCAGGAAGCGTAAGGGGCTGCTGTGGCTGGAGGTGGAGCTGGGGCTGGGGCTCCTGTACGTGGCCCTCAGGCCCCTCCATCTCCCACCCCTGAGCATCCCTTGGGGTCTTGGTACAAAGACCTGCTCCTCATTCCTAGAGGATTCAGATCCTTCTAGTGAGGGTCAGTGGCTCTGTGACAGGAGGCCTTCAGGCACCAAGACAAGACTACCACCCACCAGAGGCTTGGCTGCGGGCACACCCGGCCTGCTCCTGAGGAGAAGCAGGTGCTGAGGGGGTGGCGAGCGAGCGGAGTGCGCATCCTGGACCTGCGGCTCCTCTTCCAGACGCCTCTTGCACAAGTCGTAGCGCCTGCCAGGATGAGAGGGACCAGGAGCCGTGGCAGCCGCAGAACCCCTGGGCCTGTCACGTGGGAGGCGCGCAGCCTCCCGCGCGGCCCCGGCTGAGCGAGGCCCGTGGGCTGGGGAGGCCGCACCTCATCTCGCTGTGCCAGCGCCGCAGCTCCCCCAGCCGCCGCTTGGTCAGCTGTCGCTGCTTCCTCAGCCTCTCCTCCAGGAGCTTCCGGACCCTGGCGCTGGGCTTGTCGGCAATGGGGAGATCAGGGTCCACTTTTTTCTGGAAAGATCAGGGACCTTCATTCAGACGAGAATGCTGGGTGAGCCTTGGGGCCTGGGGAGCCCCCACCGCCAACACCCTCTTGCAGGGTTTAGACAGTGGGGAGCTCCAGTCCCCAGAGTCTCAACACTCTTTGTCCCCAAAGGCCATGGCAGGAAAGGGGGCCACCTCGGGGAACAAAATGACAACTGACTCGCAGAGCCACAGGTGTGACGTCCACCCACAGCACACCCAGCTGTCCACGTGTCTGACGGAGGAGCAGAGGAAGAAGGCACGGGGATAGCGCAGAGCGACCACCATCAGTGGTCACGGGTGTTCACCAAGTATGCACTGGAAATGCTCGTCCCCAACAGAGGAATTCAGGGAAATACAACAGAGTGGAATCCGGCAAGGCATATGCTAAACAGCATCGCTAATTCACTCATTGGGCTTCTTTCTTTTAGCACTTAATTTCATCACTCAGAGAGTATAGTGTTGTCTAAGGATTATCTACTGGTGGAAACAACACAAGTGCCCTTTGGTGGGTGAAACAGATACACACCACGTGTCCCTCCACACACGGGAGCATCGCTCAGCCATGACCAGGAGAGCAGCCCTGACACCCGCTCCCACGTGGACGGACCCTGAGAGCACGGTGCTCAGGGAGAGAAGCAGACACAGAAGGACACACAGTGTGTGATCTGTGGATGCGGGGCATCCAGAACAGGACAGTCCACAGACACAGGGAGGGGGTTCCTGGTTGTCAGGGGCTGGGGGAGGGGAAGGGAGTGACTACTAAAGAGAATGGCGTTTGTTTTTGGGGTGATAGAATGCACACTCTGATGAATGTAGTAGAAGCCACTTTAGACGGTGAATTGTGTGGCATGTGAATAACATCTCAACGAGGCCGCTGAGAGCAGGAGGTGCCCAGAGGCCTTGTTTATCCCGAGGAGAGTGCGGTGTGTGCTGTGCACACGAGTGCCTGAGGCCCAATAGGCATGTGAGTGTAAACACGCACCCATGGACACGCGTCCTCCAGCAAACCCGCGGCGGGGAGGCCTCATGAGGCAGCTGAGGGCCCCTCTGGCTGAGCCCATGGTGCCGAAAGGCCCAGGGGCTCAGCCTCCCAGAGGCAAAAGGCGTGTCTTGAGCCGTGAGCCAAGGAGAGCGCAGATGCCCCAAGCCCACCTTGTACTGCAGCCGGTGCCGCCGCCCCCTCACATGCATGTCCCTGGCGTTGGCGTCGTTGAAGCTGCACTCGCATAGTTTGCAGTGGAACCGGATCACTCTGCCTTCCTCGTTGCACACCTGGGACACAGGGCTCAGCTGAGTGCTGCCCGAGCCCCCCACCTGGTGGGTCTGGGCCCACCGGGGGGCCTCCTTCCCCTGAGGGCCTTGCAGGCCGCGTGCTGGCTTCCTGTCTGCTTTAGGCACTCAGAGGAGCTGCACTTCACCAGCGGGCCCTCCCAGGCCCAGGTCCCCCGCGGCCACCACCGTGCTGCCCCCTCCCCGCCCTGCCCTGCCCTGCCGAGCCCCCTCTTCCTGTCCTGATCTCTGTTTCCTGCGGCTTCTCTGCACTTTATCCCCTTGACTATCAGATGACGGGGTCTCCGGCAGCAGGAAGACTGCCTGATGCGGTGACTTTGCAGGGGACAAAAACAGAAGGAGCTGAGTCAGTTGAACAAGAGCACGAATGTGGGGTCAGAAGAAATGCCCACACACACGACCCTGGAGGCGCGGGACAGGCTGGCGGGACGGGCTGCGACCCTGAGCTCCACAAGGCAACAGGTATCCGGGAGGCGCTGTGTGGGGCACACGCTGGCTCCGGTGCCTGAGGATGGCGTGTCTGTGGGGTACCCAGGGCATGGATCCCTCCTTCCCGCAGGACAAGGGGCCGCCCCATGGCCGGAGATGCCTCTGCCTGCCTTGAGCCTTTCTTCTAAGACCTGAAGCCCAGCGCCGGGCTTTACAGTGAGACCCCTGCGGTGTTTCGGCTCACTGAGGTCTGCGCGGGGCAGGGTGCAAATCTCAGGGGAACAACTGGGACGGGGCTTTGAGGCCTGACCCCCACCAGGCCCTTGTCCACCAGAGCCAGGGTGGAGCTGGGAGAGCTGGCGGCGGGACACACATTGTCTCCAGCAGAGTTACCTCCTCCACGTAGCCTGGGCCCACCGGCTGTGCACCACTGCAGCTTCCAGAAGCTTCTGCAGGGCCCCCACAGGCAGGCGGTTCTCCGGGCCGCTCTGATCTGGGGTGTGTCGGCTTCCCCTCCAGGGGTCTGCAGTCTGCTGCCTGCAGCGCAGGAGGCCCTGGAAGGGAGGACAGTGTTACTGATAACCCGCCCCAGCCAGAAACCACAGCTGGCTCCCAGTCCACCAGCATGAGGGTAGGACGTACCACCACCAGGTCTCCTGCTGCCCCCTCACTCCCTCGTGACATCAGCCAGCGGGCTCCATGGCCCTGTGAGACCCTTTCCCACCAGCCTGGGTCACGACAGGGAGAGCAAGGCCCTCACGGCCCTCGGGGCCAAGGTGGATGTGCCCACAGGAAGGCTGGGGTGGCAGGCCCTTCGCTGAGGACCCCCTAACAGTGCACGGTCTGCAGCCCTTATTAACCGACCATGGAACCCCAGGTGGGCCAGGGTCATGTTCAACCTAGCCCCATTAGGCAAGTTCACTGAGCCTTGGCAGGGAGACAATTCTTTGTCACCAAAACTGCTTTATGATTTGATCTTAAATATCATGTTCTGTTCAAAACGCAGTACTGCCGAGGCTCAAAATAAAATAAGTCTCCCCCTCTCCCCTGCAAAGTGGCGGAGAGCAGAGACTGGCCCACAGGCTCGCATTCCAATCCCACTTCCGCTGCTCACGGGGGCCTCGGGGCCAGCTGCTTCACCTCACCTCTCCCCAGGTCTCCATCTATCAAGGGACTAATGACAAATCTAAGGAGCTGCAAAGGGTAAGTCGGGCACCACATGTGAAGCCGTGAGTGAAGTGGGCACCTGACTTATAAGCCGCGTAACCCACACAGCACACGTCCCTCGGCAGCCATGACGCCTCTGTGGTCACAGCAGAGGCGTGTGACTCACACCGGAGAAGGCAGGGCTAGGGAAGGGGCTGCGAGGAGCCCGCCTTAATTCCCTGGTGCCCACGTGACTCATCAGAGCACGGGGTGTGAGGGGGCTGCTTCCAGCACGTGGGGTTCTCCAGGCCTGGGGCAGGGCTTCTGGAGCATGGCCAGCACCCTGGCTCCGTCCCAAGCTTCAGGAGAAGAAATGGAAGCTGCCGTTCCACTGGTTCTGCCAAGGCTTCCCAGAGCAGACAGGGCAGCCGGGTGCACCCCGCCAGGTGGGGATCTGGGAGAGAACAGTGTTCCGCCCACCGTCCCCGCCCGCATTCACAGGTCGTGCCTCCCAGAACTGACGACCATACACATAGTCACTGGACAATCCCGTCTCTGAAGCTCAAACTGGCTGAGTGGAGGGGGAGGAGGGGGCGGACTGTGAAGCAGAGACACATACCTACGCAGGAGGCCTTCGAGGCCACAGTTTTCTTGGCGGGCGTTGGCTGGCTTGGGGCGCACACTCCAGGGCCAGCAGGGGCCGCGGCGGGGCTCTCGGTGGTGCAGGAGGCCGGGGCCGAGCTGGCGCTCCCTGGCGCCGGTGCTGTGGCAGGAATGGGCTTCCCCAATTTGGTGTGCAGCTTGAAGACCTGGAACAGACCAGGCCCTCGTCAGGGCCCCTTCAGGCCTGACCAGCCTTCCCCCAGGGCGGGAAGAGCACCTGGCTAGGTGCAGCTGGCAGCCTGTGGAAGCGCGGGCAGTGGTCCCATCCCAGCCCCCGGGACCCTCTCCCGTCCCCAGCTCCCACTTAAGTCCCTTTGCTCTCTGGGGCATCGCTCCTGGGAAGGCCCTCCTGAGCTGTCTCCTGCTTCTAGACCATTAGTGCGGGTGACGAACCTGTAGTGCTTGGACACTTCTGCTGGCTTACGGGGACCCCCTTCCTCTGAACTCCACCAACCGGGGCTGAAAAGCAGGGCTTTTTCAAGCACCCAAGTACCAGCCTAGTGGCAGCCCCAGGGAGAGCTGAAGCACGTGCGGATGAATGTGTGGACAGGGGCCGCCTGCTAAGATGTGCCCGGGTACACACCTGCAGCTGGTGTCCACATTCTGTACACAAGCGTGTACATGCCCATGGACACATCCACGTTCTATGGGAACGCATACACACGCCCGTGTCCACAGATTCACCTAGGATACGGTCACTACCCCCTCGGCATGCCCCCTCCCCGCCCCCGCCAAAGGCACTTCACTGCAAAAGCCCCTGGCTGGAAAGGGCTGTTCCCCTGCCCTCAGAGTCCGCACCGATGGCACCAAAGACCATCTCAGACACGATCTCAGGCTCAGAGTCTCTGACTCTCACGGCTCAAACCTGCGTCCTGACCCCAGAACAAGTGCTGGCCTGGGAGCCCTGACACCTGTAGCCCACCTGGCCTGGGTGCCACCTCTCCCACCTGCACCCCTGCTACCGCCAGGCCAGTGTGTCCCCTTCTCCACGCCTCACTGCTCCTTCTTGGTGGGGTGTGTGGGTTCGCTCCGACATTCAAGAGCCTGTCCTCGCTGGGCCAGCGAAGGAAGCCTTGATGAGTCAGGGGAGAAGGCAGGTCCCCAGGTGGGCGCTCAGGGAGGCCCAGCCTGCAGCGGGGGCTGAAGGGGGACAGGGTGGGCTGGGGCAGCTGGATGAGGTTCTGTGGACAGGGCAGACTGCAGTGGCCACGGAAGAGGGGCCTTCCTAATCCTCTCGCTCTTAACTGCTCGGCTCAGCAGGAAGCAGGCACCCCACCAGGCACCCCATTCCTCCTGTCTTCAACACACATCCTTAAGGTAAGCATCACCTTGCAGGTTCACAACAGCATCTGGGGGAGGTTCGCTGCTTTCCATAAAGCACCACTGGGCCACAGGAAGAGCACACGGGGAGGGTCCTCCCTCCTTTCAGGTGGGAGGGCCCATTCATTTCCCCATAACACGACATACTACAGGCATTTTTAAGGCCACAGGAGAATGTAGGTATTAAAATAGTAATAAATATGAAAAACACTGATATTAAATAATTTAATATTAATTAAAACTTGGATATTAAAATATTATAACTTACTAATTTATTTTTTAAAAAAATAAAGACCCCCCCCCAAATGGAACACACCATTTCATCTTATCAACGTGCAGACTCTGGTTCATACAGACATACAGACACACGCGAGGCCAAGAACAGGTCCCTCTGGGGTCTGGGCACGAGCTGCCCTGCTGTCTGCTTCTGTTCAGGAGCAGGTGTGACTTTTAAAACTGTAAGAAGGGGTTTGGCTTCTGAGGAAGGAGCACATACGGGCCCGCAGGGGAAGCTCCCTCTCGTGGGTGGCTGTCCCCCAAGGTCATCGGATGCCCCGCGCAGGGCTCCTACCTTCTGGTGCTTGGCCCCCCGCATGTGGGCGGCGTAGGCCTCTGCTCCGGTGCAGGACACGGCACACAGGTCGCAGTGCAGCTGCGCCTGCACCCCTCGCGGGCTGCCGTTGGGCTGGACGCCCATCTTCTGAGCCGCCTCTTTCTTTTTGTGCTTCTGCCCTTCCAGGTGCTCACGGTAGGTCTGCTGGCAGAGAGCGAGGGCGGCCTGAGGGGTGTGTGTGACTACTGGGCACCGTGCCATCCCCACAATTCTCGGGGGCCTGACGTCCCCACCCCTCCACTCGCAGGCCTCCAAGAGTTCTGTGTGCCACCGCTTAGAGCCCAGTCAACAGAAGACTCAAAAGCTCAGGCTAAAGACATAGGTTTCTTTGTCTTTTTTTTCTTTTGGTCCTAAAACTCAATGTGTTTCTTAAGTAAGCATCTTCAGAGGATCACATATTTAGTTTGGGGGGCTGCTTAAAAGAATATTCCGGCTTTTCAGAATCTGACCTCAGAAAGCAAGCAAGGACGCGTGCTACGGAAGGATGCGGCGCCCACATCCCTGCTAGGGCGCCTCGAAGAAGCCCGTGAGGGGCCGCCGCCCGGGCCCGGCTTCCCGCCTGCTGCGCCCGAGAGGCCTGGCGCCTCTGGCAAATGACCGAGCCCTCGCAAGGCGTCCCAGACTCGTTCTCTTGGAACTCTTACAGCGGGGCAAAGTGGGCTGCTGCCCCAGCACCCTCTAGCACGCCAAGAGTCAACGTCCCACAGCGCAGAGACACCTCTGGAAAACATACAAGGACCTGGTGACGTTAGCTGGTTCTGGGGCGGGAAAGATGCAGGGGCAGGAGTGGGAGGGGTGCTCTTGGAACATAGGAATCTGTTTTTATCTAAGCCATAGAACACACACACACACACACACTCACGCACATCACGGTAAAGCCTGTGGACAGAGACGAGTCTGGAAGGATATATGCCAAGACGCCAACAGTAAGGTCCTCGCCGCCTTGTGCACACGTGGTACTAGTTAAGCACGAGGCGACGACAGCTGGGTCTGACCTCTGTCCCCACCACCACATCAGGTCAGCTCTGCAGCTTACTGACCCTCTCGGGGCACAGCCTTCACCCCCATGCGGAGGTGGTAAGGACGGGTTAGAAGGATGAGACGACCTGCAGAAACACTTCGCAGAGTCTGAACTCACAGAAAGAGCAAATGTTTGCCACTTATGTCATCCTGCTGCCAGACTCGCCACCATAAACCCAGATCAGATGTGGAATGAGAGAAAACCCGGAGGAGCGTCGGAAAGAGGCCCACCTGGCGCCCCGCGGTCCCTAAAGCTGGAGGCCACCCTCACGGCCCTCTACTCGCCGGCACTGAGACCACTCAGCCAGCCATGCCGTCCTCGACTCAGAGACTGGCCTTCAGAGAGGAGGCAGAAGTGCTCCCCAGCCGCAGGGAGGCCACACCGACCAAGTCCTCCCAGATGCTGAGGGAGGCCATGTGTGGCTGCTTCCACGTTAACCGTGTCTGAGGCAGCGTCGGGTTGGGGGCAGGAGAGGCGAGTGGAAAAGGGCGGCACGGGGACCCTGCGGTGCTGGGAAGGACAGGAGCTGATGCTCCCAAGGGGAGACGGAGGCTCAGAGAGGCCGAGACACCTGCTCGGGTGGGTGATGGCCACGCACCTATGCTCCGTCCCACCCCACGTCTGCAGGGAGTGTCACACACTCAACATGATGCCACAAGGAGTCCAGAATCACAGGAGCAGACCTTGTGTTTGACCTGTGAGAGGACCCAAGAATCCCCACACAGGATAAAAATCACACGAGAAAGAAAGAGGGGAACAGGGAAAACCAACCTCTTGCCAAGAGTGAGTATCGTGTAGCGGAAGCAAGCACCCGGAGGGGCTCTGGCGGGCGCTCTGAGAAGGGCTGGCGGCCGGGGGTCTGGGCTGGTGCTGGACGCCGCGGCCCAGCCCTGAGCGCGGGCGGCCCGGCCCTCGTCCCCCAGCCGGAGAGGTCAGGGCTGGGTGAGGGGTTGGGGCTCCCACACAGCTATCTCTGTAGCTGCGATGTGGAGTCTGCTCGTGCCTCCATGGCGCCAGCTTTCTCTCAGAGTATTAAAGACAAGACAAAATCCACACGTGGTGTTTTGTGGTCTTTGCAGGGAGTGAGCTGGGAAGGTCCTTTGCTGACAGCAGCACACGCACGCGCACAGGATGCTCTTACCCACCTGCAGCCCTGCCTACACCACCCTGCGGCGTGACTAGCCTCAGGGAGGGGCACAGACCACGCCCCAGGGCTACCAAGCACCTCAGGGTACAAGGCCTTGCTTCTGCGGCCAACAGTCAGCTCTGTGCCTGCTCCTATGTCTTCCACAAGAACACCAAGCACCCTTAAGGTAATCCTGATGTGCACCTGGCATCGCAAGTTTAATAACAGGCCTCTTTTGGGCTGGCAACGACCCTGACCGCTGGCCGGCCACAGGGGACAAGGGAGGGCTCTCCTAGCCGTGGGGGCAGGGGGATTCAGGGCCTGCCCAGCGTGGGGTGGGGGGCTGACCTGGGGACCAGCACAGCTGATCTTGCAGATGTCACAGTAATGAAGTGGGGGCTGCTTGGGACCACCCCTGGGTTTCAGCAGCCTAGTGGGAACTGATAGATTTTCGGCGAAGCTGTCAGCAGAACCAGCACTGGGACTGCTTCCTGAGCCGCCCCACGGGGACAAGTCCACAGGCTTTGGGAGTAGGGGGTGCTGCTCGGGGGGTGGCGGCGGCGGCGGTGGCGGCGGCGGTGGTGGCTGGGGGGGCCCCAGGGCAGGCAGGGGCTGCATCTGGGGGGGGAACGGTGGAGGGTAGTAAGGACTGGCTGCTGAGAAAGAGGACACATTGTAGCTCAGGTAGCTTGGTCCTAAGAAACAGAGAGAAAAATGAGAGGGAGAGATGGGTTGGTTTCAAGGGCCTCATTTATTTCTGCAGCAAATAGAGGCACAGCCTGGGCCCGCATGCGCACGGGGGCAGCCTGCTGTCTCACCAGTGTACAGGGCGGAGGCCGGGCTGAATGAGGGCGAGGACAGGCTGTAGGAAGGCAGGGTGGAGACAGAGGCAGCTGCGGGCTGAGCGCTGCTCGCCGGGGGGCAGGTGTAGCCGAAGGCTGCGGTACTGGCTGGCTGCCCGGCCTCAGCAGAGGGCGCCTGCGGCAGGGGCTGCACTTGGCCATACCCACCACCACCATAGGCTCCTTGGGTCCCTGGAGAGCAAGCACAGCCTCTGCAGAGCCAGCCCTGTGGTCCCGGGCCCAGGCAGCAGAGAGCCAGAGCCACACTCCCTGGGACCAACAGGACCACCAGCTGCTGGGAGCCTACCCGGCCTGGTACAAGTGGCCGCGAAGCCTGGGTGTCTGAGCCACAGCTGGAGGCCGGAGCCCTGGGCTCTTCCATCTCTAAAATCCAAGTCCTCAGCAGAACCCGCCTCCTTCCATCCTGGGAAGTTTTCCTTAGAAAAAAACTTCCAGCCTGCCTCAGTCTCCCCTTCTCTCTCTCACACACAGGCCCGCTGACTAGTGGAAACTTTAGGCTGGTGATCTGACGGGACAGCCCCGAGACCCACACTATTTCTGCAACTCTTGTGAATATGGAGTGTCTGAAACGTGACTTGACTGTGGTTCCTCCCGTGTAAGCGAAGCCCCCTGCTCCCGCCCCGCCCCTGCAGAGACCCACCTGGAGGGCAGAGTGTGGCGGTGGCAGGGAGCGGAGGCTGGCCAGCAGCAGGTGGTGGGTACTGTTTGTTCTCATAGCCACTGGCGGCTGTTGATGGTCCATAGCTGTAGCTGTCCTGAGAGAGCGTTTCCGTGGGGGACACAGAGCAGAGAGAAGGGCGCTCAGGATGGGGGTAGCTCACTCGCTACCCCCAATCCCCGTGTGGCCCGCATCCACCTGATTCCCAAGCTCCTGCTCTGCACCAGCCCTGTTTCAGGACCTGGGGATGCAGTGACCATGGAGGTGGACGTGGCCAGCTCTCGTGGAAGTGACCGTAGCGTCTGGGAGCAAAAGTGCTCTGAGGAACGTCCAACAGGACAAGGGCCGCTGGTGACGGCTCGGAGGAGGAGGAGTGACAAGGAGACAGGAGTGCGGAGACTCGGGGACAGGGCTCCTGGCAGATGTCGGCAGGGTTCAGAAGCCCTGGTGGGAGTCAGATGTGGGGCTTGCAGGAGCCCCAGAAGGTGGTAAGAGCAGGGGATTGCTGAGCACAGCAGCAATCGTCAGGAAAGGGGCTGGGAGGGCAGGGGGGCCAGAGGTGCGGGAAGGGTCCGGGGCAGCAGGGAGCATGGCTGGATTTTGGTTCACAGCAGGGTTGAGCTGTTGGGTGGAAGTGAGGACGAAAGCACAGAGGCCAGGAGAAGGCCCTGGGAGCAGGGTCGGGGCTGGGTCTGGAGAAGTCCTGGAGGCCCTGGGGAAGCAAAGGGGAGGGAGGGCGCAGAGCCAAACAGCTGCGTGCTTGGCTGACCAGCAGCCTGTGGTGCCATTTGCTGACCCAATCGGCAACAAGCTGCCTCAGGGGGGTTGGACCAGTGGGGAACGCCTTGGCAACTCCCAGTGGAAGCCCAGCAGCCTGATCTGTGGGCCCGGAGCCCGGAGTCAGGAAGGTGGCACTGTCAGCACTGACACGGACAAGTCTGACCCCATCACCTCCACCAGCACGAGTCCCAGACTATCTGCCTCCACACAAGCTTGTCCAATTTTCAAGGGAGGACCAGTGCCAGGCAGAGAAAGTCCGGGCTGATACCTGGTAGGAGGGAGCTGTGGAGGGTGCCGGTGCAGGCTCCTGGGGCTGGCTGCTGTAACCGAGGTCCTGGCCGGAGTAGGGCTGGTACCCACCGTAACCCGTTGGAGTGACGGGCCTGGATGGCTGGGTGGCCTCAGGAAACGTCGGGGTCAGAGCAGGGCCCAGGCCAGGAGCAGACGGTGTGGCGAAGCTGGCTCCCGCAGCCGGAAGGGGAAAAGCCGTTGGAGGCTGGGCGCTAAAACCACAGATCAACACAGAACCCCGGCAGCATTAGATCCCGTCCTCCGAGAACCTGCGTCGGGCACGTGAATGCCACCTGACCCTGGACTCCAGCTGCTGGGATGCCGCCAGCCACACGGCACTGCCTGTAACACTAACCCTGGCCTTTCTGTGAGCACAGGTGCCAATGGAAGTGCTTTTCACAAGTTAACACAATCCCGTAGTGACTCTGAGGCCGAGGCCATCCTTGTCTCCGTTTTCACAGTTGAGGAGAATCATGGAAGGTCGGTTGACGTTACACTGAAAACTCTACCTCCGAGAACCAGCTCTTACTGGCGGTTTGCCCTGGGAAGCCCAGAGCTGAGGCCTTTTGTCAGCCTCACCTCATTGCCAGCTTCCTGCCCTCAGAGAAGGTGCCGCTGGCTGGCCGGCCGGCCGGCCATCGGTTGGTCTGTCCCCACTGTCTGGATGAGGATACTCTCTGAGGACAGGTGACCTCAGTCAAGTGCTTGATTCAGACCCAGATCTTTCTGATCCCTGTGCTCCTTGCTCTGCTAAATATCTATCACCCAGTAGAGAGTCCTCAAATTCAAAAGCCCATTTGTTGGGGAAGAGTATCAGCAAAAGTTTTAACCCAACACCAATAAGGATCATATAAGAAAGTTCTCACCACCCTCCTGCACTGTTGGTGGGAATGTAAACTGGTGCACCTCCATAGAGAACAGTACAAAGCTTCCTTAAAAAAACTAAAAACAGAGGTACCATACGGTCCAGCAAGCCAGCCCATATCCAGAAAAGATAAAAACTCGAATTCAAAAAGATATATGCACCCCAGTGTTCATAGTAGCACCATTTTCAATAGCAAGATATGGAAGAAACCTAAGTGTCCACCAACAAACAAATGGATTAAGATGCGGTGTACATACACAATGGACTATTACTCAGCCATAAAAAAGAATGAAATCTTGCCATTTGCAGCAACGTGGAGGGACCAAGAGAAGATTAAACTAAGTGAAGTAAGTCAGAGAAAGACAAATATTATATGCTATCACTTATATGGAGAATCTAAAAATAATACAAATGAAATTATTTACAAAACAGAAACAGACTCACAGACATAGAAAACAAACTTATGGTCATCGAAGTGGAAGGGTGCGGGAGGGATAAATTAGGAGTATGGGATTAGCAGATACACACTACTGTATATAAAACAGCACCAATATAGAACATTCAGATCACCGCAGGAAGGCCTACAGGGCAGCACTGCGTTAGAAGTCACCGTGCATCTCACACTCTCACACACATACACACACTCTTTCATCTATTAAGCGCACGAGTATCTCCGTCCCCATTAACTTTGCGACTAACACTGTTCAGGCCTTGGAGAGACCCTTTTACCCATCTCTTGCTCTATGATGTGAAAGCAAAATGTGGTATCCATACACACTGGGAGTATACTCAACCTTAAAAAGGAAGGAAATTCTGACACCTGCTGTAACATGGATGGACCTTGAGGTGAAATAATGCAGACACGAAAGGACAGATACTGTCTGATTTCACTTGTAGGAGGTCCCTAGAGGAGTCAAACCCATAGAAACAGGAAGCAGACGGTGGGGCCGGGGCTGGGGGAGGGGATGGGGAGTGAGTGTTTCATGGCGACAGAGTTGCAGTTTGGGAAGATGAGAAAGTTCTGGAGATGATGCGGAGATGGTTGCACGACAGTGTGAATGTGCGTAAAGCCACCATGCTGTGCATTTAACCATGGGTTAAACAGTAAATTTTGTTGCATATTATTTTACTACAATAAAAAGAAAAAAGACCTTGTACCCACTAGCACTTACTCCCCATCTCTACCCATCTATTTTGTCTTTTAATGTTAACAGAAATTTCTGAATATTTTAGGAAAATAACTTTTTAGAAACATGAAAAATGACATTGATTTTTCAATGTTTCACGTTGAATTAGCATTTTTTCATGAAAGTATATTTACCTTTTGTACACTTTTTAGCTGCATCTTATAGCCGAACCCTTTAGTTCAGCCTTTCTCAATCGGGGTTCCAAAAGAGAATGCAAATGTGCCCAGGCATCCAGTCGGTAAGGAATTCGTGGCTCCCTGAGGCACCGGGCAGGGTGCTGGCTGTGGTCCCCCCCGGGAGCCTCAGTCTCTGCAATCCCCTTCTATGTTCTGCAGTTCCAAGGCTGATCCCTGCTCGGGAAAGGGGCCATCCTGGTTTGCCAGGGCTGCTTTTGCAAAGTCCCATAGGCTTGGTGGCTCAAAAGAGAGGGATTTACCCTCTCACCGTCTGGAGGCTGGACATCCAAGTTCAAGGTGTTGGCAGGGTGAGTTCCCGCTGAGGCCTCCTTCCTGGGCTTGCAGACGGCCGTCTTCTCCCGTGTCCTCACATGGCCTCCCCTCTGTGCATGTCTGTGTCCTGATCTCCTCTTCTTACGAGGACACCAGTCACATTGGATCAGGGCCACCCTAATACCTCATTTTACCTTAATTATCTCTTTAAAGATCCTGTCTCCCACAGTCACATTCTTTAGTTAGCACTGAAATCCTAAGTCCCAACACCTAAACCCAAATAGGAATTTTAGGGGGACACAAGTCAGCACATGACAGCTGCTTCAGGTCGTTGCTGTAACAAACTCAAATGACATGAAAATCTTGATTACACAAACATCATTCATGCCGAAATAAAGGCACCTAAAATATATCTTACATAATCATTTATGAATTAGTATGTTTTTATTTTATTTAAGACATCCAAACATCATCAGCCCATTCAACAGAATGTCCAGACACATACAGTCAAGTTCAGTCACCTATGATGTTTTGACAAGTGTAAACCGAGCGTCACTCTTTTTGTCCTTTTGGTCGTTAGGAAGGTGTATCTGTTGCGGCAGGTGGGACAGAACGTGCTGCATTCAGCTTTTTGCCAGCTTGGTCTATGAGGCCTGTATTTTAGACATGGTGTGCGGGTTTCCATTTGTACTTTTGCCCCGGGCCTCTCAAACTGTAAAGGATATTCATTTGCTTGACTACATCATAATTCATTTGCCTATTTTACTATTGGTAGATATTTATATTGTGTATCAGTTATCTATTGCAGTTAAAAATTAGCCCCAATGAATGTCAGTTGGTACAGCCACTATGGAAAACAGTATGAAGGTTCCTCAAAAAATTAAAAATAGAACTACCATATGATCCAGAAATTCCACTTCTGGGTATTTTTCTGAAGAAAACGAAAACACTGATTTGAAAATGCACCACCATGTTCATCACAGCATTACTTATAATAGGCAAGATACGGAGGCAACCTAAGTGCCCATCAGTACAGGACTAAAGATGACGTGGAACACACACACACACACGAATGAACGTACACACACAATGGACATAAAAAAGAATGAAATTTTGCCATTTGTGACAACACGGACAGACCTGCCGCGTATCATGCTGAGTGAAATAAGTCAGACAGAGAAAGGCAGACACCACATGATCTCCCTTATATGTAGAATCTAAAAAACAAAACAAGTGAACAAACAAAACAAAACAGAAACAGACTCATAGATACAGAGAACAAACTTGGGGCTGCCAGGAGGAAGGGGGGTGGGAGGACGAGTGAAAGAGGAGAGGGAAATTAAGAGGCACAAACTTCCGGTCATTGAGTCAGTCAGTTGTGGGGGTGTAATAACACACAGCATGGAGAACACAGTCAGTAATACTGCAACAACTTTGTGTGGTGGCAGATGGTAACCAGACGTACCATGGTGATCATTCTGTAATGTATAAAAATATCAAATCACTAGGTTATACTGGTAGAATATAAGCCAATTATACTTAAGTTAAAAAAATTACTCCCAATGATGTGGCTTCAAACTATAATAAATATTTAGCATCTTCAGTTCCTGTGGGTCAGGACCTTGGGAGTGGCATGGGTTGGCTCCGGCTCAGGGTCTTTATGAGGTCGTCAGCAAGAAGGCAGCTGGGGCGGCATCATCTGAAGGCTCCGCTGGGGTAGTGGGCTCTGCTTCCAGGACGGCTCCTTTCCATGGTTGGCAACTTGGTGCTAGTTGTTGGCTGGAGGCCTGTTTCTCCCCGTGTGGGCCTTTCCCAGCGCTGCTGTCAGAGTGTTCTTGCAACATGGCAACTGGCTTCTGCCAGAATGAGAGATGAGGGGGAAGGGCGGGAAGGGGAGGGGAAAGGGGGAGGGGAGGGGAGGGGGAAGAGAGAGGAAGCGCCAAGTGGACGCTGTCCTTGTAATGGCCCAGCCTGGGCATCCCATGGCATAGCTTCTGCCATACTCTGTGTTAGAAGTGAACTCCTAAGTATACCCTCAAGGGGAGAGGCTCAGGCCCCATCTTTTGAAGGGAAGAATGAGTCTATTTATGGGAATATTGAATATGAATTCTCAGACTGAATACGGGAATATTTTTAGACCGCCGCACGCTGTTTCCATTTTCTACTGCCACGTGTGTTCTGTGTACATTCCTTATACGCCTTCTGGTGCCAGCTTCCTCTCACGGCTTCTTGTCCAGCCTGGGACCCACACCACCCACTCCCAACAGGGCACAGCTGAGGGGAATGGGGCAGGGATGGCTGCCTTAGATCCATCACGGTTCCCCTGGAGCTGGGGCCACCTTCTCCGAGGCGCAGAGGCGAGGCGTGGACCCCACTCAGACTGCCCAAGGGAAACAGAAGGGAGGGCTTTGGGAGGACAATAAAAGACCACGCCGCTGAAGCCCGGCAAGGGGGTCTGGGCTGCCCGCCCTGCACGGGCAGGAGCACCGGAGTCCAAGTGCTCTCTGGCTGAGCCCGGTGGCCTCCGCTGGGTAAGAGGCCGCCAGCCCTGCACAGTGGTGCTTCCCTTCTCCCCTGGCTTCCCAGCATGCTGGTGGCCTCCACCTCCAGCAGGGTCTCCCCTCCCAGTCCTGAAGCCCCAGTGCACCAAATGGTGTCAGCTGAGGGCACAGAGGCAAGGGCCTTCTGGGGTGGAAGGTGAATCTCGTCCTCTAGCTGAGGGCCCCGAGGAGGCAGAGATAACCCTCGGGCTGTCTTCACCCACTCCCGCAGTGACAAAAGCTGTCTCTGCCTGGTAGGCCCCACCTAGGGAGCCAGTGAGGTGGGTGGTTGTTGAATCGGTGTGGCCCAGAGGTCAAATGCTGTGTTCCATCTAGGGCAGGGTTTCTCCTTTGGGGGGTGGGGGTGGAGTGAGGTTATTTATGGGGGTACCGGGCATTGAACCCAGGACCTCATGCATGCTAAGCAGACGCTCACCACTGAGCTGTCCCTTCCCCTAGGGCAGGGTGTCTTGATCCAGGCACGGCTGACATTTGTGGCCTGGCTGTTCTCTGTCGGGCGCCGTCCTGGGCACTGAGGGGTGTGGAGCAGCATCACCGGCCTCCACCCACTCAATGCCAGGAGCACCTCCAGTCGAGACAACCGCAGATGTCCCCAGACACTGTCCGGTTGAGGACGCTGGTCTAGGACAAGCCCGATCCCAGGGCAGTAGGCCTTGATGCCCAGGCCACAGATGGACAGTCCAGACCCTAATCCAGAAGGTTCACCAGGACACTGCAGGCTACCCTCTGGCTCAAGATCAGATCCGAGACAGCACGTCTGTGAGTGTAAACTAAGAATCAGGGCATGTGTTTGTTGCATACGACCCTGAGCGGTGATGCTCATGCGCCCTGAGGTTTGAGGATCACTGAGCTAGACCAAAGTGAAGAGCAAAAGGAGAGTCTGGCCGCAGATGGCTGGGCTTCCAACCCATTCGGCTTTGATATAACCCAGTGGTGGGACACCTTGCCAGGCGACTCCTGTCAGGTTTGTCACAAAGGCCTACAAACCTCACAGCTGTGAGCAGGCTGGTTGGCTGCGAGGCGTACAGGGTCAGGGTCGGCGACAGCTTTGAGTTCTGTGCAGGAGGGTGAAACGCCCTTGACCCCAGCAGAGGTCACCATCCCCATCTGCTCAGATGACAGGATTAAGTGCCTCTCCTGGGCAAACAGCTGAGACGC
This sequence comes from Vicugna pacos, assembly GCF_048564905.1. Classification (NCBI taxonomy): domain Eukaryota; kingdom Metazoa; phylum Chordata; class Mammalia; order Artiodactyla; family Camelidae; genus Vicugna; species Vicugna pacos. The sequence goes on along the minus strand of NC_133008.1, from coordinate 30,259,749 downwards.
TGGGGGAGGGGCGGGGAGACCCACCACCTCAGGAAGGAGGATGTGTCGAGAGCCCAGGAGGCAACAGGAGCCTCCCCCTCCAACCCAGGGCCTGAAAAGGCCTCACTGTGAAGGGTTTCTGGGACTCCAGAGAGGCGCTGAGAGAAGGGCCTGGCACACACGAGAACGGGAGAAAAGCACAGGGGCTGACAGGGAAATAGTCCCGTGTGCTGAGGGACAGAGGAGGTGAGGTGACAGAAGGCTGGATGGAGGGCCTGGGGCTCAGGGAAGCTAGGCGGAATCCAGGTTTCATCAGGTAAGCAATGGGGAGTCACTGAGGTCCACTGAGGTATCTCAGGACAGATCTGTCCCGTTTTAGGACCCCAAGGTGGTGCTATGGACTGAACTGTGCCCCCTCCCCATTCACATGAGACTCTCACCCCCAATATGGCTTTATTTGGAAACTGGGCCTTTAAAGAAGTAATTAAATGAGGCCATAAGGGTGGGGCCCTGATCTTATAGGACTGGTATCCTTACAAGAAGAGAGAGACACCAGGGGTGCCCAGAGGGGGGACCACGTGGGGACACAGGGAGAAGGCCGTGGTCTGCAGGCCAAGGAGAGGCGCCTCGGGAGAAACCAGTCCTGTCCGCACCTTGATCGTGCACGTCCGGCTTCTGGACTGCGAGAAACAAATGTGCTGTTTGAGCAGCCCCGTCCACGGTGCCTTGTCACAGCAGCCCAAGCAGACGAAGACAGGCGGAGATGGCTGTGGAGAGGAGAAGCTGAGGACAAGGACCGTGAGACGACATGAGACACGCGTGGTGGAAACGGGAAGAGGACGCACGAGACGTCACGTCACCTGCGCCAAGTCCAGCCACACCGGTTCCCAACACCCAAACAGGGTTTGCAGAGCCATCAAGCACAGCCAGTGTTTGGCAACAGTGATCAAAGCAGTAGCCGTGACCCTAGAGGGAACGCTAGGCCCGCCTCACCCTGAGTAACTGCTCACAACAGCGTGAGGTGGCCTGCAGTCTGGTTTAGCGAGGCAGCTCTGAGGAAGCGGAGCACGGATGCCCTGGAGCTGGGGGAGTGGGTCTCACGCCCTTCTCAGGAGTGGGCTCGGCCACATCCTGACCCCAGAAGGAAGGGACAAAGGGAGAAACGAAGGGATTTAACACAGGGCTCGGCCAAGTGTGGTCACATTTGCCCACTGCTTGCTTTTGTAAAAAGCAAGGCCCCCGAGCAAAGAGATTTTGCATCTTTAAGTGGCTGGAGAAAGTCAAGAGATTAACATTTCATGACAATGAAAACTGTACAAAATTCACATTTCCGTGTCAAAAGGTACAGTTTTCCTGGCACACAGCCACAGCTGCTTGTTTAGGTGCTGTCCTTGGCTGCTTTCGCCCTACAGTGGCCGAGCTCTGTGGCTGCAGCCCGCTGGTGTGGACTGAATGCCTGTGTCTCCCCAAATTCTTAGATTGAAACCCTACTCCTCAGTGTGATTGTGTTAGCAGGCGGGGTCTTTGGGAGGTAACTAGGACTAGAGGGGGCACAAGGCTGGGGTCCCTTTCTTTATAAAAGTTTCAGAGCGCTTGCTTCCTCCTCTTGTCTGCCCTGTGCGAGGACGCAGCGAGAAGTCAGCAGCTGCAGCCGGATGCGGGTCCTCACCAGATACCCACCAGCCTGCACCCTTAGCTGGCGTCTAGCCTCCAGGACTCTGAGGAATAGACTCCTGCTGTTTACAAGCCGCCCAGTCTGCAGTGCTTTGTCACAGCGGCCTGAATTAAGACACCTGCAAGATGAAAAATAGCTACTCTCTGGCCCTGCACAGAAAAGGTCTGCTGACCCCTGGATTAAAACAGCCCTCATTTATTTCGTTTGTGACACTCCGGGCTGGATGGGACTGCAAGTGAAGACAGCACCAGGCAGCGCTGCTTCTGGAGGGCAGCTGGCTGGCAGACACTGAGGCTCTCCTCCCTGTGGCATCTTGTCCTCCAGTGGCCAGCCTTGAGTCCCTCGTGCGGCAGGGTCCCCCAAGCTGGAGGGGACACAGGCAAAGGTTCTGGAGGTTGAGGCTCGGACCAGGCATGGACAGGACTAGCAGCTTGAACAGATGCTGTAACAGAGGATCACAGACCGGGCGGTTTACAAACAACAGAGTCCTCAGTCCTTGAGGCTGGGACATCTCAGATCAAGGTGCCAGCAGATCTGGCATCCAGGAGAGCCCATGTCCTGGTTCCTAGATGGCCATCTTCCTGCTGTGTCCTCACAGGGCACAAGCAGTGAAGGAGTCCCCTGGGGTCCCTTTGTAAGGGCACAAACCCCATTCATGGGGACCCCACCTTGATGACCCGGTCATCTCCCCAAAGCCCCTCCTAATACCATCACACTGGGGGTTAGGCTTCAGCACGTGCATCTGGGGGAGACATCAAGTAAACCTTTGGTCTGTGGCAGTATCTCTTCCGCTGCAGTCTTCTGGCCAAGGACGGGCACAAGGAAGCCGGGACCGGGGAAATCAATGCAATTTCTAAGTGGGAAGACTGCAAGGTCACGGTGAAAAGGGAGTGGATATAAGAAGGAATGAAATAAAGGACAGGGACGTTTTGGCAACCAATATACTACGTGGAAGTTTTAGGAGTTGAGCTAGCCAAAACACAGCTCGTGGGAAAACTCCACAGGCGTGGCCCATATGGTTAACCTAGGTAACCTGGAGCAAGGGTTCTCACCTGGGGTGACCCTGCTCCCAGTAGACACTGGGTGATGTCAGGGACATTCACGGTTGTCACCTTGGGGATACTCCTGGCATCGAGCAGGTGGGAGCCGGGGACTCTGATCAACACCCCACAGCACCCAGGACAGCCCCACAGAAAACAACCTAGCCGGATGTCAGAGGGCTGCTGCTGAGAAACTCAGATCTACCAGGTGGGGGTGCCCAGGGCTGGGGATCAGGGACTGGGGCCTAGCGTCTGGGGGGCGGGGGAAGCAGCTGAGTCAGTAGCAGAGGCTGCCGCTCCTGCCCAGGCTCCCTGCCCCAAGTGTGAAGGGAGAGTCCCCACACTCCTTCTCTGCCTGCCTTGAAAGGTCACTGGTCACCTTGCCTTACCTCAATTTTTAATAGCTTTTTATTGAGTCCTTTTATTACTGAGATGAAAATTGTGACTTCCTGCCCTCTCTGATTCCTGGGAAATGGCAGGGTTTGGCCTGTACTTCACAGGCCCCAGGTTAAGAACCCCTCCTGAAATGGGGTAGCAAAAAGCATTTGTTGAGGTTATATGGCAAAGTTTCCGTGTCCTTGTGTGGCACGGCGTGTTCCCTTCTCTCAGGAAATGTAACAAATCCTCTTTCAATGGCATGACCGCCCCCTGTCGTCAGTCACCTCTATAGATTAAAATCTCACAGGCACAAATGAGGTATTTCTCTTAGAGTAAGGTGGAGAGGAGAGGCTGAGGATGCGAGGGTTCTGTGCGAGGACCAAGGAAGAGCTTGCAGGGGTGTCAAGCTTACGATGTGGGAGACGAGCCATGGCCCACCGGGATGAGAATGGGAGCCACACCACCTGTCTTCCAATCCTGCTTGCCGTGGGGCCTTGAGTGAGTCACTTATTCTTTCCTAGCCTTGGTTTACTCACCTGTAAAATGGGAACACCTACCTCTTCGGATAGCATGACAAACAAGAACTCACATGCTACAGGGCCTCGCACATGGCAGGAGCTCACAGTGCAGCCCAGGGTTGCGAGATCTTCCAATTTTAAGCAATACCAGAAACTGGGGTTTTTGTAAAGTCTCACAATTTTTAAATACTGGCAACTAATTCAAATATAGCAAGCAAAAAACCCCACTGCACAAACGGAAGAAAGCAGGAGTGAAACTCAGACGTGGTCTGCAGGCTGCCAATGTTCAACCCCTGACCAAGAGCGAGGAGTGGGAGTGGTTGTTGACAAACGGGAATAAAAGGTCACAGATTTACTCTTGATAAAGCCACCCCTTAAGCAAGGGGCCTAGGCTTTGCGCTGCCGCCGTCAGAAGTCACCTGCTACTCACAGGGGGAGTGTGCCATTGCACCAGAAGGCCCAGGGCTGCTGTCCCCACGACAACGAGGTCCCGGTAGGTGCCGCCTGCCCAGGAGGAAGAGCTGAGGCAGGAAGCTGGGGGCAAAGCATCGGCATCTGCCAATGCAGGAAGAGGGGGACTGAAGTACACCGGTGTGACACAGACTCAGAAGTCCTGGCTGCTGTCCTTGTCTTTGGGTCCCAGACAAATGTCTTCTGATGGGTTTTTGGTCTGAAGTTTGTTTCGGGGAGTCAGGCTTTCTTGAGTACATCATTTAGATAAGATTTAGAATGCAAGGCTGGCAAGACCCATTGATATCATTTTGTTCAGAGTTACCTAACTGTGAGGATATGGAGGCCTGGAAATGGAAGGGACTCGTCTGGGGAGGCCACATTCCCCCACTGAGGGCTCTCTCCGGTGGGACATGCTTGGCTTGCTTCTAAAAGGCCACCATAAAGGACACACTGGACCTTGAGTGTGGACCTCCCTTCAGAAGGGCACACCGGAGGCATTTACAGGCAGGCGATGAAATGTCTCAAGGATGGTCAGGAGGAAAGACAGGTCATTCTGGGTTTGCTGTCACAATTATTTCTGTTGCAGACTGCTTTCAGAGAATCATACTCAGTGAGAACACACACAACATCAAAACCATTTAGACTCTGAGAAAAAAATCAAGTGGAAATAAGATTTTCCTGGACTCAGGGCTGAGGAACCTCTCATAGAGCTCTCCTTTTAAACTGCGGACTTCTCCTTCCAGCACACAGCTCTTTACCCAGTAATTTATTACCGCTTCTCCTAACACCCACCAAATGGCATAAACCTGACTGGGACTGAATCTGAGGGCCGAGCAGGTGGAAAGCTCGGCCTCGGCGATCACCTACTTTGCAGTGCTCAGGCTCAGTTTCCCTGGCACGGCTGTGACGACTCACAGGATTGAGACGTTCAGAGCTTAGATGCTGCACCCTGGAGGGAGATACCCGAGGCTCACATGCTCACAAAAGACATTCATCAGGGAGGATATTTTCAAATCTGTTTTATTGGCAATAAGGTCACATTTCGGTTACTTTATGTGTATACGCATACATACACACCCAGAGAGATTATTTCATTTGGGACTTTGGTTCACAGGGGTTTTATATTCAAAACGTAACATACTATACATTCATACCCATAACAATTCTGATTTTTCTAACAGATTTTTTTTTACCGTGAAAGCCTTCTATACATTCTCCATGTGAAATGCCCATTTCAGAGCTGATACTTCCAGAAACCAGCCTGGAGTGGGGTCTGATGAACTAAATCCTTGGGCTCTTGAGAAGATGATGGCGAATTTCATTCCCCCGTCTCCACCTGCAACCTTCCTTACAATGTAGTCAGGAGTCTCCAGCTCCCAATCAGACCAGCCTAGCTCTTCAAGACAGCACTGGACTGCTTGTGGTTCCCGAGGCAGGGATTCCAGAGACTGGTGATGGGAGACTCCTGAGACTCAAGGGCGAGCCAGATTCTGTTTGGTGGTGGAACCCCAGGAATTCTCTTGTCTTCTGAGGAGGGATATGGTCCTCACATGGAGGGTGGCTACACGGTTAGCCCCGCTGGTCAGGTGCTTAAGAATGCTGTTTTGATGACACACGCTGGTTAAGCTAAAGAAAAAGCATTATGTACATGGCCTCCTAGAAGCAGTGCAAGTGAGAGGAGGCCCAACCAGGATCAACACGGCCATGCCCTTTTACTGCCGCGAGCCAAGTGGGTGAGAGGCCACTCTGGGAGCAGTAGAGGGCTCGTCCATGGTTCCAGCCCTCTCCTGCTGCTTTAAGGGGCATAAAAGCCTCCACAGCCATATCTATGCTGGTCTAGCACGTGTGCCTCTCATGTCAACAGAGGGAGGTAGAACTAAACAGCCAATCTGAGTTTCTCATGAGCAAGTACAACAGATGTGAAACCACCAACCCTGGATTCAACAAATGACATTCAAAATTAAAAAGAAGGCAATGGGTTTTAAAAAAAAAAAACACTCATTCCAAAAGTCTTAGACATTATAGCTCATTTTATTCCCAAACAGCAAAAACTCACCAAGGAGTTAACCTTAGATAATGGAACTGACTTTCCAAACTACAAAATGCTACAGAAACAAAGCAAAGCAATTCTCAGTTCTTAGTCAACAGTTAATCTAAAAAGGCAAGCGGACAACTGATGTGCCACAAATGCAACTTATCCTTGGGGGGAAGAAAACCTGCCCAAAGCAAAGTATCTACCAAAAAGAGAAGTCCTGTTCCCCTAAAATGAAATTTCTACCTTAAAAAAAAAACCTGGCAACCTTAGAATTATCCTCTAACACAAGTGTAAGAGAAAAGGACAGGCAGAGGATGTCAGTCCCCAGCTGGTGGTGGGTACCTTGGTACAAGAGACAGAACAAGGGAACTATTACCAACCAGTTAGACCTTGGGTGGTGCCAAAACTCTGTTCTACCAAGATTCTAGAATACTCTATGAGTAAACAGCACACATCAGATTTAAGGTGCCACAGACATGAAAAAGGACATACAAAAAAGAGAGAGAGAGAGAGAAACAAGCCAAAAAACTCTGTGCTTTGTCAAATTTTCCTAATTTTGTTTTGAATCAGTCAGCATTCCTTGCCTTAATGTATAAGCTGTCTCAACAGCTCAGAGCTGTGATGAAAACAAAAACTGGTATTAACTTAACACATACACACACAAACACAAAAACCCAGAGCCTTCTTAATCGACTAAAACCAGTCAAAACGGAGGACTCCTCCTTCCAGTTAGGATATGTATTATATCTTTTAATTATCAAATAATCTATATCTTCAACATTATCCTTCTATGATTAAACATATTAAGAACACAAAGCAGAGGTCACAAAGTGGACGCAAGTGTCATTTGTCCCACATAGTCTGAATTTGGTTCTGGTATTTGAAACTTGGAGGATTTCACATAGAATGGGGAGTGTGAGTTCTCTAGGAAACTGGGAAAGCCTGCCACTCTGGGTTCAGTCTTATGTCTCAGTGACAAGTGGGGGGAGTGGGGGGTGCAGGGTCTTTTTTGATCTCCCCCCATACACCCCCTACCATCTTAAACTCCTTTCATTCATGCACGTCTGGCCCTTAGAAGGCCATCTGCAATCCCAGATCTCAAGTATCACAAACTTTCAGTTTACTAATATAAAATAAGGAATGAATACAAGGTTTATAATACCCTTTCAATACACTTTCCTTACTTTTCCAGGACTACTCAGTTACTCATTCAGATAAATGGTCTTTGTCCCCTTACCTCCATAACCATATAAAAGAACACCATTACACTCACGTGAAAAAATAATTTTAAAGAATCATTTGAAAATGCTTTTAAATTTTATGTATTTGTTCTGATCACTCTAACTACCCATGTTGGTAGATCCAGACAAAAAACAAAATATAAAATAAAACTGAAAAATTCAGAAACGTAATATACTCTGATATTGACAAGTTGACTTTTGGTTCTATAATGGATAAAGTGAAAATTCAAAATTCACACTTTAAAAATTTTAATGTACCTAATATACTTGTGATAGGAACTAAGCATAGTTCTGTCATTTGAAAGATTTTCCTTAAAATATACAGATACCAGGTTTCATTTGCAGTTGAGAGCTGCCACCCAAAATGGCCTTCCAAGCAATGACTCCCTTCAGTCAATCCCTAGCAGGTATTTCAGCCATACTGAGATGGGCATTTTAAAAAACAACAGCCACCACAGTCTAACAGGGAAACTCCTGTGTCTTGCTCGCCCAGGGTCCACTTCCAGGCAGTAAATGGAAGGTGCTGCTTAGCTGCAGTCCCTGTCACAGGGCCAATTCAGACTTGGCCACAGGTTCTCACAAGCCCCTCTCTCCCGCTTTTGGGTGCAGTGGTGGGTGCAGCCCAGCCCCTGAGGCAGTGACACCAGATTCTCCTAGGTAGCTATGCTCCTGGGACCTAAGTTCAGGGGACGGACAGGCCTCGGAGGGTAAGGTTCGCTCTAGAAGGGCCTGGAGACCTGGGGTGGGGAGGGGTGCAGGAAATGGAGGCCTGGGGATGATCAGGACCAGTCTGAATCTGACTTCAGCCGCTCCTAACTGAACAGGGGGCTCCCACTTGGGGGTGTTAACGGGAGCTTTCCTGTATGCATGGGGCTGCCTGTGCCGCTCCCCACGGCTGGCAAGGGCTCTGGTGCCTTTCCCAAGCTATCTGAAGTATCTGGAGCCTCTAAGAGGGAGTTTTGAGAGACACAGGCTGGGTCACTGTTACCATCCCAATGAGGCCAGACCAGATACTTCCTCAGCTTCCTCACTCTTGGAGGGTAATTTCTCAAGATGTGAAGAATGTGGCTCTAAACTATAATCTGACTAGGACCCAAATTAAAGGGACAGGATCCAGGCATCAGTGTAAAGAATGGCGGAACCCAGTCTCCACCGGCAGGCCCCCCTGCTAAGTGGCTGTGCTCAGGCTAGGTCTGCCACAAGTGCCTCCCTAGGCTCAAGCATGCCCCACCCTGGGGCAAGGGCACGGCCTGGGAGCCAGGCGGCCCGCATGCCTAGCCGGACCCCACCACTTAGAACACGAGGGATCCTACACCAGTTACTGAGCCCTAAGCCTCGTCTCCTCACCAGCAAAACGGGCATCAAAATACCTACCTCACAGGATTACTAGGAGGACTTGACAAGATATCAAGTGCCTGGGACTTTCACAGCACAGAGCATTGGTAACCAGCACTTTTTATTATTACCCACCACAAAGAGAGTTTGATGGAGTTCCAACCAGGCTGCCAACTTCCTGACACTGTCCAGATGAAGGAATTCAGCTATTAAAATTTATGTCAAAAGTTTGTTAATATAGAGCTTCTCCTGACAGGAAATCAAGTCTTACACCAAAATCCAGCAATCACCTTATTTATATTTAACAAGAACGCAAAGGAAGAGGTAGCCAGCTACACTAGATGGGTAGAATTTTGACAAAACTGCCAGAAAGGAAATGGAAAGCAGACCTCGCCAGCCTGTCTTGCTCTGCCAGTGGGGACCTCCAGCACACAGCTCTGAGTGCTCCATGTTTTCACTACCAACATGACTTCACTCACACAGAGCCCTGTTGGATTTCTTGAGCAACTGTCAGCCTTACAAATGAAAACTGCATTCACTGCTAATTAAATGCACTGTCAGATTCAATTTTTCACATGGGATTAATCCTTAATTCTGAATATTTGCAACACTAACTCTAACTTTTAAAAAGCCTTATAAGATTTAGAAGACCATATGAAGTAAAATAAATGAAAACTATCATTATTAACAAGTAATTGTAAACCTGTCTTATACCTTTAAGAGTGAATGTATATCCAATTCTTACTGACCAAGAATTTTAAAACAATTCAGATTCCAACCCCATTTATGAATGACAAACTATGCAATATTCCTATCCAGGGCTATAGCTACCAATTTTAAAAGCCAAGAACACCTATGCAAAATTCCTCTAAGAAATAAACTGTTGTCTTTGCTTTGGTAATTTATGAAATGGGCTTTGTAAATAGTGTTATCCAAATACTACCATAAAGTTGGTATTCACAAATCTGTTATCTGATCAGGTTTTCCATGACACATTGTATAAGAAATACATACTTTGAAAGCAGCTGAAGTTTCCAAGCAAAAGTCATTTCCCCAAAAACAGAATGTCTGGTTAACTTAAAACCATTCAGATAATGCAGATTATCTTGTTTCAAGGTTTTGTGAGACTGAAATTTATTTTGCTATGATTCTCATGTTTTAGTTTTAGTTAAATCTCTTCTCTCAAGGAAGAAACCACACTCTTGGGTACAATTCTAAAGACACAGACTAATTTGACATTGAGTTCATGGTAGTTTAATACCCTTAGTTACGTGAGTGTTTACTGTATCACCTAAGTCATCAGAATACACACAATAGCTGGGCCAAAATGTATACGCACATTAATTCAAATAACAAAAATATCTACTGAAGCACAGCAATTACCTAGCTGAACAGTGTAAATACGCAATTTCTCCTCTGGAAGGTAATCGTAATAGAAAGCCCAATATTCAAATAGTTTTCCATATCTGAGTAAAGAATGCACTGAAGAAAGAGAGAAAAAAGAGAAAGAGAAAAGAGAGAAAGAAAAGAAAGAAGTGGCAGCAAGCAGGCAAAGGGGTGAAGCATTTCCAAAAGGGCGCGATCTCTGACAGCCTGGCCGAGCCCTGATGCTCCCTAAGCACTGGAGTTCAGAATACCACCAAGGATGATGGAAACAGGGGAGGATAACATAGAATGTAACACACTATTCCAGAAAACAGCAGGCCAGAAATTCCTTCCCTGATAGAAAATTCCTGACCAGCCAGCACTACACCTTACAGACCACTCTGGATGCAGAAAACGTGAGGAGCTCTCCTAATTTCCACAACCCTTGCTTCCAAGCCCTGACCTATTTCCTTCTGATCCCAAAAGAAAGAACACGGCAGCATCACAAGGACAGGGTAGAAGAGGTGGCACTAACTTTCCACTAGTCTTGCCTATTTTCAGTGTGCTGAAATAGAGTGTGAATGAAACCTGCAACACAGACCCCAGTGTAGCAGCAGCCTCTCAGTATCTAAGGGGTGGTTCGAATCCAGCCTGTGAGAAACCGGCCCCAGAGGTTCTGCCAGGCCAGCAGTTGGAAACTGACACTAGGGCAATAAATGAAAACAATGTGGGGAGGGGGGCACTTCCCCCAGTTATGCCAGCCCTGCATCCCTGCCTGGGAACTGGTCTTGAGTGCCAGGCTGCAGGGCTGAGGCAGCAGAGAGGCTCGGAGGAGAAGACTTGGAGAGTGGTGTGTGTGGAGGGGCTGTTTGTACATCTGATGTACACAGATCCCTCCTTCCCCTGGCTGCTTCCCTCACCTCCATCTCTTCTCCAGGCTCCTTTCTCTCCCCTCCCAAACGTTTGGGTCCCTATTACTCGATCTCAAATATCCAAACGCCTACTCCCTTCAGTTTTGAGGTCCCAGGTCCCTCAACCCCTCCTTACTGTTCCCCCCTCCTCCAGGAGCCCACTCTCCCATTGGGTCTCAAGACTTCCCTCAGGTCAAGACTGCTACCCTCTTGAGTTTCTGCCCGACCCCCTAGTCAGACCTCAATCCCTCTCCATGTCGCTGCCTCTCCCTCTGTTACCCTCCCAAATCTGTTCTCTCACACCCGTCCCCCCACCAGGGGTCATACCTCTGAACCCCGCCCCCAGCCAGGCCAGGAACCCTCCCATCTGCTTCCCTTCCAATCAAGGGTCAGGTCCCCACATCCACTCCCCCCCTCCCCCGCCGAGGTCTCTGCTCCATCCCCAGCCCCGACAGGTACCCTCCCAGGTCTCCGTCTTCTCCCCACCCCGCACCCCCGCCAAGTCCGGAGTCTTGACGTGCCGCCGCCCTCCCTCCTTTGCCCTTGCCCCTCCCCCAGCCCGGCCAGGTACCCTCCCAGGCCGGTCTTCTCTCCTCCACCTCCTAGGGGCAGCCTCTCCGCTCGTCAGATCTCGACACCCCCTCAGGTACCTGCACCCCTCAGGTACCATCCCTCCGACAGGTCCAGGACCCTCTCCCACGTCAGAAGCCCCTCCGCTCTCCCCGACAACTCGGAGCCGCGGCCTCCCCGGGGCCGCGGCCGGGCCGGGCGGCGCCGACGACGCGGGGGCCGTTACCTGTACTGTGAGCCGGCACCCTGCGCGAAGCCGTAATAGTTACTCGCCGCCATCTTGGCTTCTCTTCAGAGCGTCAGCCGGCCGGGAGGCGCGAAGGGGCGGGGCCGCCGGCGCCTGACGTCATCTGGGCCCGCGCCCCGGCCGCGTGCCGCTCGCGCCCCGCCACGCGCCCCAGGCCCCGCCCCTCGCGCGAGGCTCGCGCCTTCTCTCTTCTTATTCCGCGTCTGGGGGCGTGTCTCTGCCTGGAGACCGTGTCCTCGAAAGCCCCGCCCCTTACTCAGAGCTCCGCCTTCCCTCTGGTTGCTCAGCATCCGGGGTCTGCGGCTCGATCCTCCCATCCCCCCGCGACCCAGACCCGGCCCAGTTTCTGTTCAAGCTCCGCCCCTCGCCGTAAGCCCACCCCTTAACACCAAGCTCCACCGACTCTTGGCAGTTCTGCAGCCGGGGTCTCTTTTTCGAGCCCCGCCGCAGCCGCCAACCCCGCCCCTTACCGGATCTCAGCCGTTCCTTGAAGCACTCAACTTTGGCGGTTTTACTTTCTTGCGCACTTGGGTGGACTTAATTCCCCCGCTGACCGCTTCTGGCTGGATGGGTGCGGCCTTATTGATACTCCCAAGTCCTACTTGTCCCTTCTGCAGCCCCCGGGGTGCCGGTCTTTTCGTGGGGCCTTCTAAGGGCCGATTCAGCACCTAAAATTGGGTGGTTCTAAATTAGTGGTTCTCAACTGGAGGTTTTTGCCCCCAGGGGACACTGGGCATGTCTGGGGACATCTGTGGTTGTCACGACTAGGGGTGCTCCCGGCATTAAGTTGGTGGAACCAGGGATGCTGCTCCACATCCCCCAGTGCCCCAGGACGCCTCCCCACCCCAACAGAATATCCCAGCCCCAATGTCAGCAGTGCTGAGGTGGAGAAATCCTACTCTAAGGGTAATTCATTTGGAAAGGCATTTCGTGATCCACTTACTACAGGTGGGGCCATCTTGGGGGATGCAGCGGTGAGCTATATGATACCAGTCCTCAGGAACTTAGAATCAGGAAAGCAGATCATATCCAAACTATTAATTATAATAATGGTACTCCTTTGTTAAGAACAGCTTTATTGAGAGATAATTCACACACCATACAATTCACTCATCTAAGGTGTGCAATTCAGTGGTTTTTAGTACATCCCCAAAGTTGTGCAACCATCACCACTAGTTCCAGAATATTTTCATCACCCCAAGAAGAAACCCTGTACCCCTTAACAGTCACTCCCCACCCCTCCTGCCTCAGCCCCTGACCACCACTGGTTTGCTTTCTGTCTCTAGGATTTGCCAGTTCTGGACATTTCATATAAATGGATTATTATTCAACAATGAAAAGGAATGAACTCTTGATATATACCACAACTTGGATAAGGCTCTCGAGAATTATGCTGAGTGGAAAAAGCCAGTGGCAAAGATCACATGCTCCTAGGATTCTATTTACATAAAATTCTTGAATGGTCAAAATTATACAGATAGAGAACATATCTGTGATTTCCAAGGGTTAAGGACATGGGATGGGGGAATGAGGCATGTAAGTGGCTATAAAAGGGTAGCATGAGGATCCTGTGGTGATAGAAATGTTCCATATCTGACTGTATCAGAAGCAATAATGCAGCAGCATGGATGGACCTAGAGATCATCATTATAAGTGAACTAAGCCAGAAAGAGAAAGAAAAATACCATATGATATCACTGATATGTGGAATCTAAAAAGAATTTAAAAAGAGGACACTAGGGTGGTGGGAACAGACAGACTGGGATTTCAAAATGTAGAATAGATAAACAAGATTGTACTGTATAGCACAGGGAAATACATACAGGATCTTGTGGTGGCTCACAGCGAAAGAGAATGTGACTAAGAATATATGTATGTTCATGTATAACTGAAAAATTGTGCTCTACACTGGAATTTGACACAACATTCTAAAATGACTATAACTCAATAAAAAATGTTAAACTTTAAATAAATAGATAAATAAATAATAAAAAGAGGACACTAATGAATTCATCTACAAAACAGAAACAGACTTGCAGACAGAGTAAACTATCTTTTGGTTACTGGGGAAAGGGGGGAAGGGATAAATTTGGGAGTTTGAGATTTGCAAACATTAGCCATCATATATAAAAACAGATTTAAAAAATTTCTTCTGTATAGCACAAGGAACTATATTCAATACCTTGTAATAACCTTTAATGAATACAAACATGAAAATGAATATATGTATGTATATGCATGACTGGGACACTGTGCTGTACAGCAGAAATTGACACATTATAACTGACTGTACTTCAATTAAAAAAAAGCATAGTGATCTTGTACTATAGCTTTGTGAGATGTTACCATTGGGTAACATGGTGGAAAAAGATACATGGGATGTTTCTGTATTTTTTTTTACAACCACGTGTGAATCTACAATCATTTTAAATGTTTTAAATTAATTCTTTTAAAGGCAAAAGAAAAGAGTACACTTACCGACCCTGATGGGGCAATGTTCTTTTACCCCTTTTTTAAGCAGACACAGGGCTAGTTAATTCTTGGACAGAAACCATGGCAAGCCCAGGGTGCCAAGGAAAGCCGTATGGGTGATTTAGTGGATGGCATTCTTCCATTTGTGTCTTAATGACCATGTGTGGTCACAAGGAACAATCTAGTGGGTCTGGCGAATGCAGCTCTGCCACGTTGCTCTGGCTAAAGGCCAGCGTGGTAATTACATACGGCCTCTCTCCAATTCCCTGCAGCTCTAACTAGATAACTCAGGCTGCATGCTTTTTACAAAAGCAGGTCTGCTTTAATGTTTTCTCTGGATTGCATACTATCTTCCCTCCTCCCCGTTATTTACAATAAGCACTGTGCTAAAGGCTTTACATGCACAATCTTACCTAGTCCTCACAATAGCCTTCAGAAGTAGATGCAGTTGATTCTCATTATTGGTAGCAGTTCTGCTCTACAAAGTTGCTGCAAACACTGAAACAGCAAATATTGAACCATTGCTCATACAGGAAACACAGGGTTAGGTTCCTGCGAGGCTCTGGTCACAACATTTTTGTCAACCGATCAATACATAACCTTGTGTTATGTGTGTTTTTTGTTTAAAGACATCTTATTTAATATCCCTTGTAGGTTCTTTAACATTGAACTCACAGTGAAAAGCACTGTAACTCATGCATGAAAGAAGCTTATCTAATGTGTATTTTCTCCACAAGGCACATCACAGCCTTCTTGTGTTAACAAACACTAGACAGCACTTCAGCACCATGCATGGGGGCCATTATAAACAGCAAAATCACCAACAAAAGAACAAAAATGTTAAAAGCACACCACTAGGTAAACCCCCAAAAGAATAGCTGTTTACTGTTTAGGCTGAAATAAAGCTGGTTCAGCCTCAGCTGGGAATACGTGAACAGCCAACATTCAAACTTTTCACTTCTCTATGTCGTCTACAGATGACCCTGGAAGCACCATGAGTATTGATTTTGGAGGTTACAAATAAATTTCAGCCAGTAGGCAAATCTACAAATATGGAAACTGTGAATAATGAGGATCAAATGTAGTTGTGTGAACCCCCTTTCAAATTAGGAAAATGGAGGCACAAGAAGGTTTAGCAATTTTGTTGCCTCAACAAATTTTACTGACAACTAACTATGTTTTCGGGTATTCAGGTTTTTAACTCCCGCACTGTTGATATTTGGGGCCAGATAGTTCTATTTGGGCAGGGGGGGGTGTCCTGTGCATTGTAGAGTATGTAGCAGCATCTCTGGTCTTTACCCACTCGATGCTAGTATCTCCTCCCTCCCCCAAGCTGTGATGACCAAATATGTTCCCATACATCATCAAATGTCCCCTAAGGGGTAAAATCATCCACAGGTGAGAACCACTGGTCTAGGGATTAAAGGTACAGCAATGACAAAAGGCAACATCTCTGATCTCACAAAACTTACATTATGGGGGAACAGGGGTGAGGAGTTAGTATTTAATGGGGACAGAGTTTCAGTTTGGGAAGATGGGACAGCTCTGGAGATGGACAGTGGGGAGGGTCACACATTATAAATGTAATACCACTGAACTTTACATTTAAATATGATTAGTCCACAAATGATAAATGCTGGAGTGGGTGTGGAGAAAGGGGAACCCCCTTACACTGTCAGTGGGAATGTAATTTGGTGCAGCCACTATGGAAAATAGTATGGAAATTCCTTTAAAAAACTAAAACTAAACTTACCATATGATCCAGCAATCTCACTTTTGGGCATATATCCAGAGAAAACACCAATTCGAAAAGATACATGCATCCCCAATGTTCATAGCAGCACTACTGTAAAGCAGCATTTTACAATAGCCAAGACATAGATGCAACCTAAATGTTGCAAAAGATGATTGGATAAAGAAGTTTGGTATATATATACAATGGAATATTATTCAGCCATTAAAAATGAAATAATGCCATTTGCAGCAACATGGATGACCTAGAAATTATCATACCAAGTGAAATAAGTCAGACAGAGAAAGGCAGCTATTACATAATATCACTTATATGTGGAATCTAAAAGAATGAGACAAATGAACTTATTTACAAAACAGAAACAGACTCACAGACATAGAAAACAAACTTATGGTTATCAAAGGGGAAAGGGTGGGGAGAGGGATAAATTAGGAATTTGGGATTAGCACATACACACTACTATATATAAACTAGATAAACAACAAGGTCCTGTGGTACAGAACAGGGAACTATATTCACTATCTTGTAATAACCTATAATGAAATAGAATATGCAAAAGAATATGTATATATACATATGACTGAGTCACTATGCTGTACTCCAGAAACAAACACAACATTGTAAATCAAGTATAAAAAATACTGGTAAATAAATAAATAAATAAATAAATATTATTAGAATGACAAATTTTATGTTATGTGTATATATATATTACATATACATATATATATATATACACATAAACCACATTTAAGATCAAGAGGCTTTTACTTTGTTGTTGTTGTTTTTGTTTTTCTCTGAGGGGGGAAGTGATTAGTTTCTTCTTTTTAAATTTATGTTTTTAATGGAGGTATATGGGATTGAACCCAGGACCTTGTGCAAGCTAGGCATGCACTCTTACTACTCAGCTATACCCTCCCCACTGTAAAAAGAGATTTAAAAATAAACCTGGGGAGACTATAGCTCAGTGGTAGAGTGCGTGCTTAGCATGCACGACGTCCTGGGTTCAATCCCATATACCTCCATTATAAATAAATAGATAGATAGATAGATAGATAGATAGATAGATAGATAGATAGATAGATAGGTAAACCTAATTGCCCTTCCCGCCAAAATTTTTATTTTAAATAAAATAACCAGACAAGAGCCAAGCTTGGTGCACTCAGCAGCGCGGCGGTGGCGGCTGCAGCACCACGGACAGCTCCCGGTGCACTCTCACGGAGGAGTTGCTGCTGCTTTACAAATGGTCTTCTGTTCAAAGTGCCTTTCTCCCCTTTCTTCATCCAACTCCTACTCACTCCTCAGGGCCCAAGTCACATGGTCACCACCCCTGCCCCGCTATGGGAAATCTCCCCATGCGCCTCCCCACCTCCACCCTCGCCCCTCACCCCCACAAGCCACTCTGCTCCAAAGATGTCTCTAAGTCAACCCAGACTCCCTTGCCCATCTGCTTCTCAGAGTAGGAGTTCTATGAAAGCAAACTCTTATTCACGTTTCGGATCCCAGTGCCCAGCACTAGAACTGACCTGGATTTACAGTTCAGTGTCTCTCCCCAGAGCTCCACTTCCTCCAGCCAAGAGGTGCAAAGTCCAGATCTTGTGCTGGAGGCTCTGGGCTCTCCTTCCCTGCTGTGGAGCAGTTAGTTGCCTTTAGGCCTTGGGTGTAAGACCCTGACGTAGTGGGCGGGGCAAACACGTGAATAGCCTGTCGTCTGAGATCCGCAAGGAGAGCCAGAGTCTATGCATTCTATCTGCGTTTCCCCAACATTTCCTTTGTGCTGGGTCCTGCCGCCCTCTGCAGAGAACATTGCAGTGTACAAGACCAACCAAGTCTCTTTTCTCTTGAAATTTATATTCCAATAAGGTGGAGTCCTAGGATAAACAGAGAAACAAGTAAATTTCAAATAGTGGTGTTATAGTAAAAAAAAAAAATCAGGCTCCTCAATATCTTAAACCCAGAATCAGCGTATGACCCAGCAGTGCAACTTCCATGTATATAACCAAAAGAACTGAAAACAAGGATTAAAGTAAATCCATGTACACCCATGTTCATAGCAGCACTATTCACAACAGCCAAAATATAGAAACACTTTCTGTTTATCCACTGGTGAATGGATAAACAAAAAATAGCATATGTATACAGTGATTCAGCCATAAAAATGAATGAAGCCCTGGCACACACTACAGTTTAGATGATCCTTGAAAAATCATGCTCAGTGAGAGAAGACAGACACAAAAGATAGTGTAAGTATACCACTGATACGAAATATCCGGAAGAGGCAAATCCACAGACACAGGAAGTGGATGAATGCCAGGGGCTGGGGGAGGGGGGATTAAGGGACTGCTTAATGTGTATGGGATTTCCATTTAGGGTGATGAAAAAGTCCTGGAACTTGATAGTGGTGATGGTTGCACAACATTGTGAATGTACTCAATACCATCGAACACATACTTTCAAATGGTTAAAATGGTCAATTTTTATGTTCTGTGTATTTTACCACAATTTAAAAAATTATAGTGAGAAGGAAATCAGACTAGGTAATGAGATGGAGGATGATGGAGTGAGAGGCAAGATAGTCGGAGTCAGGGAAGGCCTCTCTGAGGAGATTACTTCTCAGCTGACACTTGAATAATGCCTACGTCTGAGGGAGAAGCTCTCCTGACAGAGGGAACCAGCTTGTGCAAAGGCCCTGTGGCGGCAATGAATTTGATGTGTTCACAGAATAGGTGAAAAAAAAAACCGAGTGATTCAGAGGGACAGAAGGTAACAATAAGCATCCGCTCTTACTGAGGGATCACGTATTAGGTTCCTGTGGTGCCATAACAAAGCACTACAAACTAGGTGGCTCAAAACGATTTTTTTCCTCTCTCAGTTTTGGAGGCCAGAAGTCTGCAATCAAGGTAGTCTGGGGACTGTAAGAGAGAATCCATTCCTTGCCTCTGGGACTTCTGGGGATCCTTGGTATCTCTTGGCTGCAGAGGCATCACCCTGATCTCTTTGTCTCATGTGGTGTCCCCCCTCACAGGTCTTCTCCCCTTCTCTTCTCTTATAAACGCACTTGTCATGCGATTTAGGGCTCATCTTAAATCCGGGATGATCTCATCAGGAGATCCTTAACGTAATTCCATCCGCAAAGACCCTCTTTCCAAAGAAGGTCACATTCGCAAGTTCCAGGGGTTAGGAGACAGACATATCTTTTTTGAGGGGGGCACCCATTCAATCTACCAGTCTAAAGTTTTTTTTAAAGCAACACCGGAAAAAAAAAAACGTGCAGAGAACTTTTCTCATGCTGCGGCACTGTGCTAAGCCCCCGACGGGCAACATCTCATTAAACGCTGAAACGCCAGTACAATAAACTGAGTCCCAGCGGGAAAAATCATTTACCCCGCTGGGTCCCCCAGCTAGTCAGTGGCCAAACCAGTGTTCAAACCCACTTATGGTCTGAATTCAGAGGATGCACTCAACTCTGCACCATTCTATTAAGGCCCTGAAGTCTCCCAGGGTGGCGCTACCACACGCACAACTGCAGGGGGCGCCTTTTCCTCGGCGGCCCCGAGCAAGTGTGTCTGCAAAGATTCTGCCTCCCCAGCACCCAGGCTGGCCTATGATAGTAAGTGGCCGGCTGAGGGATCCACGACATGGGTCCATGAGAAAATTACTCCCTCCCCTCCACCTAATCTAAGGAATGAGGCCATCGCCGCCACTTATTTATTTATTTATTTATTTATTCCTTGTTTTGTTTTTAAATCTGTGATGCGCCATCAGGAAATCATTTCCGCTTCTGCCCCTGGTGAGGCTTTTAGAAATGCTCCCCTCTCAGCCAATGGAGAGCACCGATTCTGGCAGGGGGCTGTGCTTTTTGGTCAGCCCTGCCCCCACCCACCCACCCTGCACACAAAAGCAGCATAATTAACTGTCTTAAGGAAGCCGAGCCTCTGCCAGCAGTGAGCTGGCAAGAAGAAAACACCTCGGAGGCACGAGCTGTGACGATGACAGGGGACGCAGCCGCAGCTGAGCGAGGGGGAGCCGACCGCTAACTGCAAGCCGCTCCCCGTCCCTGGACAAAAGCTCCCTTCTGCGCCCGCCACGTTGCTCTGGGTGACCTTCCTTGGATGCAGAGCCGGCCCCTGCGTGCATCTTCCTCGGATGCTCTGAAGGCCCGGGGACCGCGCTCCGAAGGCGAGGGATGCCCGGCTGCATCCGCCCGCGGATCGTCTTTGTTTGCGCGTAGCCGGGAGAGGCCGCGGAGGTAGCTGGGACTCACGCGGAGGTGAGTCTCCTTTCCTCCTCCTCGCCCTGCCGAGGGAGGTTGTCCCTAGGCGTCTGCTGCTGGCAGGTGGGGCGGGTGGGAGCGGAGACCCGCGGTCTTGTGATCCTTCAGATGGCAACACCTGCATTTTCCCCCACGCGCCGCACACACCCCCACAGTTCGCCTCCTCTCCCACCGCTCACCTGGAAGGCAGAGGACTGCACCATTTCCAGGACGTGCTTAGAGATCAGGCGGATCAAACCGTCCGCCCCTCTCCGGGACGCTTCCTAAGAGGCCGAAACGTACACGTCCCACCTCTGGGCATTTCCTATTTATAACGCCGTGAGCGGATTTGGAGAAAGGATTTGATAGGTGTGTACACAGAGGCTTGCCTATGGGTGGGGAGGAAGGGAGATGGTTGAAGACGGGGATTCCTCCTCCTCGGTCCGAACTCGTGTGTGACGTGCTAACCGCTCGGCACCACAGCGGCAAGGAGCGCTCGTCAGCCTCCGCTCGCTGCCTTGCTCGCCGGCCTGGAACGTGAAGTCAGACCAGAGGGCAGGAGCGTCCAAGCCCATCGGGCCCCCCCCCCACACCGCGCACTGAGGAGTCTGGGGCCAATTCGTAAGACTCCAGATCCTCAGCTGTGGGTGGGGCGGAGGTGGGTGGTCCCTTCCGGGGGCTGAGGTCACACCCAGCTCTGGATAAAGAAACAGACGCAAAGACCACTCCCTTCGGAAAAAACGGATTTCTGTTGACGGGAACGTTCCCTCGCAGGAAGGCTTTGGGGTGCTTGTTGCCCGTAGCATCAGGAAGAGATCTCTCTTTTTCCCATACTGCATCTTCCTGTCCCTCCTCCAAGAATGAATGACGACATTCAGGGCAGTGACAAGAATCCAGCGAGAAACTCTCACTGAAGAGGGGAAGGGTCAAATTTCAGACATCCCCTCCTGCCCACCTGGCCCTCACCCGTCTGGGGCTGCCTCTGAATCCTCCCTCTCTGAGCTGCAACCCCAGAGGCAGGCCCACCATCCACAGGGGCTTCGGTCCAGCTAGAGGCTTTGGAAGGCACAGCCAAACTGACAGCCACAAACCAGCTCTAGAGGGGCAGCCGCAGCGGGGAGGGGAAGGGGTGGAGGCGGGGACCTCAGGTGCTAGCAAGTGAGGGTGACAACTTCTCACTCTCATATCCACAGACCTTTGGGGCCGGGCCCTTCTTAGTCACGAGGGGCCATCCTGGGCACTGCAAGGTGTGGAGAAGCGTCCCTGGTCTCCACCCACGTGATGCCAGTAGCCCCCACCCCATGCAACTTATGACAACCAAAAACGCCTTCAAGTATTGCCAGGCGCCCCGGGGAGGGGGAGGCGTCAGCCCCAGTTGCGAACCACTGGCTTAAAGCACAGAACCTGTGCTGTTATTTGAGTCATGAGATCCTGGGTATTACGCCCAAAGGGATCATGGAGATCGTTTCTAGACCAATTCTTCATTTACAGACAGGGAAACTGAGGCAGGGGAAGTCACCATGCCCCAGGGTAGACCCAAATTCAGTCTCACTCAGCGGTTCTGACCACACTCCCAGACAGCCCAGCACTTAAGCCACCATCTCAGCCCCCACTCCATCCCTGCTCCCAGCTGGCTCCTCACACCAGTCAAAACAAAACTGGCATTTTGTAGTTGGTAATAATTATGATTCTGATTCTCAATCCCAGTCACTTTCCGCACTGCCTTTTTCAGTCCTAGGGTCAGGTTGTCAGGGCTTGCTTCTTCACAATGGGGGTTGGGGGTACAGAGGGGCAGGACAGGTGGGCTGGGGCAGACAGAGGTGGGTTGGGGTTAACCAGGTCCTGTTTGAATGTCGGTCCCAGCATGGGAGCTTAATTATATCAATCATCAACATTTTGGTATAAATGGTATTAACTCACTTTATTCCCTCCCAGTTGAAGTCCAAGGTGGGGAGGGGCGGTGAGGGTCCCATGGGGAGGGTGACTTTCAGACCTTCAAAGGTAGCTTATAGCTGGAGGCTCAGCTCCTTATTTGGCTCAGACTCCAGACCCACATGGGTGGTCAGCTTTCCATGCCTCTATTTTCTCACCTGTGAAATGGAGAAGCCTCACAGGGCTGGACAATGATTCAGTAAGATGATGGACCCAACAGCTCTTTGCAGATCGATCTCAGGGAAGTTCTGTGTGGGTAGGGGGTGGTCATTATGATGACTGTCCAGTAAAACCTCTGTCCATGGCCCTCCTTCAGGATTCATCCCTGCATCAAGTCAGTACCTCTTCCCAGCCCCCATGGGGACCACCGAAGCCACACTCCGGATGGAAAACGTGGACGTGAAGGAAGAATGGCAGGACGAGGCTCTGCCCAGGTACAGCTCCCCAGGTCTCTGTGTCAGCTGGGGAGGGAGTCGCCCGGCCCTTCTTCCCGGTGTGGTGCAGAGACACCCCAGTTGACCAGGCCAAACACATAATTAACACTTGCTGAATTATTTAAGATTGATTCCCCACCTCCCCTCATCCCCGCCCCTGCCAAAGTGCCCAAATAGCTCCCATTCCCACACTATTACGAAATCAAAACATCCTTCTAGAACCATCTCATGGATTATTACAATCATCTCACCTGGGTTCCCATGAATCCTGGTAATAGTGTAGTTTTACCTGCAGCAGCACGCCTGCTTAAAAACCCTGGGGCAAATGTTCCTCCCACAGAACATCCGGGTTTCAGCCTCCACTTTCTCCTTCACCCTCACCTCCCATCACTCCCCGCCCCCTCGTGCCCTCCAGCTCCAGCATCTGCCTTCCTGTTCCTTCGCTGTGCTGGGCTTCCTCTGACTTTCAGAATTCACACTGGCTATTCCCCATGCCAGGAACACTTTTCCCCAGACACGTGCCTCTGTCACCTCCTTCAGGTCTCCACCAAGAGGCCACCTTCTCAGAGAGGCCCTCCTGGCCCTTTCATTATCCCCTCCCCCAGTCCCTGAATTGTCTCCTTCCTAAGTAACAGCCCTTCCCAGATACCCACACCCTAATCCCTGGAGCCGGAGAGCAGCGTTCCCTCACATGGCAAAAGGCATCTTGCAAATGTGATCGAGTTGAGGATCTGAAAAACGGGGAGATCATCCTGGATTATCCAGGTGGGTCCTCAGCATAATCACAGGGGTCGGCAGAAGAGGAGGGCTGAGGGGGATTTGAACAGAGAAGTAGGAGTTGTGATGATGAAAGTGACAGCTTGGAGTCACGGGAGGAAGGGGCCACGAGCCCAGGAAGGCAGGCGTCTCTAGAAGCTGGAAAAGTCACCAATAAAGATTCTCTCCAGGAGCCCCCAGAAGGAGCCAGCCCCGCTGACACCCCGCCTTTGTCCAGTGAAACTGAGTTTCGACTTACTTCTGGCGTCTAGATTCATAAGAGGACACATTTGTGCTGTTTTAAGCCACTAAATGTGTGGTAATCTGTTAGAGCAGCCGCAGGAGAGTCGTACGATCTAATACGCTAAGTATTTCACATACTTCTCTGGTTACAGTCTGCTCCTCACCGTGGGACCCATGAGAGCAGGGGCCCTTGGTCTGATCACTGCTGTATGCCAGCACCACCGGAACAGAGCTTGGCATACAGTCGGCGCTCAATAGATACTGAGAGACGGTCGTTGGTAGGAGTTGCAGGGAGGAAATGGCGCTCACCCATGGCTCAGATACTTGTCTGTCTCCTGTTTTCTCCTCCGCGTGGTGTGGGGTGAGAGGAAACGCCGTCAGCACGGGCTCCGCCTAACTCGTTGGCTGGACACAGCTGCCCAGCTCGCTCACACTTTAATGCAAGGAGTTTACCCCCAGGAGGTGATGCCCAAGAGTTAGTTACATAACCATCTGGGAAGAAAGAGTCTAAGGGACGGGGCACGTTCACCCCAGAAAGGAGAGTTGGAGGATCTCCAGCTCCACAAAACCTCGGTCAGCGGTCAGCAAGGCGCTGAGGGCAGAACTAGGCTGATGGCGACACAAAACGGATGCAGACTATATGAACTCAAATGGTCTGATATGTACGTGCTTTATCCGGCCGTCCCCGTGCAAAAGCGAAACGGGCCGATGGGGGCCGTCTGGAGCTTCCTGCCGACTGTGTCCCAGGCGAAGCTGCGACGTTGAGGGCATCACCCCCTCATTTGAGAGTCTTGGCCCTCTCCCAAATCTAGTCATTCTCACTGTCTACATTTCATGCACATACTCGTGGTTCTGAAAGCGATAGGTGTCCCATCTCAAAACAGCCGAGAATCTCTTGTCTGCCCAGTACTGTTGTCTGCAGGAATACAGGTATTTTGGGAAAGAGACAGCGATCTCGTTGGTGCCGGCCTCCGGTTCTCTCACCGTTAGAATGTCTTGCTCTGGGTTCCCTTCTACCAGTCTTTCTCTTCAACTCAATATAAGGAGTGCTAATGCCTAGGTGTGTAGAAAGGGGGTCTAATGGCGCACAGACCTGGCAGTTTGGGCGAATTAAGGATCATTTTTGGCAAGGACTCCTGCTGGAGTTAGGGATGCTCCGGAATGGGCAAGAGCTGCCTTTGAGAGCGGTCCCTCGCTCCAGGTGTGGGAGATAGGTTTCCTCCCATGGAAAAGGTGGAAGCAGATAGGTTTGGAGGCATCTCCAACCAGTCCCAGCATTGCTTACTGTCCCGTCCACAAAGTCTGGCCCCTACCGAGACCGAAGCTTTCTTGGGTCCAGACTTCAAGAGCCTCCTGATTCAACCCCTCCTCCAGGCAGCAAACCCCAGCCCCTCCTGGATGTTAAAAATTCTCTGATGACCGCAGAGGGCTCATCTTGCTTACTCTAATTTTATTTCAAGTAGCACAGGGGAACCAAGAGGGCACGAGCTGTGGAACTGAACGACTACAGGGTCTGATTCCAGTTTCCAATGGGCTTGCTCGGCCACCCTGAGCAGCTCTTCGAGCATCTTTGTACCTCGGTTTTCCTACCTATAAAACGGAGACAATAATCTCTGGCTCACAAAGTCACAGGAATTCAATGAGGCGCGTGGGGCGAGGCGGCCGAGATGGGCTGTGAAAACGAGGAGGGCTGCCCGCAGGGGTTGCCACCCTCGGTATCAGCATCATTCGTATCAGCTCTGTCTGATTCACACCAGTTCCTTTTTTCCATCCCCCCCATAAAAAGAGACCCCCCTCCCAAGCCTTGTGGAGACAAAATGGGGCTGATTGCAGCTGCAAATGTGAATTTCAAGTGAGCCTCCCCAGCTGCAGAGGGTTCCTCTCCCTTTTCAGTAGTTCAGTGTTTGCAGGACAGTGGCCTGGCTGTGTGGCCCTGGGTCGAGAACACGCTTTGGTCCAGGCGTCTGTCCTCCTCATTCTGGGGGAAGTGAGCACAGCTCCTTAACACGGAGTCCAGCTGCGTCCCAACATAAGCACCTCTGTCTGGCGCCAGACAACCCCCAATTCTATTCCTCCCAGCCCAGGGATCCCTGCCTGGGGGCATCTTCGAGCTGCCCCAGGCGTGCCCACAGCCCCTCCTGCTGCCGTCATTTTGTGGCATCTTCCTGCACCGCCTGCTTTTCTGCAGGTTCCTGTGGATCCTGAGCTGGGAGCAGCCTGAAGATGATCTGCCTCACGGCCTTGTTTCCCAATTCATTCATTCTAGTGCTAGGTAGGCACCGACAGGATGCCACACCCTGGGCAAGACACTGGGAACACGTGGAAAACGGGGGAGTCTGGGGCAGATGAACAGACAGAGGTGCTGGAAATTGCAGAGAAGGAGAAAGGGCAGATTTATCTGAGCATCTGAAACTCCAAAATCGCTGATAAATAATGTTTGACGCCTTTCAGCAGTTTCCCTCTTTGGTTCCCTTGGCTTAACTTTGCAGGAGTCCTGTTACTCAGCGCCAGTGCTGCTGGCCCAGCTTTGAGCCTTAGAAAAGCCTACGTACGCCCAGAAAGAGTTTTGGCTGCTACTGCGCACCAGAAGTGGCCACGGTCGGGCAGAAACAGAGGCTGGGCAGCCCTGGACGGGACACTGAGGCGGCACTGCCAACCTTCATGCCACCAAAGCTGGGGGCACCAGTCACGAAGCAGGAGGCATGGTCATACGTCCTGAGGCCCACATGTTATGCCCAACTCCTCCGTTTCACACCAGGAGTCACAGTGAGCCAGAGGCTAGGATCTGAGGGTAGAACTAGATCTGGGAGCTGCCTCTGAAGCCAGAACTATTGCAACAACAGTTATTTCAGGGTGACAGGTGTTTCTAGATTTTGGCCTTCCCCTGCCACTTACATAATGTGGCACTCAGTCCTTCCTCACTCAGTCCTTCCTTCAGCCAACCCTTGCTGAGGGCCGCTGCTCCGCAGTCAGGCCTGTGACTGGCTCACCAGAGCAAGAGAGGAAGAGGCACTTCCTCCCCTTCAAGGCCTCACAGTCTGCCCAGGGAGCAGGCACTCAGCACTCAGGACCACAGACTCGGCGCTAGGGGAGGCTTCGAGACAGAGTGCAGGGGCGGGTGGAGGTCAGGCCCCGACAGGGCCTCCTGGAGGGTGCTGACCCAGCCTTAAAGGCGTGGCAGCTTCACCAGGCAAAAAAAGCAGGAAGGGGCCTCTAGGCAGAGGTGGCGGGATGCGCAGAGGCACGGGGGCAAAGAGGACCTTGGTGGCAGGGGACGCAGCGCGCGAGCCTGGCCTGGTTATGGGTGTCGGGTCGGCAGGCTCACACGCGCCGCGTCCAGCAGGGGTGCCCAGGAGAGGATCTTGGATTTCCCACTGAAAGGGTGCGTGAGTTTCCCAGGGCTGTCATGGCAAGGAACCGCAAACTGGGCAGCTGAAAACAGCAGAAATGATTCTCTCACAGTTCTTAAAGTGGCTTAAAGTCCCAAATCCAGGTGTCAGCAGGGCCATACCCCTGAAGGCTCAGGCAAGGGTGCTTCCTGCCCCGCCCCTTCCAGCTTCCGGGAGTGGCCGGCAGTCCTTGGCTTGTAGGCGCATCTCTCCAGCCTCTGCCTCCACCTGCGCACAGCTTTCTCCTCTGCGTGTCTGTATCCAAACTTCCTTCTTCTTATAAGCGCACCACTGACTGGATGTAGGGCCCACCTCGCTCCTCAGGATGACCTCATCTTAACTTAATATCTGCAATGACCCTGTTACCAAACAGGTCGCATTCCCAAGTACTGGGGGTTAAGACCTATGTCTTGTGGGGGACGCAGTGCAACCCACACCGGAAGACTAGAGCCACACGGTACACCTGGAGTATTAGGGGGAGCCCCGCTTTCCACGCGGGGTAAATTTACACAGGCTGCCCATCCCAGGCTGAGAACAAGTGCTGTAGGGAACCACCTGGATCCATTTTAAGTTTGTGGACGGGGTTCAGCTCTGCATGAGCTGAGGTGTTCCGGGAGCTTGGGGAAATAACTAGATCTCACCTGGCCCTGAAAACTGCAGCCCTGTGGGCCTGTGGGGTTGGTGCACATGTGCAGACTGGGCACAAGGGGGCAATAGAGGGCAATGCCTGGACTCGCCTTACCACTGGAAAGGGTTCAGCCCTCCAGGTGTCCTCCAGTTTAGCCTCGGTTTCCCCCTCTGTGAAATGGGCTTCTACCTGCCTCATAGGGATTCTGTAAGGAGCAAATAAGATGCTGTCAACATTACAGCACAGTGAGTGCCCTGTCCGTGGGCAAATTATTGTTTCAGCTGATTCTGGAGTAACAGGATTGCAGCCTGGGGCTGATGGGTGCGGGGGAGGCAGCGTAAATGAGGGAAGGAGCTGGAAGGAAATTCCAACACCCAGGTGAGCAGGGGTGATGGGCAGTCACCTCCTGGTGGTTTTTACCATGCACAAAGTGCAGATCCGATTCAAGAAAAGCCGGCAATCTCGACTTTTTTGTCACATCTCTGATTTGACAGCTAATTTTAAATGTTGTGGGATGCTGTGTTGGCAGGACAAAACCGGGTGGGGGGTTGCATCAGCTGTCAGTCTGCAATTTCAGAGCGCGATTGTGGGTGACCTTGCAGGTAGGCGGTGCGCCTCCTGTCCTGTGGGACCCAGGGCTTGCTTGTGAGTTGCCAGTGCCCTCCTCATGTTGAGAGCAGGGGCATCAGCTACAGACCAGAGGCACGGAGCAACGTGCTACTGGGAATGGCGTGTGAGTTGAGTCTTCAGCCTCGATCTGAAAGAAAAGAAGATGCCTCTTTAAAACCTTCTGACTTCATCTGAAGCTTGCTTTTTTCTTTTAAAAATTGAGGTGGCAGGGAGGCTATAACTCACTGGTAGAGCATGTGCTCAGCGTGCACGAGGCCCTGGGTTCAATCCCCGGTGCCTCCGTTAAAAACAGAGAAATGATATGAAATTTACATAAAATTAACCATTTTAAAAACACAACTCACATGTTGTGAAACTATCAACTCTCTCTAGTTTCAAGACATTCCATCACCCCAAAATGAAACCCCACCCCCATCAGCAGTCACCCCCAACCTCCTGGCAACCACCTCCTGTGTCTGAGGACTGGCCTGTTCTGGAGGTTTCACATCCATGGAGTCACATACTGTGTGTCCTTCTGTGTCTGCTTCTCTCACTGAGCATCGTG
The DNA here is from genome assembly GCF_048564905.1 of Vicugna pacos. Taxonomy (NCBI): domain Eukaryota; kingdom Metazoa; phylum Chordata; class Mammalia; order Artiodactyla; family Camelidae; genus Vicugna; species Vicugna pacos. The sequence continues at coordinate 30,230,969 of NC_133008.1, read as the reverse complement.
CTCTTAGGGTCCGCCCACGTGAGAAAGGGTGTCAGGGCTGCTCTCCTTTTCACAGCTGAGTGATGTTCCATCGTATGGATGGACCAAGTTTTGTGCGTCCAGTCATCACCTGATGGACATCTGGGTTGTTTCCACCTCTTGGCTGCTGTGAATCGTGCTGCTGTGAGCATTTGGGTAGGCGCTTACGTGTGGATGTGTCTTCATTTCCTTTGCTATTTTGACCTTTGACCTCCACAGAGCAGGGCAACATCCATTTCATCCTTTACCTCCAAGACACGCCAAAGCACCTGGCAGGTAGTGGTTACTCAAAGAGCATTCAAAACAAGGTGAATGGGTGAGAGGTGAGTGGGGCAGGCAGAGGGAGGAAAGGCATGGATAGATTGCCCCCCGCAGAGGGTGCCAGCTCGTGCCCTACAAGGAGCAGAGGCGCGGGAATAAATGGTTCTGTGAAAAGGAAGGAAAAAGCATTCTACCATCCTTCCCCATCCCCCTTTTCAGCTGAGCTGGCACTGCAGTTACAGAGATGAATTAGCGCTGCAGCGCTTCCCTGAGTCAGCACGCCCTGCGGCCAGAGCCTCTAACGCCCCATGCACTCTGCAAAACCCTCTGCCTGGAACTGGGTATTTCCCTGGGGAGCAAAGGAGCAGGAGAACCTGGGTCAAAATCAGTCAGTGGGAGCTGTGGTCCAAAAATCAGTCCGAGCCTTGCCAGAGAAACAGGTCTTATTTTGCAAATTCGTGTTTCAGCAAGCATTAAAGGGGCACAGATACAGAGTTGGCTGCCTTTCTTTTGTCTTTAAACTGACTTTTTAGAAGTTTTAGATGTACAGGAAAAGTTGCAAAAATATTACAGGAAGTTCCGCATACGCCCCGCCCCGCATCCAGTTTCTCCTGTGGTTAACAGCTTACATTAGGCTGATATGTTTGTTACAGTTAATAAACTGATACTGATACACTGTTGTTAACTGAAGTCCACAGTGTATTCAGATTTCCACAGTCCTTTCCTCCTAATATCCTTTTTCTTTCCCAAGATCTCATCCAAGATCCCATGTAACATTTATTGGGCGGGGGAGGGCAGTTAATTACAGTTTTTATTTCTTTACTTACATTTTTTTTAAAATGGAGGTACTGGGGACTGAACCCAGGACCTCGTGCACGCTAAGCACGCACTCCACCACTGAGCTCTACCCTCCCCCCACCCGTGTGACATCCAGGCGTCACGTCTCCTCAGGCCCCTCTGGGCTGTGACAGGTTCTCAGACGTTCCTTGTTCCTGATGCCCTTGACGGCTCTGAGCAGGACTGAGGTCAGGGCTTCCGCAGGGCTTCAGCGGGAATTTGTCTGGTGCTTTTCTCATGGCTGGACTGGGCGCTGGGAGGAGGAGCACACGTGAAGGGCCGTCTCCATCGTATCGGGGTGCCTGCCGTCAACATGCCTCGTCACTGCTGACGTTGACCTTGGTCCCCTGGCTGAGGTCGTGTTGGTCAGGTGTCTCCACCGGAAAGCCCCGCCTCCTCCCTTCCCACGCTGTCCCCTTTGGGAGGAAGTCACCGTGCCCAGCTCACGCTGGCAGAGAAGGGAGTTACTCTCCATCCCCTTCAGGACAGAGTGTCTAGACGCGTTATTTGAAATTCTTTTGTGCTGGAAAAATGTGTCTCTTCTCCCCTGTATTTATTTACTCAATTATTTATTTATATCCATATGAACTCGCGGACATTTTATTTCTTACTTTGGCTCGCAATCCAATCAATACTTCATGATTTATTTTGTTGCTCAGACCATGCCAGCGTTGGCCATGGAGTGTTCCTTCAGTTGACGGCCGTGTCCGTTGGACAACTTCTGGCTCCATTTAATAGCAACAATTCGTCGGAGATCTAACTCTGCAGGGTCAGATCATGAAGAATGCTCTTTATATTCCAAAGTGTATGAAACTGTGTGACACTGGACGAGACCCTCCTTCTCTCTGGGCCTCAGCTTTCCCCGATCAGGAAAAGGGGGGAAAAGGGCTGAATATTTATTAGACGAGCTGATTGGGGCCCTCCAGCGCTGGTGGTTTATAACTTTCTGGGCTCATGAACAGATGTGTTTTGTCCCAACATTTCCCCAAACTAAACAGATTTTGTTGCTATCACTTTGTCTGAACTGCACGCTCCTGTGGCTGGACTTGTGGTGCCTGGTGGCTGCTGTCCGACCCTGGCTGGGTCTGCAGGCCACTCCCAGAAGAGACGGGCACGGACTTGCTTGGAAGCCCCACAGAAGACACATCCTGTAAGTTTCCATGCGTGCGGAAATGGGCACACAGTCTGGGCTCTGCCCGGGACTGTAACTATAGAAATGTCAGAGGCCATGCCTCCTTGGTGGAATGTCAGGGAAGGGGGTTGTTCTGCTCCAAGGTCTGCAGGGAAAGCCAGAGACGTGTGTGGGCACCATCGTGAAGTTGGTACACCATGTTGCTGTGTGTCCTTGAGCTGGTTGCTCAGCCTCTCTGTGCCTCCGATTTCTCATCTACTATGTGCAGATAGTGAGCATCCCACAGAAGGGGCATGCAAGGATTCAATGAGATGATTTGTGTAAGGTGCCCAGGGGATGCCAGGCACAAAGCTAGCCCTGGAGGTGGGGGATTCTGCTGCCCCAAGCACTCAGGAGGGCTCATGGCTCTGCAGATCCAAAGCCCCAGACTTTGAGGACAAGGGTCTGGGACAGCCAGAGGAGCTACCTCGAACTTGTGTTCTCCTCAACTGCATCTCCTTACAGAATCCTGCTGAGGGTCCCTTCTCTGCCTGCATCTCCTCCGTGTAGCCCATCACAGTGTCCACCCTCCAGGGGAAAGACCACCCAGAGAGGGACAGCTACATCCCTGAGGTCACACGGCAGTGAGAGCCAGCTCTGCCTACCCCTGCTCCACACTGTGCTCATGGGCCAGGTGGGGGGACCAACTTGTCCCAGCTTGCTGGGGCCCATCAGGATGAGGGTCACCCTACAGTACCAGCCCTTCTTCTGGCCTGAGCACATGGACTCTGTTCAGTGTTGTCACATCCCCACAGGGTGACCTTGGGTGAGTCCCTTCACCCCTCTGGGCCTCCATTTCTACTTCTGTAAAACGAGGGGTATGTAACAACAGTATCCCCACTTCCTGGGTGTGGCTGGCCCCAGAGATATCCAGATTCTAAATCCTAGAACCTATGAATGTTCACTCCCATGACAAAAGGAATTTTACAGCTGGAATTTAGTTAAGGAAATTGTGATGGGGAGATGTGATCGTTAATTGTATGTATGCACTTGACTGGGCCACGGTACCTAGATATGTGGTCAAACATTATTCTAGATGTTTCTGTGGAGGGTGTTTTTCAGATGAAATTTACATGTAAGTGAGTGGACTTTGAGTAAAGCAAATTGCCTTCCATTGTGTGGGTGGGCTGCGTCTAATCAGTCGAAGGGCTCAAGATGGAGGAAAAAGACTTAGGTGTGATTCATCCTGGGGCAAAATTCCTCTCCTGCTGTGAACCCCTGAAATCAGGCAAGTTATATGCTTCCAAAATACGATGGTGGGATGGGCGCAGAATAGAGATTCTCATTCCAAATGGGAGAAATTGGAAAGAGGAAGGAGTAACGGGTCCCGGCAAGCCTGAAACGTGGCAGGGCGAATCCCACTAGGCATTTGTTAGGGCAGCTTCTACTAGGTTTTAAGGCTGGAGAATAACGTTTGGCTCAATGCTCTGTCCTCCAGATCCACGCAGTGGCATTACTGCCGCCTCCCTTCCCTGCCCCTTCAGTCTTACTGTCACCATGTTAGGACCTGCAGTTGACGCCAGCAGGAAGAGTGGGAATATTTTAAATCAAGCACGCCTGATTCACCGCTCCCAGCCCACCTCCTGTCTAAAAGGCGGTGAGCTGAGAGGCCTGGGTTCAGATCTCTGGGCAAGTCACTGCCTCAGTGTCCCCGTCTGTAGAGGGGTAACACTGCCCACCACACAAGGTCATGGTGAGATCTAGATATCCTGTCAGTGCCCAGCACGTAGCAGGCACTTGATAAATGTGACTGTTGGGTTTTTATCATTTTCTGCCAAAGCATGTCTTTACATCCCAGGGTCCCTGAAGCAATCACCTCTGACCTACTGCTTAGGGACTGAGAAATTCAAAGTGGAAGAATTGTGACGAGCTGGTCCACGTAATTACAGATCAATGAATGTCATCGTCTGATACAAAAGGGATAGGACTCTCCTACTGGTTTATGTATTTTGTCCTCACAGGCCAGGTCACAAAACTGGGGTGAATTCCCAAGGTCTCTGGAAGATCAGTGTCTTCCCCTAGAGCTGGCTTTGGGGGAGGTGATGGCTTTTCTCCCACATAAGCCCATAAACCCAGAAACTGGAGGGGCTAGTCCGCTCAGCTGGTATCAGATGGCTTTAACCCCTTGGGGGCAGCCCACAAGGGGCCCAGAGTCCAGGCTAAGAGTCCCTAGGAGGAAGCAGTCCAAACCATGGGGAATATCCACCCCGACCGCTCCAGAGTGCTGTGGGAGGACCCCGGGCCTCTGTGCCTCCATTTGCTCTTCTGTTAAAGGGGGCAGTAGCAGAGCTGGACCAGGAGAACGCTGGGGAGAGCTTCTCAGAGAGCCTGGCCCCTGCTACGCAATCAGCAAATGTTGGTTATTAAAGACTCGAGGGCAGAGGGTATAGCTCAGTGGTACAGCGCGTGCCTAGCGTGCAGGAGGTCCTGGGTTCAATCCCCAGTACCTCCATTAAAAAATAATAAATAAATAAATCTGATTACCCCCCACCCATGCCAAAAAAAAAAAAAAGTAAAACAAAAAAAGACAGGGATAAAAAGCAGAACGTGGACATCGTCTGCCGGCCTTACCCAGCGGGAACAACAGTCACGCGTATTGGTAGGTCTGGAGCCCAGGCTGCCTGGGGTCTAACCCCCCCGTCATTTGACCTTGGTTCCACCTTGACCTGACTCACCTCCTATGAGTTCCATTTTGCAGACGGTAAAGGTGAGTCAAGCTCAGAGCAAGGTGGCACTGCAGGGTCACAGAGCTAGTGAGGAGCGAGATCAGGCTTTGAGCTCGGGTCTGCCCAACGTCCAGGCACCCGCCCTGGACCTCCGAGCCAGGCGGCTGCAGTAACTGCTGTCGGGAAAGGACGGCCTCTGACTTCCCACCGCTCCCCACGATGGGATGGAGAGGAGCCCCACAGGGTCGGGAACAGGAGAGAGCGGAAAAGAAAGAACAGCTGACTAGTTCGGTTTGGTTTTTTTCTGTTTTCCTGTTGCCCCACAGCCCCTCCCAACACGCTGAACTTCAATGGGGCTCATCGGAAGCGGAAGACGCTGGTCGCCCCCGAGATCAACATTTCCCTGGACCAGAGCGAGGGCTCGCTCCTGTCCGACGACTTCTTGGACACCCCTGATGACCTGGATATCAACGTGGACGACATCGAGACCCCCGATGAGACCGACTCGCTGGAGTTCCTGGGGAACGGCAACGAGCTGGAGTGGGAAGGTGAGGTCAAGTGGCTCCACGCCTGCCGGGCCCCAGATCAGCCTCCAGTGCTCCTCTGGGCTTCCGGGACCAGCTTGCCAGAGCCCCACCCCCTCCATCCCCACAGGCTCAGGTGGGGCAGGGCGTCTAACCTGGGTCTCCAGGATCAGCCCCTGGGACTCCGTGCACACGTTTTAGTGGACTTGTGGCTTTTCTGGGGGGCATGGCCTTCACCTGATTCTCAAAGGTGACCGAGACCAGAAGGAAGTGCCTCTCCCCAGTTCCACAAGTGTTTGTGGGGCAGGTCCCGAGTGCCGTGCGGTGGGCAGAGAGGGCAGGGATGTGTCAGGAACAGGCAGTGCCCGCCTGCCTGAGCAGCAGTCGGAAAGCCAGGCCCTGGGTAACGAAGCACACGCGCACGAGGTGGTTGCCCCTGGTAGTCCGTGCTGTAGGGAAATGAGGTGGTGGAGAGGGGAGAGGGCTCGCCTGGGTGCTTCTGCTCCCCCAAGGGACACTAGGTGGTGTCTGGGGACATCTGTGGTTGTCCGGGCTCCTGGCATCAGGTGGGTGGGGCCAGGGATGCTGCTCCACATCCTGCAGTGCCCAGCACGGCCCCTCAGAGAGAATAACCAGCCCCAAACGTCAGAAGTGCCCGGGCTGAGCACCCCGAGCCAGGGGAACCGGGTGGGAAGGCTCTTTTGCAGGGTTGCCTGGACAGGCCTCGCTGGGTGGGTGTTATTTGAGCTGACATCCCGAGGCAAGAACACAGGTCAGAAAGGCAGCGGTGGTGGTGGCCGTGGGGACAGAAGCTGCCACACTTGCTGGGTAGATGTGGAGAATGAAGGGGAAGGGGTCAGAGGGGATGCCTGGGTTTGGGGCCCTAGTCGCTGGGAATATGACGGCCATTTTCTGAGGCAGGAAGACTGCAGGATGACAGGCAGGAAAGAGGCAGATGTTTTAAGAGTGGTTAAGAACTCTGAGAAGCCCAGAGAGGCAAAGAATGTGTGCAAGGTCACACAGCAAGAAACGGCTCTACCTAGACGACCGCCTGACTGGGGGCTTTCCTGTGTTCCATGGTGTTCTTTGGGAAAAAAGCAAATTATTATTTGGGTGTGACTTTTCGACTCCCAGACCCTCCATTTTGCCCAGTAGCCCCAACCTAACACTGTCTGTCAGCAAAGCGCAGGATGAGTGATTTTGCCCAAGGCCTGGGGCTAGAGGAGTGGGCTCCGCAGAGAGGGAGGCTAGGACAAGATGTCTGGATTCAGGCACCCTTCGGCTCACCTTTCTCCTGGCCTGCTTCCAGATGACACCCCCGTGGCCGCCGCCAAGAATATGCCTGGGGATAGCGCAGATCTGTTTGGGGATGGTTCAGCTGAGGACGGCAGTGCCGCCAATGGGCGTCTGTGGCGGACAGTGATCATCGGGGAACAGGAACACAGAATTGATCTGCACATGATCCGGCCCTACATGAGAGTGGTGACCCACGGAGGTGAGACCACACCCCTCTGGTCCCCTCCCAACTCCAGCGGGGCCACTGGAGGCCCATCAGTGGTCCTCTCTGGACCTCTGTCTCTTCTTCTGAGCCACGTGCCCAGGGGTGTATGGGGGGTGAAACTCACATGGGAGCAAGGCATAGACGTGCCGGGCACACACAGGAGGTGCCCATGAGGGTGGCTGGTGCCCCCCACCAAAGGCTGAGACAGGTCAAGGGTTTTCTGGCTTCTCCAGCCAGACTCAGAGCTGTACCCTCTGAGTGTGGGCAGCGGGTGGGAAGGGGCTGACCAGCAACGAGGCGGGCGCATGGGGAAGAGCACAAGGCTGCTCACAGCTGGGAGAGGGCTCTGCCTGTCTCTTCCTGGGGCCGCTCACTGGCCGCCTCTCCCAGGGTACTACGGCGAAGGCCTCAACGCCATCATCGTCTTCGCTGCCTGCTTCCTCCCGGACAGTAGCTCCCCCGACTACCACTACATCATGGAGAACCTCTTCCTGTAAGTGGCCCGCCCGCTCTGTCCCAGCTGCCAACCGATCTGAAAGTCCCAGCCGGTGGGCCAGACCAGCCTGCAAGAACTATGTTGGGTGGGGGCTTGGCCTGGCACCAGGGAGGTCTGTGCCGCCAACAGCCCTTGATCTGAGGCCCCTGCTCGCCCACTGGTCTTTGTCAGCATCACTGACATTTATGGGGTGTTTACTATGTGGCAGCCGTGAAGCTAAGGGCTTAGTAAGTGATAACACATTCCACCCCCCACATGACCCTGTTGCCTCCCATTCTGTGGCTGTAGAGCCTGAGGCACAGAGAGGTTAAGTCTCTTGCCCAAGGACACACAGGTCAGTTTCATTATGATGGAGACAGAGAACACTTATAATGCACCTGGCTGGTGACAGTCAGAGCTTAGTAAGTCATTATCACTCTTACCGTAAGCATGAAGATTTCCTTCACCAAGCAGGGCTTGGGTGCCAGGTGGGCCAGAAGATGAGGAGGTACCCAGGGATGGTCAGCTCAGAAAGTTACCCGAGATTCCAGGGAGCCCAGTCTCCCCAGTTTACAGATGGGGAAGTAGAGGCTGAAGGAGAGGTGGGGCTGGCACAGACCCCAGGCCCCTAACATCTGGCCCAGTGGACCGCCCGCTGTGGGCGCCTGCCCCCCAGGTATATCTGGGGCCGCTGAAGCCGCCTCCCAGGGCGAATGGAGATTAGTGGAGACATTAGATGCTGTCACGCGTATAAATCTCTTGGCACCCAATAAGCACTCAATGAAATAGTTAACTGCTACAATCATTACACCCACTGGCACAGACTTGGGGCCACCCACCCCCACCCCGAGTGTGCTAGCAAGGCCAACACCATCTGAACAGGTGTGGCTGGCGCAGCCGGGGCAGGCAGAAGCAGACAGGGCAGGTACCGCAGGGGTTCAGTCCCGGGCACCGGGGCTTCCTGACCCTGAGCCCCTCTCGCCGGGTCCCCTGTCCTCTGTGCACCGTCACCAGGTATGTGATCAGCAGTTTGGAGCTCCTCGTGGCAGAGGATTACATGATCGTGTACCTGAATGGTGCCACCCCCCGGCGGAGGATGCCGGGCATCGGCTGGCTGAAGAAGTGTTACCAAATGATTGATAGGAGGTGAGCAGGGGGTGGGGGCGGCTGGGGGACCAACTCCGGGTGCACGGGGCCCAGTTCTGGAGGCTAGAAGTCCGAGGTCAAGGTGGCTGTAGGGTTGGGTCCTTCTGGGCCCTTGAGGAGAATCTGTCCCACGCTCTCTGCCAGCTTCTGGTGGTGCTGGCAATCTCTGCTATCCCTTGGTTTGTAGACACATCACTTGATCTCAGCTTTCATTTTCGCGTGGCCTTCTCCCTGGTGCATGCCTGTGTGCAAATGTCCCCTTGTCATAAGGACACCAGTCATAGTGAATTAGGGACTGGCCCTGCCCTACATCCCCGGGGATGAGCTCACCTTAACTAATTACTCCTACAGTGACCCTGTTCCCAAATAAGGGGATGCAATTCAACATGGCTCAGAACCAGGGGGCCCCAGGAACTCTTTCAGGAATGGGAGGCAGTGTGGCCAAGTAGTCAAATGCTCAGACTCTAAATTAAGAGACAGCCGGAACCTGCGAACTCTGCAAAGGGGCTTAGCTTTACCGAGGCGGCGCCTCCTCCCTGTGAACAGAGATAATCACCACAGCTACCGCTCGCGCAGAGGAGGAGACATCGGGCAGCTCCTCCCTCCCCGAGGCTTTCGCGAGGAGCCCATCTCTCTCCCTCTGCCCCCACCCCATGCAGATTGCGGAAAAACCTGAAGTCCTTAATCATCGTCCACCCGTCCTGGTTCATACGCACTGTGCTGGCCATCTCCCGCCCTTTCATCAGGTGAGACTGTGACCCGCCTGGGTTTTAGCGTGTCTTTTTTTTTTAATGTGGATTTTCCAGCTCATCTATGATGAATCAATATTGTTGCTTTAAACACTTGAAAAGCATGTGCGTTGTTATTAAGCGGCTAGGCGACCAACCTCGCAGGAAAACCAGTAACACCCATCTCTCCTATACTGACGCTGGGTACCTTCTGACACTGACGACCACAGCCCTGTGAGGTGGACGGGGCCACACCCGTTCCGTGCAGGAGGAAGCTGACTCACGCAGAGGCACGCAGCAAGGGCGCTAGTCCACTAGGCACTCCCTCAGAAGGGAGCCGGCTCCATCCTCTCCGGATGCTGTGAGGAGGGGCGTTAGGGGCCACTTGCCCGGACAAATAACGCGGTGAACCGACATGTGTGCTGTGAGGGTGCCCGAGACCGGCCTCAGGCTCAGTGATGTACGAAGAGGACTCACAGGGCCCAGGAAGGCTGTTGTGCTCACAGTCACAGTTTATTACAGCCAAAGGGTGAAGGATAACACTGGCAAAGGGAAAAGGTGTGTATGAGAGCCCAGGAGACGCCGGGAGTGGCTGTGAATTGCCCTGCCCCAGACGAGTTGTGCCAGCGCCGTGATTCTCCCTGCAACGACGGGTGACCTGTAGGAAGCACTGCCCACAGGGAGGCTGACCGTGGTGTCCAGGGCTCCCACCGGTGTCCGGGGCTGAGCCACACGGGGACGGAGTGCCCACATGGCCGCCCTTAGGTCCTCAGTAACTGATATGATGGCCCAAGACCCCGCCACGAAGCATGTCTTTAGCACAGACTATGGGCCGGGCTCAAGGCCCCAGGGACCTGGAGACGCTTACCAGGCAGGACAGCCCTAGGGCTTACAGGTGGCCGTCCCGAGTCTCAGGGGCAGGTTCTTCCTCCGGAATGTGTTTGGCCAGCAAGCGCCGGAGAAGAGGAGCAAGGAAGACAAAAGCAGCCATGACAAATGCCCTCGTCCATCACATAGACCTGCACGTGCCTTTAATGGCATACAATTCAATACATTGAATTAAGTCAAGACCCTTCATTTCCACATTCCCAGTGAAGAGTGTGATGAGTTTAAGAGACTGGGCCAGACTTTGCCTTGAGAAAGGCTGTACTATCACAGCACGAACGACTCGCAAGGAGGCAACTTCACATGCTCTGTGCTCCGTGATTCCTAAGAGCCCTGAAATACTAGTGCATTAGTGAAATCAGGCCTTTCATGCACTAATTATGGGCCATTTGTGCTAATGCCGACCCCACGGGGCCAAACACACTTTAGCCTAACAGCATTGTGTTCCGTCCTGACATCCCTTAATTCAGGAACCGAGACTTGCCTTGCATGCGGACCATTCTCTCACTTTGGGTTGCTTTTCCCATGGTGAATTTTGAGGGTCTCATCCTGAGCTCTCAGAGAAATAGGAGAGAGGAGAGGAGGGAAGGAAAGCTCCCTCGTTCAAAAGATGAAGAAAGTGAAGGTAGACTCTGAGCCCTAGCCCTGAGGCCCTGAGATTGTAACTCAGGGAGAACTGTTCGTTCCACGAGCTCTGAACCTTGGGAACGTGCCTTGCCCTGGGCTGGAGTTCTCCCTCCCGAGAAAGAGCCCGGTTCACAGGCAGGCAGCGCCACCGCGCAGAGGCTGGGCGTCCGTCTCTGACAGCGGGCGCGGCCTTGCCGTGGCATCTGGTGGTGTGACTTCACCTGTGCTCGTAGCCCAGTGCCCAGGCCGCAGGCGTGCCTCTGCGCCCTGAAACAAGACCTGTCCGGCAAAGCAGGCGGCCCGCCCTCAGAGCCCCGGGCCCGACGTATTCGGGTGGAGGGCGGCAGGACTGCTGCCTGTCGGTCTGAGACGCACTGCCGTCCCTGGGCCCTTTACCTTTCTGCCGCACCTACTGGAGGGAGAACTCATGTTCCAAGAATAATTATATTTAATTAAAAAAAATTAAATTTCAGCTGCACGAAAGCAGTTGGAGTTATTCATTCAGGTGCACACGGCCGCTCTGTGACTCTCCTCAGGAACCGCCTGTCATTCCCCGATCGGTTGCCAGTGGCCTCTGCTGAGTAGCCTGTTTATTTCCCTTATGGATGCTGTGGACTGCGTCACTCCCCCTGGGCCTCCCCTCGCACCGGATGCCAGAGAGCTTGAGCCGCATTTTTCTCTAGTCTCTGGAAATAGACGTGAAACTTCCTGACACAGTTTTGTAGCCACATGCCTCTGTCTTACTGTTTTTGTCGTTGTCACTTGATTGTTCTATTACTTAGGGCACTAACTGTATTCTCTTGGCCTTCTAGTTCTCATCATGAGAAAAACTTGATTTGACCTGAAAAAAGTTTATTTCACATTTTACCAAAATTGGGTTAAAGGTGATTTTTAAATAATTATTTTATTTTCAAAATTACTTTGACAGGTGTTACTATTCTACTTCTTTTAAAAAAAAAACACTTCCACTTCATTGCTTTTTAGGGGGAGGGATGGAGAGATCATTAGGTTTTTTTTCTTTAATGGAGGCACTGGGGATTGAACCCAGGACCTCGTGCCTGCTAAGGACGTGCTCCATCACTGAGCTATACTCACCCCCCCCCAAGGTGATTAAAACAGTGATAATAATCATGAGTTCAAAGCAACATGCTGGTGATGATGACGAAGCCCCTCGTGGCAGCAGATGGGCAGAGATGGGGTCTGGGCGGGAAGGATACGTTCATCCCGAAAGAGCGGAGAGTGACTCAGCAGTCCCTCGTGCGCCTGCCTGTGCCCGGATGATTACGGCACCGTCCCGGTCGCGACGAGTCTGCCAGGAAAGCTTTCTCGGGAAGGTTAACCCGGAGGAGCAACTCCTCAGGAGGATGGAGGGACAGCCTGAGCCCACCAGCATCTCTTCCCTCTCTGCTTCCTTTAAACCAGCTCCTCAGCTCTGCAGGGACTGGTGTGGGATGCGCGGCTCCGCACCCTCCCCTTCTTGCGAGTTCTGCTTGGGCCTGGGTTCTGCTCTGTGCCCTCCACCAGGGGCAGAGGGCAGAGGCTGGTGGGGGCCAGGAGGGAGGCTTGGGCCGAGGTGCTAGGGGCAACCCGGAATAGGGTTGCACGTGCCTCTCTGTCTGCCATCGCCCCTTCTGGCCCTGAGGAACCGCTGCGAGCTCTGGCTTTCAGCTGTCTCCCTCCTCCTCCCACCAGCGTCAAATTCATCAACAAGATCCAGTATGTGCACAGCTTGGAAGACCTGGAGCAGCTCATCCCCATGGAGCACGTGCAGATCCCGGACTGCGTGCTACAGTGAGTGCCCCCGTGCTGCCTGAGAGCCCCCCGCCTCCGCCCCCGTCACCCCCAGGCTGCTTGCCTCCCAGCTGCCCCTGCTCAGCCCAACTGACCTGAGTGGGAGAGCAGAACAGAGGGAAATGCAGTGAACCAAGCACGTGTGAAATTACAGATCACGGTGGGCGGGCCATCTAGTGCAGGGCAGGGGCCAGCGAGCCACAGCCCCCGGCTAATCTTTATAAATAAAATTTTACTGGCACACAGCTACACCCATCCATTTACAAACCATCCATGGCTGCTTTCGAGCTACAACAGAATCAAGGGGTTGCTGCAGAGGCCAGCCTGCAAAACCGAAAATACTGACTCTCTGGCCCTTTACAGAAAAATGTGGCCCTGATGGAGGGGCCTGTAGACCAACCCACGTCAACAAGGGGGAAGCTTTATAATGGCTCCGTTCAGTGCTGAGGCAGACAACGTCCGCTAAGTTGCATCTCTACCAGATGCTGGAATATGCCAACGAAACATATTCCCTGCCCTGGGGTAGGGGGAAGTTGCAAAGCAGCTGCAGGAAACACACAAAAAAACAGCAGACTGTCGGCTCCAACTGCACTTTCTGCTCTAAAGCCTGGCATGTATTCAGATCTGACAATGAGATCGCGCTCCTGGTCCCGGGGGAAGGGGACTCCCAGGCTGCATGTGACGTGCTCTCTCCTCTGTCTCTCTTCTAGGTACGAAGAGGAAAGACTCAAGGCCAGGAGAGAAAGGTTTGTGCAGAGCGGCTTGGGCTGGGGCTGGGTCGGCGCTGGCGCTGAGTGGGGCCCACATCTGGGAGGAAACCAGTGGCTTTGGCTGAGCGGGGACCGAAGTCAGGTGTGCATGTGGCTCTCCAGGGCTTGAGGTCAGACCCAGGCTCGAACCCAGGCTCCCCACCCAGTCACAGGTGGCGTTAGGCAAGTGAAAAGTTCACAGCCTCCCTGAGGGTTACTGTGGGAAATTAGGAACAAGGTAACCCATGAGGCAAAACTAGCGGGCCCGCAGAGAGTCCTACTAGTCTTCACGATCGTAAGTCCTCCCCTTACGTGGGGAACACAGCTCCCTGCCCCTCGCCCACGGCAGACCCGGAGCCGCCCGTTTGCTGCCTTGCTGGCTCAGTCTCTGAGCTACGCTGCTCCCCCTCCGAGCCTGCTGTGGACGAGCAGAGAGAGGACAGGGCCAGCAGGGCGCCTGCCGGCTGGAATCACAGGCAGGGGCGGCAGCGCATAGAGGCCTCTGCGGAGATAAACGCCCCCAAGGAATGGCCCAGCCCCCTTCCTCCCAGCTGCCTCCGTCTTCATGAACCCCTGGCCATCACTCTCTCCTTCCTCGGGGCCCCAGTGCTTCCCAGGGGCAGCCAAACCCTCTCCAGATTACTGTCAGGCCACGGTGGGCCCAGGGAGCCAAGAGCCCCTCGGCCCACTCGGCGGGCTGGTCACCCTGGTCACCCCTCTCTGTCCCCAGCGCGAGGCCGCAGCCTGAATACGTCCTGCCCAAGTCTGAAGAGAAGGCCGAGGCGGCGCTGGAGGACAGGTAAATAGGCAGGTGACCGGGGGACAGCTGAGCCCACCGGGGGCTGCCCAGCCCACCAGGACATCCCATAAAAGTGATCTGCTGTTATCATGATGCCGAAATAAGAACACAGGTGTGAGTCCGCCAGCACGAGGCCCACTCCGTCGAGCCACGTTCAAGTGCATTTAGTGCATCCAGTGCTGGGTGACCAGCACTTCTCTAGTTCCGGAACAGTCCATCAGCCCAGAAGGAGGCTGTATCTACCCGTTAAGAAGTTGCTCTCATTCCCTTCTCCCTCCTTTTGAAAAACATCCTGCAACTCTCTCCTCATGACTGCCTGTTTTGGCTCACTTGTTACACAGCAGACACACACTGATGTTTGCTTTGTGCCAGATCAGGACGAAGCCTTGCTGGGGCTCACAGCCAAAGGCCAAAGACCCACAAATAGGCGACTAACGCTGAGACTCCTTCGCTCCCCACAGGTCTGCGCTGGCCACAGAAGATCAGGAGACGAGGTGGGTGGGAAGCAAGGTGGTCTTGCCGCCTTTTTTTTTTTCATTCTATGTGGAGCCCAGGATGAGTGTGCCATGCCTTACTGTTGGTGGGGGGAGGATGCTCCACCGGGGAGGCAGGGAGACCATGGTTACCATGACAATGGGGCCTCCTCTGGGGCCAGGCAGCCAGTTTCTGCACAACTCCAGGGGGCGCCATTGACAGGAGGCCCCAGAGCAGAGCCATATGGCAGCCCTGACTGTGATGTCCACCCGGAGCCAGAGCCCCTTAAGCCCAGGATTTAACTCAGCCAAGAGGTGCATGCCTGCCCGTGGCCTGTCTCAGTGTGCCCGCCTGGTGCTGGATGCCAGGAGAAGCCTCCTTGTGGGTCCTGGAGCCCCCCTCAGGGTCAGTGGTTTGCCAGGAGGACACTCACAGGGTTCAGCAAAGCTGTTCTGCTCACAGTAATAGAGACCGGTGGAAGGGTGGAGAGAGACCAAAATCAGCAACAGGAAAAGTTCGTGGGCGGGGCCCAGAGAGACAGGCATGAGCTCCCAGTTGTTGTCTCCCGGGGCAGTTGGTGGGACCGCCCTTAACTCTCCTGGCAGCCAGGTGTGGCAGTGCACACCAAGTGCAGCCGACCCGGGGTGCTTACCCAAGCCCTGGCGTTCAGGATGTTTATGGGGGCATCAGCCATATGCACGGCTGACCGCCCGCATGGTTAACCTTGGTCTCTAGCGCCTCCGGAGATTGAGCTGGTCCCACATGGTCCAAGGCCCCTGCCCTAAATCACACTGTTGGCATAGACTGTCTGGCAGGACCCAAGGTCCCAAGCAAAGATGCTTTTATTAGGAAGGACAAGGACTTAGAGGTGACCTCCCAGAAGCTGGGCAAGGGCCAGATCTTCCTTTGGAATGTGCAGGGTTAATCCTTGACCACACCCTCTCCTACAAATCTATAACATGGCCTGGCCACATGCCTTAACACTACCCACGTGGCCCAGGAAGCCCCAAGGCAAGAAATAAACATCAGAAATGGTCTTAGACAAGCAGTGTCCCAGGACACCGGGTAGAGGCAAGCTCTCGTGCATTTCCGACAAGGCCCCGTCAGTCCGTGCATCCTGGAGAAGAGCACCCGCCCACAGACACAACACACAGGGAGTCACTCACCGTGAGAACAAGCCAGAAGATACAGCGAGCAGCAGAACTAGATCCCTTCCTAGGAATCCTTGTGTGGAGATGACACAAGAAGCATGTTTAAAATGATTAAATACATTAAAAAAGGAAAGGAATGGTACAGAGCAACAGATGGATAGACAGATGGACAGACAGATGGTTGGGTGGATGGGGGGCGGATGGATGGATGAATAGGTGGATGGGTGGGTGGGTGGATAAATGAATGTATAATAGATGGGTGGATGGATGGATGGAAGGTAGATGGGCAGGTAGATAGGTAGATGGGTGGATAACTGGATAGATAGATGCGGATGAATAAGTGAATGAATGATGGATGGGTGGATGGATGGATGGTTGACTGGCTGGCTGGATGGTTGGCTGGCTGGCTGGATAGACGGATGGATGGATGGGTAGGTGGATTAGTGGGTTGATGATGGGTAGGTGGATAGATGGATGGAAGGATGAATGGATGGATGAATGGGTGGACGGACAGTTGGCTGGCTGAATGGATGGTTGGCTGGCTGGCTGGATAGACGGATGGATGGAAGGATACAAAGATGGGTTGGTGAGTGGATGGGTGAGTTGAAGCCTCCCTTTAGTCTGATCGAGGGCTCCAGCCCTGGGGCCTGTTCTTTGGCTAGGTCCCCTTCAGAACCACACCTAGAAGGTGGGTGGCAGATGGCAGACCTTGAAGGGCAGGTGCCACTCTTGCTGCTGAGGGCACACCAAAGCCAGATTAGATCATCCTTTGGGATTCCGTGCACATGGAACATTTTCCACTTTCTTTAAAAGCGGTAATAATAACTTGACTGTGTTTGTCCCTTCCAGCATGTCCTGAGGTGATGTGAGCACAGAGGAGGACACGGAAGAAGATCCCAGATGGCAAGAAACCTGCGTCAGATGCCCTCCGGCCTGGATCTTGTCCCCGCCTCATCCTGAGTCAGTCTCCTGGAGGTGCCCGTCTCCTTCATCTCCGAAACCCAGCATCCTTTCTAGCTGCTTGAAAACAGTTTTTTCCAAGTGATGCAGTATCAGTGCGTTCTGGAAAAGGACCCAGCTCTCAACCCTCCACCCTTCCACACTCATGTGCTCACGGCCCAGAAGAGCGAGAAGCGTTGAGCGTGGCCCATGCGTCCTTGGCAGCCTCCGAGAGCCCTCCCACTGCACAACACCCTGGCCGAGACCCTTCTCTTGCCCGTCACCCGGCCTCGGTTGGAGCCACAGGTGCCCAACGCCTCCCTGGCCGGGTCTGGATTCCTTCTTGTGCCTTTCCTCCCAGAACGGCCCCTGCAGCCCTGGGCATCTGGCCCGGAAGCTGCGTTTCCCACCACAGGCGGCGCCACGCCCCGGGCACCACCTGGCCTTCGAGCTGACGGCTTCTCCTTTGACCAGTCCCACTCGTCTCCTCTAACTCTCCCCTTCTTAGGGAGCAGCAGGGCCCACAGTACCAGGGAGGGCTGCTGATAATCATCCTTGCCCCACAGTTGCGAAACCGCACTCCCCTCAATCTAGAACATTCTCAAGCTCCTTGAATGCAGAGGCCACGCCACAGGGCAACCCTGATCAATACCTCCTACTGAGGAAATAAGCCTCCCCACTTCCCCGATCCCCCACCCCCAGCACAGGGCTGGGATGCATCCCTCAGGCTGCCGCCAAGAGCAGAGACTGAGGCCAGCTCTGAGATAAGCTCGTCTCAGAAGCGCAGACACAGGGCACTGGACATTTGACGGTTACAAAGGTCACTTGGGAAAGCAAACCCCAGTGGCCTGGATGCTGCAGCCACCCGCATTCCAAGGGGGCAGGTTTCCTTCGGACAAAAACCAGACTTCTCTAGTGTGGCCCAAACACCAGTCAGGTGGGCTCTAGAGGTAGTGAGTTCCCGGTCTCTTGAAGCATTTAAGAAAAGGCTGGAAGGTGCTTGCAGAAAGTGGTCCTCTACCATCCCCTCCAATCGTAAGAGTCTCTGTTTCCATGAATCTGAGCAGCAGTCGGGCAGGCGCATTGTCCGGCCCCTCTTCCTGGCTCTGTGGCTGGCTTCTTAGCGGGTGTCACCGAGGTTTGATTGAACCCCACCCCCGACAATTTCCCAGTAGGAGATTCTTGGCCGCAGCGGAGATGTCAAACGCTTCTCCACCTAGGACATCAGCGGGGTGCATCTGGGGTTGTCCCAGCGGCAGGGGTGGGTGGCTGGTGGGGTCAATGCTGGGGAGGGTGTGTGCTGGGCTTCCTGCACATCAAGGGACTGTCCCACCCCAAAGGCCGGTGGCTCCGCCTTGAAAAATGCGGGGTTTCTAAGCAGGCTTGGGCCTGCGTCTTCTGGAACCCAGCACTGCTCGCGTGGGTCTGGGGCACTTGGGGGTCTGGTGGGGTTTCTTAAAATTTGGGTTTCTGCTTTTTCTCTCAAATGTCAAAGAAAGGACAGGGACTGTGTCCTGGGCCCAGATGAGTTACCTGGAGCCTAAGGTGGAGGGGCCTCTGCAGGATGTTCTGCAGAGGGGGTATGCCCCTCCATCCTGGGGCCGCTTGTCCCCCACCCCTGCCCAGAGAGCCTCCTCTTACAAACGGTGCCTGGGCATTTGCTGGGCCGCCCCAAATCCAGGTTCAGGCAGCCGGCTCTGCTCATCCAAGATGGACGTGTGGCCCAGAAGGCCCCAAACTCCCACCCCCAGTGGATGCAGTAACTTCTGGAAGGCCGGTGTCTCACTGAAAGTGCAAAAGGAGCCAGGAACAGACACATTCTACCCAACTCGACAATTGCTGGGCGCCTGCAGACGACAGAGGGTGGAAGCTACAGACCCTCCTGCCCTCAAGGAGCCTGCAGCCTGAAGGTTCCGGCCCCACAAGAAACTCCAACATGGACCCCTGGCTCACCGCGGCCCACCCACCGTCACTCCGGACCACCAGCAGCCACAGACAATGGGTAGGTGGAACCAAGGACCCCCAGCTCTGTCACAGCAGCCCCTCCAGAAAAGAGACCCCTGGGGAGGCCGTCTCCAGGCCGGCCACCTGTCCGCAGGTGTGTGAAGTTTCCAGGCACAGCTCCGGCCAGACAGGGCCGCCGTGTCCCGGCGGGCTGCTGCCCACACCCTCGGAAATTGGCTTTGTGGTAGATTTGTATCTTCGGGGCACTTCTGGCCAAAATGGAACGGACGTCGAGCCCTCCTTGTAAAGGGACGTTGGGTTTTCCTCTTGTGACACGTGGGATGCGCCATAAGTCCTCCCTCAGAGTCGTAGTTCACACGCCCATCCTTCCGATGGCACGTTTTGCGGTTTTTAAAAACAAAAATGATTCGTTATGATTACTGTCGTGATGTGAAGACATCATTTCCATGAGCTTTGGGGGGTTTTTATGTGAAATAAACTATAAGTGAGAGGGGAGGTGTGTGACTTTTGTCCAAGTCCAAAGGGATGTGGCGCGGGTCTCAGGCGTGTGCAGAGGCAGGAGATTTCACAGGCCGGGAGGGGCACGGCTCAACGCCGAGCGACCTTGGGCGACCTTGAGCCATGGCCTGTCTCCCCTTGCTTCTGTCTCCCCCCTGCAGAATGGGAGCCCTGGTTGGGTTCTTCCAAAAGCCCCTTCCAGCTCTGCCTCTGTGTGACTCAAGTTCCCTTCCTGCCCCACCACTCTCTCTAGAACCAAACTTAGTTGACAGCTAATAACACTCATTACTATTATTAAGCAATTCTCCAATTCCCGGCAGACGCCAGTGGGGTGTCCCAGCATTTAGCTTAGCCTGACACCACCGGTTGGGGTTGACCTGACGGGACTGTCCCCACTTCAGACACCAGGCAATCACAGGTATTAGCGCAGGATACACCTCAGCAACAGTCAGCAACAGTCAGCTGGAAGAGCTGCCCAGGGCAAGGCGTGGGGGCAAGAGGCAGAGCTTGCACGGCCCCTCTGGGCACGGCCTCCCCAGCACCTCCCTGCGTCCACCCACCCGAAAGCTCTTCAGAAATCACTTAGGGATTTTTATGGAGACGCCACCACGCAGGCACGATTGATTAAAGCCCCAGCCACTGGGGCTTAACTCAACCTCCAGCCCCGCTCCCCTCCCTGGAGGCCTAGGACGGCCCACAGTCGGTGGGTTCCCCTGGCCACCAGCCCTCGTCCTGTGGTCACAGGGCCTTCCCAAACGTCACCTCATAGGTGCAGTTGAAAGGGCTTGCTATGGACAGCGAAGGGTGCTTCTTTCATCTTTTCTGGAGCTGTTTCAGGAAACAGGACAAAGACCGAATATCGTAACAAAAGATGCTCTGTCTGCTCACTTAGGCAATGACAAGGGTTTTAGGAGCCATGTGCTGAGAACTTGGACTAAAACCAAAGACACGTTTCTTATTGTAAATTGCCGTATCACAATAATCACAATGACAGTAATGCTAATGGCGGTCCACGCCCAGCCTAGCGCCGTCCCCATGTCACTGAGGGGAGCGTGAGGCGCAGGGAGGCGGCTGCATGGCTCGCCTGGGGTCTGAGGTGAGTGATGGGTCTGAGGCCCAACCTTGTGCTTCGTCCCTGCTGGCTGCCCCATCTCATGGCTGCGGACCCACAGCCCTCTGCCAAGCAGGACATTGAGGCTGTGCTCCCCAAAGGGTCAGAGTGGATCCTTTCACGCCAGGTACAGGCGGAGTCCTCCATTATCCATGCCCGGGATTATAGCCTCTGCTGGTGGCAGGGACGCCAGGATGGATGTGACATCCACACAGCGTCACCGTCAGGCTGACAGTAGGAGTCGGCAGGTGGCAGCCCACCTGCCCTACCCTCCTGTCCCTGTGACGTCAGGGAAGGTATCCCTCACAGAGCGGGTGGCTTCACGGGGGCTGGGAGGAGGCCTCACGTGGAGGGGGTGAGCTTGCATGGGGGTGGCGAGGAGGGAACTGAAGCTGGCAGAGCTGGTCCTGGGATTATGGGGTGCCATGTTCAGGGGGGCGGGCCTATCCCTTTTCCCCACCCCACTAGGTCTCTGATTATCCTAAGGGGGTCCTTGCAAACCTCACTCACTTATTTATTCATTCATTTATTTGCTGAGCACTGGGGGTCCCTGCCACCAAGCACCCCTCATGTTGCTCCCAGCCCAGTGGGAGAGTTTGACACCACGGACCAGGAGGAAAGGCCAAAAAGGGTCCTCCCTGATTGGAGACCAGACCGAGAAGCAGCAGGGAGCCAGGCCCACGGGCAGGTGAAGAGGTGTCCCTGGCAGAGGGCCTGGTAACGGCCAAAGCCTGGAGGCCGCACCGAGCCAGGTGAGCCAGGAGCAGGAGGATGAAGGGCAGCCAGACGGAGGAGTGTAGCCGGACAGGGCTTGGGGCCAGATCGGCTGCGGTGGGGATTCCGGTGGAACCTGGAACTAAATTAGGGCCTGGTCACTCTTTTCGTTAATTTACATTAGTGGCATTGAGCACATTGACAGTGTGGTGCAACCATCACCTCCATCTAGATCTGGAACTTTTCCATCACCCCATGTGGAAACCCTGCCCTCATCAGCAGTCACTCCCCGTCCTCTCCCCCAGCCCTGGCAACCATGAACCCACGCTTTGCCTCTGTGGATTTGCCTGTTCTGGACATTCCATATACAGGGAATCACACACTAAGGGACAGGATGGTCACTTTTAATGTACCAGTGGGCTGTTTGGGGACAGGCTGGTCTATATTGGGAGCCCATGTGCCAAGGTGACTAGGAGGCCTCCCAACTGTGCCCTGCCAGGACCTCTATCTGGGCATGTCACTGTCACCCGTGGCCTGGGCCACATGCCCCACAAGGAGGCTCCCAGGAAATTCTTGCCATTGAAACTGGGCCAGAGGTCACAGCCCGAGCCGGCTTTCCCCACTGCCTGCCGGGCACCTGATGAAGCCCAGGGTCATGGGTCCAGCCACGCTGCCCCGAAAGGGAACCAAGGCCCAGGGGGGCTGGAGGGGAGAGGACGGAGGGGCCATCGGGCAAGACCCCTGTCAAGATGTTTGCTCGCTCTGCCCCTGGTGGCCGCCTCTGAAGTGAGGGCCACCACCCCCAGTGACCTCTTCTGACCTCCGTAACAGGTCAGTCCTGCCTGGGACCACTAGGTGAGCCTGTTAACCAGTTGTCAATAAGATCAGTCACTTCTTTTCACTTTCTGTCTCCACTGCTGGTTGGTCCTGAGCAGCTGTCTTGGCTGGTGGAATGAGGGGAGGGAGGTCATGGGGGGCCAGACAGGGCAGGGCCCCAGGGGTGAGGACAGTGGGCTTCTTTTAAATGCACATGAGGATGGGGGAGGCACAGGAGAGCTGGACCAGAGGAAAGACGACCCTGGTCTGGGTTTTTACGAAGCTCCCTCTGGCCACCATACTGAGGGGCAGGTTTAAAGCAAAACATTGCCGGACAGCACAAGCCCTAGAACCGACTGTACTCGGGAGCCACGGCAGTGGGGAGGGACCTCCAGGCAGAGCCAGGCTCCACTCCTGACACAGCGCAGGGAAGCAGTCTCAGAACCAAGGAGCAGGTGCGGTCGGTGGACAGAGGATCGCTGGGAGGGGGCATGAGGAGGAAGAGGGATTCTGGCTGCACTGATTCAGCTGGATTCTTGCTGAAATCCCCTTGTGTTTCACCTGGATTCAATGATCTCCTGCCCCTTTCTGATTTATTCATTCCTTCCAGTACCATTTAGGCAGCCTCTGCCTTTTATAGGCTGGCCTTGTTGGGCTCTGGGGACATATCAGAGAACAAGACCCATCTGGCTCTGCCTGCCCCGGAGGGAACCCACGTGTGGAGGGAGGGGTTGGGGATCCAGAAAGGCTTCCTGGCAGTGGGATTGTCCAACTGACACAGGATGCCTTAGTCAAAGGGAGGGAGGAGGAATGGGTGCGAGGAGGGAGTTCCTGGAAGAAAGAGCGGCATGTGCAAAGGCCCTGTGGCAGCAGCTCTGGCTGCTGAGGGACAGGTTGATGATGGGTAGGAAAGGGCAACCTCCCTTCATATAACCTCCTGGAGGTGGGAGCTCTAGTCCAAAGAGAGCCTCCCTCCTTCAGTTGAGGCCAGCAGTTGCCCATTATAAAGAATAGAACACTGAGGCACAGAGAAGTGAGGACAAGTCCCGAGCTCCTTGGTCCGGCAAGTGGCAGATTCAGGATTCAAACCCAGAGTTCTAAACCAGACACAGGCAAAAGACCCACTCAAAGCACAAAGATAGACCAATGAACTTTAATGGGACAGAGAACGAAATAGAACAGCCCACCTTCATAAATCTCCACCTGGCCAGTTTGGGTGCAGGACAAAGATGACTGCCCGTGATGATCTCAAAAGGCTACTAAAATCCTCTCTCCCTCTCTGTGAGGCTGGGTTTTCTTCCTATACATCAACCAGAACAGCCTATGGAAACGACAAGCAGGCGTGAGAATCCAGCTGCCTCCTACTAAGCCACACAGAGATTTGCAAAACTGTAGAACAACACCATTCTTTTACCTGAAAAGAAACTTTTTTGGGTTCAACAATGTGAGTTCATTCTCTGGCAGTTCTGGAGGTCAGGAGTCTGGCACGGGTCTCACGGGGCTAAGAGCAAGGCGTGGGCAGGGCTGGTTCCTTCTGGAGGCGCCAGGATATATAACCTGCAAATCTTTTCTCCCACTCCCTGCTTTGTCTTTTCACTTTCTGAATAATGCCGTTTGATGCGCAACAAAAGGTTTTTTTTTTAAACTTTACCAAGTCCACTCCCCTTTTTTTTTATTTAAAAAACTGTCCTTGCCTCTCATGACAAACACTGTATTTATGTGACCATGTGCTGGTTGGTTGTTATTTTTACACATTAACAAATCTTTAATTTTTCTCAGTTTTAATTTATAATATGTAAATATTATCCATGATGATAATCCACTTAAACAGAAGCTCCTTGGGGGTCCTCAGTCCTTTTCAAGGGTGAAAAAGGGGCTCCTGAAGCCAAACGGTTTCTTCCAGGGGAGAGTGTGGTCTGGGATGTGATAGGCTCCAGCCGGCCACCACGGGGACTGGGCAGACCAGAGATCAGCAGGGCCTGCTCCCTGCAAGCCGCCCCACCCCCCGCCCCCACCCCAGCTGCCGGGGTGCCTGAAGCCACAGGCAGTGACTCCAGGCCTCTCGTGGGCACCAGATGAACGGCCCCCGGTGTCACGCTGAGACTTTCTGGCGGCCAGGGTCCCCAGAGCGAAGCTCTCTTGGGGTTCACTACTGTGGACCTTACTTAAGCCCATCTTGGCAGCAACCCCCTTAGAAAGGAAGTTGCCTGCGGTGCGGCGCCCGGACCTCTCCCCGGCCCGCTGCTGTGGCGAGGACAGGAGTGAGCGGGGTGGGGGGTTCCTTTCCTCAGCACCAGCACCGGCTTCAGTGTCAGGGGCAGGCGCGGGGACACCCTGGGCCGGATATTTTTAGGGAGGGAAGATGTGTGGTCGGTTATCTGCCCCGTGGGCAGTCTGGCTAGGAGGAGGGAGGAGGAGGAGGAGGGGAGCGAGAGCAGGAGGAGGGGAGAGGCAGCGGGGTGACATCCACCCGCACCCCCCTGCCCTGCCGCCCGTGACTAATTTAGGAAAAAGGCACCGTGGAGCTATTTCCATCCAGCGGGAACAGGTGCAGGCGCCCCCCGCGCCCCTCCCGCGCAGGCCCGCGCTCCCCATAGGCCTTCGGACCGCGCCGGCCTATAAAGGCGCAGGGTTTTCTCAATGAAGCCGCCGCCGCCGCCGGGAGGCGTTCGGGAGCGCGCTTCGGGGTGCAGGGAGTCGGGAGCCGGCCTGCAGAGCGCGGTCCCCACCGCCCCTCCGCGCGGAGATGAAGTACATCGTGGGCATCGGAGGGTGAGCGTCCGGCGTCCCCGGCGGGCTGCTCTGCTGGGGCCGAGGCGCGCCCCTGGGCGGGCGGGCGGGCGGGGGACGCGCGGGCCGGCCGCCGGGGATGCGCGGAGGGCTGCCCGGGGATGGGGTCCAGGGGTCGGCCGCCCAAGGTCGGAGGGCGAGGGCGGGATTTCTCTCTGCCCTCGGGGGCTCTGGGCCCGCAGCGGTATGCGCAGGCTGGGCACGGGGCCCAATTTTAAATTTCCGAACGGAAATTACTTCTCCCCAACACACACTGAACTCTGTGGGGGATAGAAGACTTTATAAAGCTCAGGCAGACCCTCCTTAAGGTGCTGGGCCATCCGTGGGGGTGGGGGTGGGGAGACATGGACCCCAGGGAGGCACGTGGGCAGGTGGGGCGGGGAGCCCAGAATGGCACTCCCCTGATTGTGGCACCTGCTTTTTAACCACGGCTGCTGACCCTCAGGGAGGGGCCTTGCCTTTCCCAGGTTTCAAATTCTCCGTTTTACTACTAATAACCAGGCCTTTTAAGATGATGCCTGAGAAACATGAAGCATAAGCAAGGCTGGCGTGGGGCTCCCTGCCTGGGGTGACCTGGGTCCTTCCCCGTTGGTTTAACGCTCCATCACTCTCTTGAAATTCCTGGCAAGAGTGAGTCCAAGGGCACCCCATGTCTTCCTGCGGGGCGAGGCGTTCTGTAGCCAGCGCTAAGGGCAAGGTGTGCCTTTGAGCAAGAACCCAAATGAACATCAGGCGTGTTCTAACCTGCTCCCCATAATCTATGGGGGTCGCCTTTCCCATCGGCTGCAGCTTCCCCACTTCCACGCCCAGATTTCCACCCGATTCCTAGATCCGGGACACCCAGGTCAAAGGGACACGCATTTCCAGAAAGGCCTGACAGCTACCCTTCTCTGTCCTTCATCAGCCCTAGTCCAGAGCTCTTGGGGGTGACCGTCATTCTACTTTTCCTGGGACTGAAGTGTCCCCAGGACTTGGAACTTTCAGCACTAAAACCAGAGACATCCCGGGCAAACCAGGATGAACCAGTCATCCTGCTTTGCCAATTGCTTTTTAAAAATCTTTGTCGTAGGGTGATTGCCTCTTCCCAGTTTTGCAGTGAACTGCTGGTTTTCCTGTCACAGATATCTTTTCTCCCCTAGCTTGCACTTGCTTTAATGTTTTGGGTTTTTTTAAGCCCTCCTGAGGCTAAGTTACTCTTAGGCCTCAGTGTCCTCATCTGGAAAGCTCTGCGCCCCGCCTCCTGGGTTTACAGTAACGCTAAAGGAGTCTGAACACAGAAAGCAGTGCTTCCATGACCCCAGCTAAGACCACGTGTTAGCTTTTTTGTTTGTTTTCATACCCTCTGCCCCTTTTCTCTGTTTCATCAGGCAGGCACACACAGGCCTGTGCCTGGCCCGGGCAGCCCGGGCTGACTGCTTAGAAAGCCCTCTGTGACCGTGGGTGAATAAACATACCCCCTTAGCTCTACGGTTTTACAGGCCCGTGTTTTCAATTTGAGTCTGATCCTGGGGGGGCCCTCAGATCTGGAGGGGGGCCTCAGATCTGCGCAGGCCCAGAGAGGGGACCCAGGCAGCCTCACGTGTGTGCTCTCTCCACAGCGTGACCAACGGCGGCAAGACCACACTGACCAACAGCCTCCTCAAGTCACTGCCCAACTGCTGCGTGATCCACCAGGATGACTTCTTCAAGGTGGCCGCCCCGGCCGGGGGTGGGGGGAGGCGGCCCCTGAGAAGAAGCCTCGGGGCAAGCAGACCTCTCCAGGGTCACCCTGGGCTAACCCACGCTGGGAGAGCGAGGGACGGGCATTCTCGATTACTGAGCACCTACTGTGCATCTGGCACATTCTCTCAGCACACCTGTCCCCCATGGGACCAATGAGGAAACTGCAGTTCCCAGAGGGGGCGTGCCACCTGAGCAGTACCCTTTATCCTCTGCACCTCCACTTTCCCATCTGCAAAATGGGCTGAGTGTACCCTTGATGTTTTGTGGAGGGTGAGGGGTAAGGAGATGATGGACACACAGTTGCCCCACTCCTGGTCCCAAGAGTTACAAGGCTGGGGAGGGGCTCTGAGTGCCAGTCTGAGTGCCCGGGACCTCCGAGCCTTTAAGCATCAGCTACAGGGGGACGGGACAGGCAGGTGCTCCCGGACCCCCACTGTGGCCTCTCCAAGTGCTGTCACCCCAGGGTGGGGTGAGGTGGGAAGGCGGGCACTGAGCCCGCGGCTTGGGCTCCTCTGTTTCAGCCCCAAGACCAAATAGCAGTTGGGGAGGACGGCTTCAAACAGTGGGACGGTAAGGATGGACGGCAGCCCCGCGCCCCCTGCCCACACTGTCTCCTGGCCCCCTGCCCCACCAACGCCCGCTCTCCCACCCCCAGTGCTGGAGTCCCTGGACATGGAGGCCATGCTGAGCACCGTGCAGGCCTGGGTGAGCAGTCCTTGGAAGTTTGCCCGCGCCCACGGGGTCAGTGTCCAGCTGGACGCCTCGGACACACATATCCTCATTCTGGAAGGCTTCCTGCTCTACAGCTACAAGTGAGCCTCTGTGGGTTCAGGCCCCAGGCAATCGAGGCCCTCCCAGGCCACTGAGTTTTTATTTCAGGTGTCCTATGGGACACCAAGGCCTGGGTGTGTGGGAGGTGCAGCGGGAGGCTCAGTGCTGCAGGCAGTGCTGGGCTCAGCTCAAGGGTCCGGGGCAAACATGCATACTCCTTGGGGAAACTCAGCTTCCTCAGGCAGAGCTGGAGGCTGGGTGGGATCCCCAGCCTTGCTGTGTGACCCCAGGCAAGACAATATACCTCTCAGTGCCCATCCAAATCGGGCGAGAGGGAGGACTCTGTCCTCGGGGAGGGATCTGCTGCAAGGATGCTCCTGGGCGCAGTAGAAGACTGGCTGATGCTGGTCCCCTCTCTCACCCCTAACTAATCAGGTCAGAACCCCCAGCCCTCACCAGCCAGGAAAGCTCCTGGAGGCCAGGGCCCTGGGGGGATGTGCTTTGACCATGGGCACTGACCGTGTCCGCCCCGCCTCCAGGCCCCTGGTGGACTTGTATAGCCGACGGTACTTCCTGACTGTCCCGTATGAAGAGTGCAAGTGGAGGAGAAGGTAATTCTGGAGGCCCTGTCTGCATTCCCAGGTGGGACCAGGAAACCAGGTAATGCCTGTGGACACAGGGCCACCCTGAAGGCAGCAGGCTCCTGGGTGGCCAGTGCTGTGTTCCAGAAGCCCACAGCCTGGGGCTTGGATAGAGTGGCCCACTCAGGCGCTGCCCCAGACATCTCCCAGACCCGCCAGTGAAGATGCTGGAAGTTGGGGCACCCAGGCCCCATCGCAGAGCCCCTGACTCAGTGGGGTCCTCGTCCCCCGTGGTGCTGCCCCTGACCCAGTTCTCACACCCAAGGTTCTGCTCATGGCACCACCCTTGGGTGACATGGGTATCACTCATTCTCATCCATCTCCTTCCCCAGCATTCGAAGCTACCCAGTCCCCGACCCCCCCGGCCTCTTCGATGGCCATGTGTGGCCTATGTACCAGAAGTATAAGCGGGAGATGGAAGCCAGTGGCGTGGAAGTAGGTAAGTCCCTGAGTAGGATGAGGCCAGCCCTTCCCCACTGAGACCGTCTGGGAAACCTGGAAGTCCCTCCCTGAGTCTCACTACTAGTCTCTTGCCTTGGGCCCCAGAGACCAATCTGTTCCAGCAGCCTGACTCCGTAGGTCAGCTTCCTCCTGACCCAGCAGTCCACCAGTCCTCTTTGAGCCAGCCACCTGCCTCCTGGCAGCAACCCCAGTGACCTGGCCCTCGGCGAAGTCCCGAGGGGCCCTGATTGTGGCCTTTCTGATTTCAGTGTACCTGGACGGCATGAAGTCCCGCGAGGAGCTCTTCCACCAAGTCTTGGAAGACATTCAGAACTGGCTCCTGAACCGCTCCTAGGCGTAGCCGGAGAAGAGGGGCGTCGCCCCCGACTACAGGGACCCACACACTATTCCAGCCACAGCACGGCCAGGCTGGTCTCATCCCAGCCAGACACTGCGTGACCATTGCCCTTTGGGGAAGTCTGTATATATGAGAGTGGAAGCCCCGCTCGCAGCCCAGTGTCCCGCCCTGAGACGCCTCTGTAACCTCGACGGCGGCTTGTGTATTAAACCTCACCCTGTTTTTTAATCGTTGGGGTCCAGCCTGTTGTGTTTGAGGTGCTAAGAGGGACACTCCTGCCCCCTCTCAGTGCATTGGTGGCCCGTGGGGGTGGCATTGCGAGCTCTGGGCAGGCAGTCTCTACCTGTTGGACCCATGCCAGCGTGACCCTGGAGGGCTACTGGGGGGACTTCGGGCCTGGTTTCTCCAAAAGCAAAATTTCCCACCAGCTTTCAACAAACAGTACAGCACGGCCCAGACCAGGGACTCGGAGGCCAGCCAAGCCTGAGGGTGCCCTTGGCTCATAGCTGAGCCCCACCCTCACTGCATGCCAGCACCTCCTCTGTGATTGGAGCTGACACCTACTTTGTTGTGTTATGGGGAACCTCTGAGGACCCAGGGTGCTCGTAAGGACACACCTCCTATCCCAGAAACCACATCGCCCTGAGCCTTGCCCAGAACGTTGGTGAGACAGTTTATCGTGTACACCCATTTCACAGACAGGAAGACTGAGGCTCAGAGATGGTCAGTGGCCTAGGAGCTGGGATTTGATCTCAGATCTCCTCAGATGCTATTATTTTTGCCCAAGGGAGGTTGGGCTCCCATAGAGATCGAAGATGGGGGTAGACAGAGTAGGGGGAGAGAGGAAGAGGACAGGGTGCCCCTTGACCAAGGATGACGCCCCAGGGCCAGCCGTGAAACTGAAGCCACCTGCCCCACTCAATCCAGAAGGGCAGGAAAAACCTGCAGTCCAGCCAGCTTTGAACAAAGCCAGGGAATATTTAGGGAAAAAAAAGAAAAGAAAGAACAAATTACCATATAACCTAGCAATTCCACTCGTAGGAATATACGCAAAAGAATTGAAAACAGGTGTTCAAACAAGAACATCTACATGAATATTCAAAGCAGCACTATTAACAGTGGCTAAAAGGTGGGAGCAACCTAAACACCCATCAAATGATGGGTAAGCAAAATGTGGTCCATCTACATACTGGAATATTATTCAGCCTTAGAAAGAAAGAAGTTCTGACACCTGCTCCAACAGGGATGAGTATTGAGGACATGATGCTCAGTGAGAGAACCAGACACAGAAGGACAAATATTGTCTGATTCCACTCGTATGAAACGTCAGGCTAATCCGCAGAGACAGAGAGCGGATTCCTGGCTGCCAGGGGCTGGGGGAGGGGAGGAGTGACTGCTGAAGGGGACAGGCTTTCTATTCGGGGTGATGGAATATTCTGGAATTAAACAGAGGTGATGGTTGCACAACACTCATTTAAAATGATTAAATTTAGGGGGAGGGTATAGCTCAAAGTGGTAGAGCACATGCCTAACATGCACAAGGTCCTGGGTTCAATCCCCAGTACCTCCTCTAAAATGTAAATAAATAAACCTAAGTACATCCCTCCTCCCCCCCAAAATTAATTAATTAATTTAAAATTTTTAAATGATTAAATTTATGTTGTGTGAACTTCACCTCAATAAGAAGAAGAGGGAGGGAGGAAGGGCGATCAGGTCCGGGCGCAGGACGGGGCACAGGCGCAGTGAGGGCCCCACGGGCTGTCTGGCTGCACCTGCAGTCAGCGAGGAGGCGGCGGTAGGGTGAGGGTTGCGGGTGTCCAGAGCCCTGCGCCTCACTCGCCACACAGCCCAGGCCCTTCATTTCACTGCCTGCGACAACCCCACTGTCCTCCAAGCTTCTCACGGTAGGGTCCGTGGACTGGGGTCTCTGTGTGCCCAAAGGACCCCCGCCCTTCGCCACAGAGCAGGCGGGCAATGGGTGGGTCCGACAAGCTCCATCCCAGCCGGGTTTGGGGCCCCAGGCTCCAGGAAAACGCTCACTTCCTGTGCCCCAGGCGGGAGCCTCCTGATGGGCCGGTCCACCTGGCTGCTGCCCCTCCTAAGCACAGCCTTCCTGCTGATAACAATCCCCCAGCACAGCCATCACTGCTGCCCTCTGCCCCTATGGCCTCAAGACCCAGCACAGAGCAAGACACAAGACAGAGTGCTGAGCAGACAGACGGACGGCAGCAGAGCCGGGAGGACCCGCTGGGCCTGGCGCTGGTCCCTGGCACTAGCTTCAGCTGAGGCCCCACGCAGCTGTTTCCCCACCGACCTGAAGACCCAGTGCAGGCCGCTAGTAGGGTGACCAACTGTCCGGATTTGCCAGGGACTTCACAGCTTTAGCACTAAAAGTCCCGCTTCCCCAGAAATCCCTCAGAACCGACCAAGATGGTTGGCCCTGTATCTGCTAGTCTTCCAGGACCCGCAGAAGACGGGTAAAAGGGCCCACAGGCTGAGGGTCGGGAGGGCGCGGCTGCCGTCCCTGCCTGGCTACCGACGAGCTGTGCACCTCCGCTCCAGACACCATGTCCTGGTGTATCTGAGCAGGATTTGAATCTGTTCTCTCCTCACTTCAAACAAAGAAACAAAAGCAGAAAAAAAAAAAAAAGAGAGAGAGAGACACTCATGGGCTGAACTGTGTGCCCCCACATTCATGTGTTGAAGCCCTGACTCCCAGGACCTCAGCGTGTGATTATATGTGGAGGTGATTATATTAAGATGGGGTCCCAAGGGTGGGCCTCAGTCCAATATGCCTGGGGTCCACGTAAGAAGAGGAAGCTGGGACTTGCAGGGGGAAGACCCGTGAGGGCGCAGGGAGAAGACACCCATCTGGAAGCCAAGGGGAGAGGCCCAGGGGGGACCCAGCCTGCAAACCCGGACACAGAAGGAGGGTTTGCAGTTGCCAGGGGCTGAGGAGGGCGTGGAGCGTGACTGGTAACGGGACAGGGCTTCTTTTGAGCGGGGGTTAAATATTCTCAAACTGATTGTAGTTGATGGTCGCACAACCCTGTGAATACACAAAAATCCCTGACGTTTACATGTCAGATGGATAAATTGTATGGTGTTGATTCAATCTCAATAAACCTGTTTTTAAAAACCTTTCACAATATTTAATAAGAAAAAAAACCCCACCCAATGTACCTTTTATTTTATTCAGTGGCATTTTCAACACTTGTGTCTTTAATCAAAAATGCAGGTGGGAGGGTATATGTCAGGGCTGGAGCGCGTGCTCAGCAGGCACCAGGTCCTGGGCTGCATCCCCAGTACCTCCATTAAAAAAAAAAATCGCTGCTGACATAATCACTAACAGTACATTGCTGTCATGCTAATAAACTGGGCACATGGTTTAATGGGGCATTAAACATTATTCACTTAAACATTTATTTTGCGTAGTACTTGAGGAGGGAAACTATGGCGCATGGGCCAAATCCAGCCCACGGCATGTTTCTGTAAAGCCCTTGAGCTAAGAATGGGTTCATATTTTCAAATGGTCATGGAAAAAAGTAACAAGAAGAATTAAATTTCATGACACACGCAAATTACGTGGAATCCACATTTCAGGGTCTATAAATACAGCTGCCTTGGCCGGCAGCCAGCCCATCCAAGCGCGCCGCGGGGCTGCTTTCAAGCTGCCTGGCTGAGTGAGGCGCTGCGGCAGAGACGCACACGTCTGTACAGCCGAAGTCCCTTGCCGCAGCCTGCGTGGCACATGCGAGGCCTGGGCCGGAGGGCCCTGGGGAGAGGTCGCTGTGTCCTGGAGGCCGGGTGGGAACTGGTGCCGGGCCAGGAGGGAGCACAGGCGGGCCTGCCAAGGCCTGCCCTTTGCCACAAGCACGCAGCACAGTGAGGCTGGTCTGCTCGTCACCAGGCCTGATTTAGTCCAGGATGGGACAGGGACACGGGAGAGGTGACTCCGGGGCAGCCAGAGCCCTGCCTGGCCACCAGACTCCTCAGTCTTTACGAGAACAGTAGCAATAGGGGGACCTCTTGGTCCCAGTTTGCCCAGAACCTTCCCGGTTTCAGCACTGAAAGCTCCCCCCCGGGAAAGCCCAGGCCCAGGGGAACAGGAAGCTGGCCGCCCTGGCCGGGGCCGACCACCTTGAGAAGTCAGGTTACTCTATGACCCACCTCTCTAGGATTCAGAGACGAAAAGACACGGCCAACGTCACTGAGCAGAGCTAAGACTTTAACTCAAATCTCAAATGCCGATCCAGGGCCTTCTCCAGCCAGGGAAGGACGCCTCACCCTCACCCCATCGGATCTTCCGTCTTTCCATCCACGTCCCAGGAAGATTCTCTCGTTCCTCCCATAACCACTTGGTGGGCCCAGCAAATCCAGCCCTGCTGCTGCCTGTGCCGGGGTGGCTCTGGGCAGCGATGACGCCGTAGACTAACCTGTGCCTTTCCTGCGGCCCCTGCCCTCCCCAGGCAGAACCCCAAGACACATCTGATGCGCCCCTTCTGTGTCCACCAAGCACCCCCAGGGGTACCCCTCAGTCAGTGCCAGGTGGTCTCCTCTGGCCCCAGGACAGGACACCCTAAGACAGGGCAGCCCAGAGCATAAGTGGGCAGCTGCGGAACCCAGCTGCCTCAGCCCCTTCCTTGCGAGAGGTCCCCGGGCACGCAACAAGTGCCACTTCCGTGCCTCGGCTCCCTCCCTGTGCTGTGGATGTGCGCTGCTGATTTTTTTTGTGGCCGGCTAGCCACCCACCGTGATGAGGAGCTGCGGCCGGGCTGCGCCCCTGTCCTGTGCCTGGCTGCTGGCAGGACCAGGCACTGCCAGGCTCCCCCTCCCCCAGAGAAGCCTCCAACTCCCGGCACCCCCGCTGCCTCTGAGGTCACTCACTCTCCTCCCGCCCTCACCACGGGGCTGCGGACGCCCCCACGGTCAGCACAGCGCTTAGCTATTGTTGTTGTTGTTATGAGTCTCGCTTATTTGATTGATTTTAACTAAATTCATTCAAGAGGAAACTTTATGGCCTTGCTGTGGAAGGGAAAGCTTGAGTTTCCTGACACACATTAGAATAGAGCTCATCACTACAAACACTCAGAACACCTGCCCACCCATCCCCTACGACCACGCTGGGGCGCCCAGCAATAAGCACCCCGCCTTCCTGAGAACCACCTCAAGTCAGTGCTTCTCAACTGGGGGTGATTCTGCTCCCTGCCCTCCGGGACACGGAGCCACGTCTGGGAATGTCTGAAATTGTCAGACTGGGGTGCTCCTGGTACTAAGGGGGTGGAGGCCACGGATGCTGCTCAACCCCCCACAGTGCCCAAGACGGTCCCACAACTGAGAACAATCAGGCCCAAATGTCAACAGTGCCAAGGGGGAGACACCCTGGACTAAGGGCAGAGAATTGGCTCAAACCCTGGTCCCCTGGAGGTGCCCTGAGTGGGACTCGCTGTGTGGAGAAGGCTGAGAGCCCAGAATGGGACAGATCCTGACACACACGCACATGTGACACATACGCCCACGTGCCAGTCGTCCCGTGGCTGACACCCGCCTGGGCCAAGTCATCCCCCACCACGAGGAACTCGGCCAGGCCTGCCTGCTGCCCCCTTCCTTGATCCCTGTAGGGCCCCGGGTGCCAGGGAGCCCAGGGTGTGGGGGAGGAGGAGTAGTGGCCCCCGCCTCCCAGGGAGGACGTATGGAGGGCTGCCTGAGGAGGATCAATGGGGGCTGAGGGGGCTGGGCAGGATCCCGTGGGCCTCTCGCTGCAACCTGGCTCCTCTGAGGTCACCCCAATAAGGAAGCCAATCTGAAGCCTCTGCCCTGCTGGGGAGAACCTGCACACCCCAGCCCACTGCTGACACACAGACAGGCAACCTTCCAAGCAAAGCATCCCCATAGGAGCCCCCGGCCCCTAGACACTCATACCACCGGAGCTGAGCCCTGAGGCCCTTCCCCAAGTGTCCTAACAGCCATGGAAGGAGACAGATGGAGGCAGAGGCCCTGGGAGGTGGGGGTGAGGCTGCAGCCCCATCTCCCTGCCCCCTTTTCTCACTCTATTTCAGGACCCCCACCCCCACCCCAAGCACTTGCCTCTCACATCAAGTAGCACTCAGCCAGCCCTCTTAATCAGCAGTTACTCTGCCGGCGCCCTCACCCTCACCCAGAGCCCGAAGCTGTCACCTCTGAGCGCCACCCCCATCTCAGGCGCCCTGCCTGCCAAGTCCCTGAGGGGACATTCTTGGGGCAGACTTGGGGGGGCCAGCCAGTGCCTGGGGGAGGAGCAGGTTAACTGAGACAGACAGGACCAGCCACATGCCCTCGGCTGCCACCCAGGAGCCCCCCAAATCTACTCAGCACACTGTGAAGGGAGGTTCCCTTTAAGCTTCTCTGACATTCAACCAGTCAGGGAGGGAGGGGGTGGCAGAGGGGTGGGAAAGCTCCCGGAGTGGAGGCATCTTGGGGTACAATCATGCAAACAGGGTTCATTTCTGGACTGGTGCGTAAGTCCTTCCATATAGGGACCTTCAAAAATAAAATACCCCAGGGGGTAGCATGGGGGACACAGGGTGGGGTCTGGGGACAGGGGTGGGGTAGAGAGAAAGCCGTGAACTCCCTGAGGGGAGCCAGCACCACGGCCACGTCACTGCAAGACACACATGCATCCTGGGGTCGCCTGGCCGGGGCATGGTCCCCAGATCTGTCCCCTCTAGGACAAAGAAAATTGAGGAAGAAAAGGCCCAGCCCCCTCCTCTTCCTCCTCCTCCCCCCACCGCCCTCTTTCCTCCTGGGCCAGTAAAGGGCCCCCGCGGCTGTGTTCCATGCGTCCTTTGCAACGGGGTATGTCTTTCACCACTGTTCTGTGTCTCACTTTCAGGCCACCGAGTGGGGCCGGGCGGAGGGACAAGGGGATGGTTTCGGTACTTACTTTTCTTTTTCTCTCTGTACAACAGGGGGGCTAAAGGTCTCGGGGGCTGAAGGAGCCTCCTGGGGCTGGCGGGGCTGGCTTTATAGGAGCCACCCGCCACCCTGCGCCCGGGGCGCCTCACCGGTTATTAATAGCGACCGCTGCCTCTTGCCCAAGTATGGTCAGGAGCACAGCAGCTGTGGCCCGAGGGCGGCCCTCTGACCTACGAGAGGCGGGCAGCGCCATGCAGGACCCAGTGTGGCCTGGTGACTCCTGTGCCTGAGCCCCCAAATCTAACAAGACTCATGCCTAGTGAGGGGTGCCCGGTGTGTGCCGGATCCCGACACAGCCTGTCCTCCAACCCTTGCTGCCATCCCAGGAACCACTGTCCCTAAGGAGGACAAAGCTGTACCCTGTCTACCAAGAACCAATCAGGCTGCGTCAAACCCAGGACCATCTGACTCATTTTGCAGATGGTGTGTGACAAATGCACGATGTGGTACAAGGCCTAAATTCTGGCTCCATCTTCCATCTGCCAAATCCGGGAGGGCCGCTCAGTGACCCCCACTGAGCCCCCCACCAATGAGGCCCTGCTTCTCCAGGGCATCTTGCCGCCGCCCTATGCTGCCTCAGCTCCCCGCCCAACAGAAGAGCAGGAAGTCATGCAAGGCAAGGAGCTGAGAATGTCACTGGCTGTCCTTGTGCCAACCCCTGACATGGGGTATCCTTGAAACTGTCTTCCCTGCGTGGGCCATGAGACCGCCCACTCCTCTCCTGCCTCACCCCGGGTCCTGCCCCTTCTGACTCTTCTCTGCTGGTCACTGGCAGAGCCAGGAGGCTTTCTGCCCACTGGGGAGCTTTCCTGTAGGGCCTGTTGCCAGGTTCCTCCTAAAGGTGGAGCCCATGGGCCAGGTTCCACCGGGGGCAGTGAGACGGCTCAGCCCAGGGCCGATCACACCAGTGCCGCCTCCCCACACAAGGGAGCCAGTGAAAGCACACAAGGTAGGGGTCCTGGAGAAACAGGACCAGGCATGGCTTTCTTGACATCAGGGAAGCCATTTTTTACCTAAGCCAGTTTGGAATCTAAGCCTGGCCACAATGTTTGTCCTTGAACAGGCCTCAGTAATTAAGGGAACAAAAGACCGCAGGGAGGAATGACTTACCAGGCAAGAGAAGTAACAATAGCAAAGATAATGGATCAGCTGTAAGGGCTCCCAGCTCTGGCAGTCATGATACAGATTAGCCTGAAGCACTTTCTTGAGCTGTTTTGCTGAATTTAAACTCCCTTTGAGTGCTCAACCACAAGATCAGCCAGAACCTAAAGGATGATGATGGTGACCTTTTCTGACCCTCATGACTTCAATCAAATAAAGCTTGGACTCTGTCAGCTGCCCCAAATCTGAGCCCTCCCAGATCCTCTCCCTTCCCTGTGGAGGGGGTGTGGGGCCATGTGGCTCTAGAGGCATCGCTCGTGACCCCTGTGCCCACCCTTGTCTCACTCTGAAGCTGGTGTCACAGTGTCCATTTAGAGAACTTGACCTGCCCGGAAACACCAGCTTTGCTGGTCTCAGGTCAACACTGGGATGTAAGCTGCACCGTTATGTTTACACAGTGCTCTGCAAGTTCCCACTTACTCCTCATAGCATCTCCGGAGAGGGAAGGAATCACTACCTCCATGCAGCCAGCAAGGAGGGGGAATCTGCAAGTTCGGCGCAGAGCTGGCCCTGGAACCCCAGCCTCCCTCACCTGCCTTCTTCTGTGCGAGCTTCACTGAGAGAAATACAGGCTTTCAACCCTTTCCTTGCAGAGTTTCACATACACTGCAGCCAAACCCTCAGCCAGTCTTGGGGCAGGTATGGCCTGACTCCCACCAGCCTCCCATCAGCTGGAGGGACAGAGTCAAGGCTCCCACAGTTCATTCCAACACATCTTAAGCAGCAGGCAAGAAAACATCCTTACTTTGCACAAGGCAAAACCAGATACAGGGAGCCCTCACTCTGCAGACCTGAGAAGGTGTAACATGCACCCCCAATCATACCCCTGAAAGAAAAGGGCTGAGGGATGGGGTGCCTAAAGGGGGGACTTGAGAGTTGGATTGCTCAGTAAACCTGGGAGCAGGCGCAGTGCACCTTCATCAGTGTGAGTCAGCTACTGCTGCGTAATAAAGCACCACAAACTTGGTGCCTTAAAACAATGCACATTATCATCTCATAGCTGTGGGTCAGGAATCTCACAGGGCTTACCTTGGTCTTCTGCTCAGGGTTCCCTGGGAGGCTGCAATCCAGGTGTCAGGCCAGGCTGGATTTTATCCAAAGGCTCAACTGGGGAAGGATCCACCACTAGGATCCCTCATGCGGTTGGCAGGCTTCATTTCTGGCTGGCTGTTCCTTGCCATGTGGGCATGACAGCTCGTTGCATCAAAGCCAGCAAGGGAGAGCCAGCTAGCACGATGGAAGTCAGCCTGTGCAGCCCAACCATGGACATGACCTCCACCTTCTTCGCAGCACTGTGTCGGTTAGAATCTGCCACTAGGCCGGTCTGCTCTCACGGGAGTGGGGAGCAGGAGTCAGGGCTCCTTGGAGGCCACCCTGGGGTCTGCCTGCCACAGGCAGAATAAATTAAGTGTTAGCCCCACAGGCTCTGCAGAGGGACAGTGCCAAGTGCTTACGTGGGCCAGATACACTGGTGAGGTACTTTATGACCACAGCGTGGTTCCCTGTGCCCTGAACTGACAGGCTGAGGAAGCCGAGGCTGCGCTGAGCTGAGCCAGCCAAGATAACCCAGGTCAAAGGGCGTGGGACAGAGGTTGCCTCCAAAGCGAGGGTGCCTACTCATGCCACCGCTGAAGGCACTGGGGAATTTGCCCTCAGCATGGAGGTGCTTTGGATACTGAATGGGCAGGTGTGAGTCCAAAGGGAATTTTGAGTTCTACCCAGTCTTCATCAGAGACTGCACGGGTGAGGGCCCCGCCTCTACCCTCATCAAGACAGGCATTGTCTCCACTTCCCACTCACATCTCCAGTGTCTGACGTGGCGCCCACAATGGGAGATGACTGGGTAAAGTTGGCTGGATGAATGCTGTTTACTGGGCCTCTGGGATCTCCAGGGAGCCTCTGGCTAACCACCCTTGGTGTCTAGAGACCCTCCAGCACTGCAGAGAAGCGCCTCCTTTTCCACAGGAGGCAGGTGGCACCAAAGATGATGCCCACTGATCTTACACAAGCACCCACACTGCGCGCCCCTTTCCTGCCAGACTGACTGCACTTTGCAACGTACTATCTGGGGATGTGCTGCTCAGAGCCCTGTCTTGAAGCCCTAACAGCCAGCTGCCAGCTATAAAGGACAATCATAGACTGACTGGGGAAACCTGACCATTTGACAAAAGCTGAAATTTACTGAGATTTTAAATGAAAGTTGTTGACCAAAAAGAGCTATAAAAGGATGAATTTTATGGGTCGTATCTCAGTTTAAAACTAATTAAAAAAAAAGAAGTGCTGTGCCCCTCAATGCATGGAATGAGATAACAAGACTGACCGGGCCACTCAGAAAGCAGCAGAGGACCAGAGAAGCCGTCCTCGGAGCCCATTCCACACCCAGAGGCCACAGAGTGGCAGCAGGAGCAGCAAGGGCGCCTCCTCCAGGTGAGCCCAAAGCAGGGCAGGGGAGCCCACGTGTGACCTGGCAGTGTCCCGAGGGGCACAGAGGACAGGGAACCCTTCTCAGCCCACTCTGGCTGCTCAGAAGCCTTCAAGTCATTGCAATGGAAAGAACCAGGGTCCAGCTGAACCCCAAGATCGGCGCAGCCTCCAGGGCCCCCCAGGGCTGCCCTATTCTGCCCAAGGAGAACAGGTGCAGGCAGTGACAGCGGGAAGGAGACACAAGAGGCCAGAGAGGCTGTGACGCCAGGTGACCACCAAGGCTGGCTGTCCCCGCCCCGGTCTGAGCAGAGAACAGCTGGACGCCGGGAAGCCAGGCTTTATTGCCCTTTTCTAAGCAGGCACATGCTTAGAGACATGCATGTCATACAATGGAGGTCGAGGGGGATGCAGCGGGCCCGCCCCACCAAAGGCTTTGCCAGCCCCACAGCTAGGTCCCAACGCCCTCCTCGGTCCTGCAGGGTCCTGTGGCCTGAGCCCCAACCAGGGCCACAGCTGGAGTGCCCGCCCACCTGCCCAGCTCCTCCTTGCACTCGGCTGGAGTTGACCTCCATCCCGAGGACTCCTCTTGGGCTAAGGGGATGCTGCACAGGATCCCTTGATTAACACAACCAGCAACAGAGAATTCCAAGTTCAGGGCAGCCACAGGCCAGGGACCCACGTTTCATTGAAGCCTGGCACTTCCTCTGGGGCGCAAACGCCACTCAAGGGCAGCGCCTAGTGGCGCACTGCGGAACTGCTCACTCAACCCCCTTAACCCTCTGGTCCAGGGCACGCTCTCCCAGGGTCCTCACACAGACGTGTTGCTGCAAACACCGGGGAGGCAGTGGAACGGCTTCTCCATGCACGGGACAGCATGGAGCATGGGCAGGGAGGTGGTTGTAAGGGTCCCTGGGGCTCTCTAGGGAGGGGACACTGGGAACATGGGCCTCTAGCAATTACTCCACGGGGCCCACACGAGAGCTGCTGGCCTGAAGCCCTAATGGTTCCGAAGGCAGCACTGGAGAAGACAGTGAGATGGGACAGGGGAAGAGGCAGGGCTGGGACCCTCACGGATGGCTCTGGTGAGTCAGGGGCTCTGCGCTGTCGGGGAGCTGGAGAGGAGAGGATGGCTTCACAGCCTGCCCCGCTGGGGAGGGCCGCGGGCAGCCGCAGCTCTTCCCCGCCTGGCCCCAGCGGAGCCGGGGAGTGGAGTGGAGTGGAGACTCCCTTTGCAGCCAGCTGTTTTCTCTACTGCATGCTGGCACCGTGCCTGCCACACAGTCTCCCCGGTACTACCCCAGACCAACAGCTCCTTGGGGGCTGGGTCGTCTCAGCTCTGGCCCCGGTGCCCCGCCCCGGGCTGGGGACAATGGGAGGGGCTAGGCATCTGAAGGGCCGGGCTCAGAGGCCACCTCCACCACTGACCCGGGAGGAGCAGCCTCCCGTCTGCAGAAGAGGAGCTGGGGTGTCCAGCAGGAGTCCATCAATTCTGAGCCCTGGGGCGAGCCCGGGCACTCAGAGACCCTCCCCAAGGCTCCATGCACTTGGGTCACATGGAGGGCCTGAAGCTGCTGGCCCAGGCCCTGGGCACAAAGGCTGCCACGCTGACACCCCCAGGTGTGAGGCATCTGTGTCCACTGTGGCCAGTTCCATACTGGAGATGTCAACTCCTCACAGAATTCAGAGTTCCTGAGGGGACACTGGCTCAGAAGCCCCCAGAGTTGAGTTGCAGGACAGAGGGTCTGAGCTGGGGGGGGAACGCAGGCTCTGCAGAGAAGGCCAGACCAGCATGTCCTCCAGGGGCAGAGCCGAGCCAAGGTCCTCCCGTCGGCCATGAATTCCTGGGCCCTGTGAAGTGCATTCCGGACCAGCGCTCTTCCCAAGTCAGCCTCCAGCCTGTGGGCCCTCCAGGGAGGGCCACACCAGGGTGACAGGGGCGCCACCCAGAGCGGCGGGACACTGCATACCCCAGGAGGCCCTAGCGGAGGCTGCACTCCCCACCCTGCAGCTTCTCCTGCTCCATGGCGCGCACCAGATCCTGCACAAACCGCATTTCTGAGGCCACCTGCTTGGCCAGCGCCTCGTAGCGGTTCTCCAGGCGGCTGAAGCGGCGCTTGAGCCCGCTGGCCCCCAGCAGGGCGCCCTTGGCCTCCTCCTGTGCCTGCCGCTGGAGCGCCTCGGTCTTATGCAGCTCCTGCCGCAGCCGCCGCAGGTCCTGGCCGATGCTCTCGTTCTCCTCACGGTACCAGGCCTCCTTCTCCTCGTAGATGGCTGTCAGCGCCTCGATGTCCTCGTGGAACAGGCGTCGGCTGTGCTCGAGCCCGCGCAGGCCCTCCTCGGCCGCCGCCACCTCCTCCAGCACCTTGGAGAAGCGCTCGAAGGTGACGTAGGTGTTGTTGGGGGGCATGCTTGAGTGCGACTTGATGGTGTACTCCTTGAGGCGGGCGGTCCTCAGGCGCCGCCGCTCTGGCTTCCGGCCGCTGTCCTCCCGCCGCACGTTCCGCCGCCGGATGGCCTGCAGCAGAAGGGAAGGGCGGCCTGGACCCGGCACCAGCCCGGGCAGCCCACCCAGGGCCATGTGCAACCCTCTGCTCACTTTTGTAAGTAAAGTTTTATTGGCACACAGCCACGCCCACTCAAGTACACATGGTCCTTGAGCTTTCCTGCCCTGAATTCTGATGGCAGTCGTGTCAGGGACCGAAGAGCTAAAAATAATCACTCTCTGACCCTTTATAGAAGGTAGCCAACCCTGACCCTGGCCTGCAGGTGACCCTTTTCTGGGACGTTTCTGGGCAGGGAGCCCCAGTACACGCAGATGGGCCGTGTGTTCCGACTGGTGTCTCGGTGAAACGGCTCCAACACCACATCAGTGAACACCGCATGCCCGGCACCATCCAGGACCACTCCCCTGTGCTGAGCACTGGGCACGCCTGCCACGCCTACATGGGGATAGCCCCACCACCTCACCTTGATCCAGGAATGCTCCAGGCTCTGGGCGATGGTCATCCTCCTCCTGGAAGAACCCCCAACCCTAGTTAGTCTCACATGGGCCACCTGCACTGTCCTCCCCCGGGGCAGAGAGCAGGAAGGGGTGGTCCAGGCTCTCCCCGCTGCAGCTCCGGCTCCCAGCCCCCACATATGGCTGATTCAAGCACCTGCCCCTGGGGACTTCCAATTCCCTAAAGTCACCATCCAGCCCAGCAACAAGTCCCTGAAACCACCATGGAAGTACAGGCACAATTAAGAGCTCCCACCCTGCTTGGCTGAACACAAGGAGCCTACCTAGGGGCCTGGGGGTGCAGGCCCCAGGGTCTCTGTGTTTTCTGAGG
Source organism: Vicugna pacos (assembly GCF_048564905.1). Taxonomy (NCBI): domain Eukaryota; kingdom Metazoa; phylum Chordata; class Mammalia; order Artiodactyla; family Camelidae; genus Vicugna; species Vicugna pacos. The sequence continues at coordinate 30,188,532 of NC_133008.1, read as the reverse complement.
GATTTTGTTAACAGTGCTGAGACCCAACATTGGGGTCTCACAACCCAAGCACCCAGAGGAGGAGCCTGGGGAGGACTGTATCCAACAGGGGCACCTCTCTGTGAATGAGGGCTCCGTGCTGCCAGTATTTTTTTCCTAGGGAATAAAAAATAGTAATCTGGAATCTTACATGAAACCTCCTATCTCAAACACTGGCAACAAATTAAAAGCCAAGACACAGAGTCCTAACAGGCCAGCCTAAGCCCTCTGTGTGCTCCCTCCAGCCCAGAGCAGAAGCCACGCCAATTCCGTTACAAGAGGTAGCAGTTCGGACACACGTTTTACTTGTCCACGGCCGCAGTGCCCATTCTGGGGGACTCGCTGGGCCCTGCGTGCAAGGCTGCCCCAGACCCCCCTGCCCAGCCTGGTGCTCCTACTTGGGGTCTTTGACGAGCAGCCGGCGGATGAAGTCCTTGGCCAGCTCACTGGTGTTGCTGAAGTACTCCTCATCAAAGTCATAGTTCACAGCCGAGATGTTAGTCAGGGTCTCCTGCTTGGTCTCGCCCAGGAACGGGGACGCGCCACTCAAGCTAGCAGACAGACACGGGGCTCAGTGGCGCGAGGCCATGACCAGGCTGCTGCCCAGGCCACCACCCAACTCTGCCATGCCCAAGAAGGGGCCACACGCAGAGGAAAGCGACGCCAGGCCCCAGGCCATCACCCACCCCCGACCGTGCCCTGGCTGCCACCCAGAAGGCAGTGAAAATCCACTGTCCACTGACAGGCACCAAAATGAGAGGACAAAACTCTCCACAGAAACTCAAAAGTATCTACGCAGGCACGTAGTCTCGAAGCACATTCGCTGAAGCATTTATTTGTTACAGGGAAAGTGGCTAACTTTCGGGGAGTCCTGGCTGGCACCACTGCAGCAGGCGGCCGAGTGCAGTCACGAGTGACTATTCAGATGTCATGTCTTCCTGACATGATGCACTGAGGCCACACCACCACCCTGTGGGGTTCTGGGCATGTGACACGGTGACTTAGGGTGAAAAATACACATTTAGTCTTCCATTCCCATCCTTGGGCACACAGATCCTAACACCCTTGTAACTTCCTAAAGCCAAGGTGGGAGCATCTTTTGTTGTAATATTCGGTCTTTGTTCTGTTTCCTGAAACAGCTCCAGAGAACAGAAGCATTTTTTGTTATTCACGACAAGCCTCTTCCAGCCACACCTGAGTGTATGCCAGTGAGGTGACCCTGGGATGGCCCGAGGAGGGGCTGGTGGCTGCGAAGCCAGCAGAGGGGTTCGAGGGATGGAACTTCAATCCTCACCCTGATCTCTGGGGGGGAAAGGCGCTGGCGGCTGAGTTAGTCCCCAGTGGCCTGCAATTTAATCAACGTGCCTGAGCTGCCAGCCTGCAGATGAGGGGGACGTGCTGCCCTGGCAGGCGCCTTGCATGGTTATCTCACATGAGGGTGCCCTGCCTTTTGAATTCTCCAGAACACATCTCACTCCTGCACAAATTCATTCATCCACCCATCCAGAGTCACTGAGCACTGCGACAGGTCAGAGCACCGGAGGTCCTGTGTTCTGCTCAATGCCCCCACACAGAAGCCTCCCAGCCCTCCTCCTGACCCAGCAGGGCCCCAGGGGGGGGCAGGACCAAGCAGGTACTCACAGGATGTAGGTGATGACGCCGATACTCCTGGAGAAGGATACACAGAAGAGACGGGGATCAGTTCTGCCTCAGGCACAGCTCCCAAACCCCAGAGTCCCGAGGGGGCCAACCTTTGTTCTAAGGCAACAGCCCGTCTGTGGCCAGATGGATGGGCTACACCCCAGCCTGTGGCTGTGACCTGGCAGCTCCTGGGGACAGGCAGGGGATTCCCTAGGGAGAAAGGACAAAGGCAGCCCTGGGCCCGCCGCCCCCTACTCACCACATGTCTGCCTCCAGACCCAGGGGCTCATAGTTGACAATCTCGGGAGCTGCAGAGACAAGGAGACAGGGTCAGGTGGCGGGTGTGTCTAAGGGGTCACAGGGGACATGGCCAACAGAAGCAGCACAGCCCTCAGGCAAGGCTGGTTCTTAGGGAGGAAGGCCAGGACGGTGATAGCACCAACCCAAGGCCTTGAGGTCCCCGTGCCTGGCACCAGGGGCGGGAAGGGAAACTCGAGGCCAGTGGACCCACCTTGCTCGACGCCAGCCAGAAATCCCCCAGCGCCCCCCAGGCCCAAGCCAGGCCTCACCCACGAACTCTGGGGTGCCGAAGATGTTCTTGAACTCGTTCCCCGCTTCGATCTTGTGGGCGATGCCGAAGTCAATGAGCTTGATCCGCGGGTTGGGCACGTTCTTGTCCAAGAGCATGATGTTCTCTGGCTGGGAGCGGGGCGGAAAGGCAGGGCGCTGCGGGGGCGCTCTGCTGCAGCCCGCCCAGCGTCTGTGGTGTCTCTGGGAGCAGCACTGAGCTGCCCCTGGGCACCCCTCAATCCCAGCATGTGGGTGTGGGCACGCTGACCCTCTGCACAGGTCCAGGCCTGAGTCAGTCTGTCTCCTCAACACCCTGCGCAGGGACATCCTGTGCCGAGGGGAGGTGGACCCTCTCGACCCCACCCTCGCCTGCTGTGGCCAGACTGGTCCAGTGGGCTCACCTTGAGGTCGAAGTGGGCGATGCGCTTGGAGTGCAGGTAGTGGACGCCGTCCAGGATCTGCTTGAGGAACTGAGTGGCCTCGTCTTCCGTCAGGGACTCCTTCTCGGCCAGGAAGTCGAAGAGCTCCCCGCCTGAGACCAGCTCCAGGATGAGCACCACGTCAGTCTTGTTCTCAAAGATGTCATGCAGCGTGATGATGTTGGGGTGCCGGATCTCCCGCAGGATGTTCACCTCCCTCTCGATCTCCTCCCGGCTCACACCCCGCCGGCTGGACGACAGGCGGCGCTTCTTGATGAACTTGGCCGCATACTCCTTCCCGGTGCCTTTCTGCCGGCATTTCCGCACAATCGCAAACTGGCCACTGCAGGGACAGAGCGGGGCAGGGGACAGGCACTGAGAGGGCCGCGGGGCTCGTGGGACCTGGGCCACCACTCGGACAACACAGCCTTCTCCAACAGCACATCCCAGCTCCTGGCGCCACGAGGATGCACGTCCCCACCACGTCGAGAGTCCACCCCACCAGGCACGTGCTCCCACGTGACTGCAAAGTGGCACATGATACAGTGACTGCCTGGTGCTTCTCCAACTGTGAAAGAATGGAAAGGGCTCCATGGTTATCAAAAGGGAACCGGACTCCACCATGGTAAGCCCAGGGGAATTTTATGTAGTCGTAAAAGAGAGTGACTCTGTGCTGACAAGCAACACACCCGTGAAGACCTGTACCGTGAAGAAGGCTGCAGAATAACATGAGGAATGAGATCTCTCTGCTTAAAAGAAGTACATGCTGTGCTGACACTTACAGGGACGTTTACGTGTGTGTATGTAGCAGAAAGGCCTGAAGGACACACACCAAGCTATGAGCAACACACATCCTGAGCAGCGGGACTGAGGACAGCGAAGAGGGGCTTTGTTACTTTTTATTTGATATGATTCTACATGATTCAACTTCTCACAGCGTATTTCACTGTTTTTTAAAATCTAAAAATAAAAGAGGAAAAGCCACTGCATTCAAAAGAGCTTCCCATTCAACTGGCATAGTAGAAGAAGTACACACATTTTCACAAGGGAGAAGAGCGAGGATGTGGAGAAAGTGGAACCCTTGTGTGCGGCTGGCAGAGATGCAAAATGGGGCAGCTGGTGAAACGTGAGTTCCCCTCAGACCCAGGAATTCCACTCCACAGAAGTTCTTCTTCTACAGATGTTCACAGCAGCACTAATCACAGTAGCCAACAGGTGGAAATGTCCCAAATGTCCATCAACGGACAATGGATAAACAAAATGTAGTCTACCCACATAGTGGAATATTATGCAGCCATGAAAAGAAGTGAAGCACTGACACTCACTACAACATGGATGACTCTTTAGAACATGATGCTCAGTGAGAGAAGCCAGACACAAAAGGCCATACAGTGTGTGATTTCATTTATGTGAAACATCCACAGACATGTAGAGTGGATATCTGGTTGTCAGGAGCTGGTGGAGAGGATGGGGAGGTGACTGCTAAGGGGGACGAGATTTTTTTTTGGATGATTAAAAACAATCTGGAATTACTTAGTGGTGATAGTTCCAAAATCCTGTGAAATATAGTAAAGATTATTAAACTGTATACTTTAAATAAGTAAACTGTATGGTGTGTGAATTACATCTCAAGACGGCGGTTACTTTAAGAGAAAGACAGAAATTCTATTTACTGCACTCCAGGGAGCTGTCCAATGTCCAAATTCTTTTGCTGTCTAGGAACTTAGTTTTGTTAACTTGCTTTTCACTCAGGAGTTGACTGAAAAAGGCCAGAGGGTAAATATTTTAAGCTTTATTGGCCATCTGGTCTCTGTCACAATTCTTGTGTGTTTTTACAACCCTTTAAAAAAGTAAAAAGCCATCCCACGTTCATGAGCGGGGCACACTAGGGCTGGAGGTGGCCCACAGGCCATGCAGCACGCACCTCGGCCTCAAGAGGTTATATGTACACACACATAAGTGGAGAGACTAATTTGAAGACAGAAGGCACACGTTCCAGACAAGAAACTTCAACAAAGCACCATCAGGGGTCCACGGAAAGGAGACCAGGTGACTTTCTGACATCTGGTGAGAATAGGGGGCGAGTGAGCGGAGGAAGAAATGGCGGAGACAGGCCTTGGAGACAGGAGGGATCTCTGAGGTTGGCGGGGCACAGGGAGGACAGCACAGGCAGAACGAGACAGATGAGTGAGGGGCACCTCTGCCAAGCCGGCAGGGCCCTCACGACCATGTATCCCAGCAAGCGGACCTCACTGGGACACCCAGGGCTACCTGCAGCCAGCAAGCACCTAGGTCGCTGCCCTCGTGAGCACTGAGGCACCAAGGCACCCACGGCGGGCCACTACAGACATGCTCCACAAATACCTGGGCAGGTGAAGTTCAAGGTGGGCAGGTGGGAAGAACAAACTGCTGCACTGAGGTAGGCTGAACAACCCTCCACACTCAAATCCTCAGAACCTGCGGACATGTCACCTCACGGGGCAGAGGGAATCTGCAGACAAGATTAAGTTAAGGCCCCTGGGATGGGGGCGACCTTGGATTCCCCGGGGACCCAGTGTCACCACAAGGGTCCTTATAAGAGGGAGACAGGAGGGTCAGTCAGAGAGAGACGGGGATGCTGCGCTGCTGGCAGTGAGGATGGAGGGGGGGGGCCGCGAGCCAGGGATGCGGCGCCTCTAGAAGCTGGAAGAGGCAGGAGCCGCTTCTCCCTGGAGCCTCTGGAGGGACCAGCCCTGCAGATTCACTTTAGACTCCAGACTCCCAGAGCTTTATGATAATAAATGCATACTCTTCTAAGCCACTAACTGTGGTAATTTGTTATAGCAGCAACAGGAAACTCAGACACTAGTCTAAAAGCCAGAGCATAGGTCAGTTGAAAAATGTCAAATGTTCCTGACCAGGCCTCAACCCCCTACCCAAGTCCACCACAGCGGTCCCCTGGGTACACTGAGCTCCTGCCCTCTGCACATCTTAGCTAACGTCCCCCAATCTAAAATGGCCTTCCTCTCCCCTTGGCCTACATCAACCAAGCAGATTCTTCCAGGCCCCGCTCCCACCCCACAACGACACCCTGATGGCAATGACCAGAATGCTGAGTATTCACCACTTGCTGCGAGCACCGTGCTAAGCACTGGACATGTGGCCTAACTCTCAAATATTCCAAGTTGGAATAACAAAGACAAGTAAGACAGAGCTCATGGGAACAGGGACAAAGACACTGTTAGGTGTTGAATTGTGTCCCCCCTCCAAATCCTAACCCAGGACCTCAGAATGTGACTATTTGGAGACGGGTATTTAAAGACAGAATTAAGTTAAAACAGGTCACCGGGGTGGGTCCTGATCCAGTATGACTGGTGTTCCTATAAGAGATTAGGACACAGACACACAGAGAGAAGACCCAGTGAGGATGTGGGGAGAAGATGGCCATCTCCAAGGAGAGAGGGACTCAGCCCTCCAGACACCTTGATCTTGGACTCCCAGTCTCCAGCACCAGGAGAATCAATCTCCGCTGTTCAAACCCCCTGTCTGTGGCACTCTGCCACGCAGCCAGCACTAACCAGTACAGACACACACAGCACTCCGTCACGTGGAGGCCAGGCTAGACGTCCACACTGACCGACCACACATTAACGTATTTCCCAAGACAGTCAAGGTGACTTGAATTGGGAGGAAAGAACCCTCCCTAAACATCCACACTCACTCCCAGTTCCTTCAGCCCTGTGACTCCTGGGGAGAGAACACAGCCCTGCTTTACTCCAGGCCCAGGTCACCACGGCAATTCCCCTAGACACTTAATAACTAGGCTTGGGAAAGACTCAGCTCTGCTCGAAACCGAATTCCAGCTGGATCCAGCCTCTGAAACCCAGCGCTTCTCACAGTAGCCAAAGTCAGAGCGTGCAAAGTGAGCGTCTGAAAGTGGGTGGTGTCTGGGCAGAAAGCCACACTCCCTTCCCAACATGCAGGGCTAAGCTTGGACATGTGACACTGGGGCCATTACTGGAGTGGGCGGAGGAAGCTGGACGCCCACCACTGGTTCCAGCACGCCTGGGCTTTGTAGCCAGCAGGGCGTGGTCTCTAGGTCTGAATCCCGTCAGGCCACTGATGGTCTATATGGCCTTGGACAAGCTGCTTCCCAGCTCTCAGCCTGTTTCTTTATCCATAAAATGGGGTAATAACCATACCTGCCTGGTAGGGACCTTCACAGATGAATGAAAGTGTAATATAAAAACAGCCCCGAACTCCGATGTCCAAACAACATCTACACTTTATACAAACTGCAGCACAGAATGCACAGTGTTTTGTGGCATTAATCCTTCATCCCACGTGTTTCCAAGAACATTCCAGATCATTACACAGGGCAACACTGTCCAAGATAGCAGCCATTGACTGCACAGAAGCTGTCAACTGAGACACTCGAATGGAGATGTGTTGTGAGCATGCAAGACACATCAGATTTCAAAGGCTCCCTGTCAAAAAAAAGGCAGGGGAGCTGAAGTGAGCACCCTGAAGCTACAGGAAGCACCCTTCTCCCCTGGAATCTGACTTGGGCTGTGACTGTGAAGTTTCCCGTCCAGCTTCTGCAGAGAACAAAATCATTGCATCTGTGGCATCCTGGAAATCATCTCTGCTTCTGAAGAAACCATTTTTTAAAATGGTTTTCTTTTAATCAAAATGAAGATTTGAAATAAATTAATTTTGGGGGGGAGGATATAGCTCAAGTGGTAGGGCACATGCTTAGCATGCACGACGTCCTGGGTTCAACCCCCAGCATCTCCTCTAAAAATAAATAATAAAACCTAATTACCTCCTCCTGCCAAAATAATAATAATAATAATAATAATAATAATAATAATAATAATAATAATAAAAAACTAAGTTTCTTATTACAAAAGCAAATCATGTGATTTATAGAAAAAAAGGAAATGCAGGAAAACACAGAATAAAATGAACACCTGTACACTCCCTTCCCAGGAATAAGCACTATTACCCCTTTAGTGGCTATCCCTGCAAGTCTTTTTTCGTGATACATACGTATATATTTTTCACAAAAACTGCTATGCTATTTTACAATCTACTTTGTTCACATGTAAGTATGTCCTAAACACCTTTTCATAGCAATAAATGACCTTCTGTAACAACAACAAAAAGCAATAAACTATTTCATTAATAATTTTTATAATGATCACAAGCAAAATGATAATAGTTTGACATATCAGGTGAAATAGAATATATTATTAAAATTGCTAAAATTGACACAGCTACTGGAAAATCTCAATAGACTTCCTACGTGGCTCACATCACACGAGGTGCCTGGTTCTTTTTAATGGCTGCATAGTAGTCCATCCGTGAGGTGGCAGTACTGAGGTAGCCACTGAAGAGGGTTCCCTCATATAAAATTCTTAGGATGACTCTCCCTGTCCCTAGATCCTCAGGTCCACGCATGAACTAATCCCAAAGAATTAACCCCAGAAGTGGGGTCAGTGGATTGCAGGGAATACACATATTTTTGCTGACTTTTGCCAAACTACCAGGAGACCCTAATACATTTTCAGCAGGAGTATGAGATTTCCTTGGGGGTGGGGGACAGCCTGCATTCTCTATCACTCCGACAGAGGAAATTTCTAAAGGAGAGACTTCAGAATCCCAAACGAGCCCCACACACTCTCAGCAAAGGTCTGATGAACGGCTCAGTTATTTACATTCCCTTCTGCTGACATCACGGGGCAGCCAAGGCGGCTCTGGGAAGGCCAGCCAGCAATACACTCACCAAATAAGGTTTGAGGCTCTGCGGAAAAAGGATGGTGCCTGGCGAGTCCTAGGCAGGGGAGCTCCCAGGGGACAGTTCCAAGGCCCAGCCAGGCAGGAAATCAGCTGCCAGGCTGGATCGGGAAAACTCCGCTCTTTCCCATAAGAATGCTAACAATTGGCAAGGGTGTGGGCTCCGACAGGAGGCCTTCCCTGGAAACGTACTAGAGCTGGGGAGACTCAACTGCCCCCAACAAGCAAGGATTAAAGAGAGGGACAGACCTTCACCAACAAAACCTGCAAAATCTTCTGCTCTCACGCCATATACCAGGCACTGTATTAGGTACCATATATACTCAGTTATGTTTCTCCCCAAAGGAAATGCACAGAGAATGTCAGAGCAAGAATTCTAGGCCTGGCTAGCAGACTCCAAGGCCCAGACTCGTTCCACAGCACATGATACTGACTCATTCCTTCTCAGAGAGTAGGATGAAGGACAGGAGAGGAAATACTTCCAGAAAACCCAACAGTGACTCTCCCCCCTTCTCCAGAGCCCCATCAGAGGGCACACTGCTCACCTGCCCAGCTCCTCCCCCATCTCATAGTGGTCTTCCACATCTTCCTGCCTGAATGTGGACATGGTGGCCGGTCTGCCTTCCAGCACCTTCCACTTCAGTGAAAACTGTCACAGTGGCCCCGGGAATCCTCTAGCTGTGACCCTGGAGGAGACAGGGAAGTAGGAAAGGAGATGCCAGCCATTACTTCTAGGTGAACAGATTTGCTCCCCAAAAATAGGTTTCACATCACCCCACACTGAAACTCCACGCTCCTCACAGAAAGCACTTGCACTTGGTGGGTGGGGTACTTTCCTGGGTCATCTGATTTAGCTATCACACCACCCAATAGCTCAGTGTTAGCCCCACTGTGCCACCTTCACTCCCACAACTCCCACCAAGCACACACCTCTGGTTCTCCACAGTGCCCCAGTCTTTCCCTGCTTCTCCTTCCCAGGCTTCTCTCAACATGTTCATCCAGAGCCCCACACATTTCTGCAAGTTCCCCCACACTCTTCACACCACCAAACCCTGGGGCTCCCTGATTCTCTGCCAAGTTTCCTAACTGGTTCCAGTCCCAACACACTCCCATCTCCCTGCCCGTCTGCAACCTCAACCCCTCCCTGTCCTTACCCGCGCTACTCCTACACCCCCTCCCTATCTCGGCTGGTCTCTTAAGACGCCCCGCAGCAGTGCTCACCCCATCTCTTGCTCCCCTCAGTCTTGAATTCCCAGGGAACTGGACAATGGCTTCCAAGCTCCTGCAAGGTCCCTACTCACTCTTGCCTGCCCCTGACTTCCACTGTCCTAGGAAAGCTAACTTCTTTCTCATCGCTCCTCGAAAACACCCACCCTTCAAGGTTTCAAAGTCCCCCACCCCGAGTCTCCAAGCCCCAAACGGGACCCCCCAAAGGGCCACATCTGAGAGTCTCCTCCATCGTCCTTCACCCCCAGCCTTCTCACAGGCTCCAAGGCAGACCCCGATGGCTTCCGTCATAGAAGCCTCCAAGGTCTCCCCAACCCCTAACACCCCTGCTCCAGCGTCCCAGATGCCACCACGCCCCTCACAGGCCACGGTCCACCTCCTCCGGCCAGGTCATCCCAGGGGTCCCTAAACGTCACCCCTCAACTCCCCCGAGGGCCCCTCCATCCGCCAACCTCAGACCGAGCCCATTCCGCACCCTCCTCGGCCCCGCACCACGGACCGGCCCCTCAGCCGCGCTGGCCGCCGCCGCGTCCTCAGGCCCCGCCGCTTCGGCCGCCTCGAAGTGCCGACCCGTGCGACGTCACCGCGCCCGCCAGTTCCCGCCCCCCGGAGGCAGATCCCACGGCCCACTGGTCAGTGCGCCCGCCGCTCATGAAGCCCCGCCCTCCACCACCTTCCAAGCCCTGGCCCGCGGGCGTCCCACCCTCCTCAGCAGAATGCTATCTCTGGAACAGCCTCGCCTTTCCGCGGCTGATTGGCTGTACTGAACGCCGGTCAAGCTTACGGAAGTTGGCCTTCCGACTTCCGGCCCCTGGTCCGCCCCGCCCGTTCCCCGACGCGGCTCTGAAGCCGGGAGGCGGGATGCTGAAGACCTGCGTCGCTCTTCCTGCCTTTCTTGGGCATGATACGCGAATCCGAAGACCAGAACCGGTAGGACAGCTCCTGGGGTGGATCCTGGGGCTGTTTAAGCCCTTGAGTGGCAGTCTCCTCCTCTGTAAAATGTTACCCAACTTCCAAATACGTAAAAACGCGAATCAGGTCAGTCAGGTGTTGCCATTAACTCTTGAGGATTGTTTCGTGACTCCTTTTCGACCTAAGATAAATGATAGCAGCTACTGCTGACTGAACCTTAAATGCGTACCAATCAACCTGAGAAGGTAAAATACAGTAATATCTTACCCACTCTAACAGTTGGGGGAACAGATCCAGAGAGGTTACCTAACCCAGCCAAAGTCACATAGCCTGTAAAGGCATAGCTGAGATTCTTTCCATGCAGAACTAACTACCTTAGATGCCGTCTGACACAGACCCTGTCTCTTTGTCTTCGCTAACCGCCCTGACTTTGGCAAGTCTCCCTCTTCACTCCAACACCATTTGTCTTCCTTCCCACCTCAAACGTCTCATTTCCGCCGTTGTTTTGGCACAAGCTGTTCCTCCTGCCTGGAGGTCGCCTTCCTGCACCCTTACTGAACTTCAGTTCACAGCTACAGCAGTGCCTTCTCCCATATCCAGTTCTCCCTATCATTACATCTTACATTAGTCTGGTACACTTGCCACCACTAATGAACCAACAGTGAAACGTTAACCAAAGTCCATACTTTATTCAGAATAGACTCCCTTGTGTTTCCCTAATGTCCTTTATCTTCTCATGTCACATTTAGTTATGCCTCCTTAGATTCCTCCGGGCTATGACAACTTCTCGGTTTCCGATTTTTAATGAGCTTTGAGGATTGGTCAGGTATTTTATGTTAAGTCCCCTGAATTGGGATTTGCCTGCTTTTCTCATGGTTAGACTGGGATGATGGGTTTTATGTAAACCAGAGCGGCATTCTCATCACATCAAGGGTCTACATTATCATGATTCATCACTGATGTCGACCTTGGTCATCTAGCTCCAAGTATGTCTGGTATCGTTACTTTTTTCTCCTCCTTCCATACTTAGATTCAGCAATAAAGCTGAAACCTCATGGACACATTAGTGAAGCTTAGGCCTGGGCAGCCTGGCCAACCTCCTGGCCAATAACCCACCAGTACTTCACTCTCTCCATCTGCCTGAGGACAACCTGTATATAACAAATCTGAGTTAAACTCTTTGACAAACCCAGAGAATCCGACAAAGGGATCTTCACCGCTGCTCAAGGAGCTGGTACGAGCACAGAATTTAGGTCAGGGGGGTCATTACCACATCCTAGGAACCTTTTTATAAGTGAGCCCCTAGCGCGCTTCACTAGTTACAAGTTTTGATGGGGTAAGACAAAAAGCAATTTTACAAGCCTGCACTAACAGCACCAGCCCCATCAGGCTATGGAAATGTAGTTAAAACTAAAGGTCAAAAATCTGATTCTGGGGCTGCTCCCATTTCAACTGCTCAGTAGACACATGGAGCCAGTGGCTGCCCCTCAGAACAGCACAGCCACAGGACAGCCACAGGACAGTCCCACCATCACAGAAGTCTGGGTGACAGATGGACTACTGGACTGGCCTGGATCACGTGTCTTGGACCTGCTGGTGTGACCTTTGGACACGTTGAAATGATACTGAACACTGCACTGGGATAGCACCAACCACCACGCACTGGTAGGGGCAGCCTGAGTGGATGGCGAAGGAACACGTGGACACACACACACGATCACCACCGTATCAAATTTATTATTCCAATGGCACTAGTACAGCTGGAGGTGCTCATGGTGACACTGCACAGGATTTCCTGCCTTCTAGTTTCTGTCCAAAGAGAACATCTACCCGCTTGTTCCTTCCCCCTTCTGGAGGAAAATCCACTACGGACCATTTACCCAAATAAACCTCTTAATGTGATTTGTTTTAATTATTTTATGGACATTTGAGTTTCCCTCTGAAGAAACAAAATCAAGTGTTGGGTGTCCCATCCCCCCATCCCCACAGGCCAGGTAAGTCCCTGCTGTTAAGGATATTTCTGTTGCCTCAAATCTGGAAATAAATACCAAAAGAAACGTCATCAAGTGTTCATGTTGAGCGATGGCACGGAGTAGGCCCCAGAAACCAGTCAGGCAGAGAATTACTGGGTCTGGACAGTCTCAAGGTGTTGTGGAGAATGTGGGGGCTTGTTGCTGTGGTCACCTGTCCCTAGGCGCGGGGGCTGCGCTGAGTCCCACCAGGAGGCAGGCTGCAGGGAGCCCGCCTACAATTTGTCCAGGAAGTTGTCCAGGGCTGGGATGCCTTCCTTCAGGCCTTTGCGCTTGCGCGTCTCTGCCACCACCTGGCTGGGGCGGCTGGTGTTGTCGAAGGGGTCCCCGGGCAGGATCTGCCAGTGGTCGAACACACACTGGGGGAAGGCCTGGCCACCGGTGTTGGACCTCAGGTCGGCGGTGAAGCCTGCAGAGAGGAAGAGGTGGCGCTCACTGGCAGCCCCGGCGTGGTGCTTCACAGCCCCTTAGCAGCTCCAGAGGGGAAGGCGGGGACACGGGCCCACGCCAGAGGATCAGAGCCAAGCCAACCTGGGCTGTGTCAGATGTTAAGCACACAACCCCAAAACTCCCTCAAAGACTGATGACCAAGTGAGGGAGTGCTGCCCTTTTTGGGCATCTGGTCTCCACTGGCTCCTTCTCCGGATGAACCCGGGATAAAGCACAGCTGCTCTGCAGGCCTTGCTCTTCAATTTACAGACCCAAGGACCCTCCCCTCTAATTCCTGAACCCATGTGAGAAAAAGGTCACCTCAACTATGCTGCTCCCACCTCCCAAATAAGACAGAGCAGAAAGCACCAGTTAGCAGATTATGTCAACAGCTCCCATCAGACCCAGCCCGGGCCCCGTGTGAGGACCTAAGTGGAGCTGTCCTAGACCAGGTGGGCTCTGCTGGGCTCCACTCTGACAACGGTGAGCAGTGGGTATCTGAGGGCCACACCAGGCTGGCACTCACCAAACGACTCATTGACAGGCAGGTAGGCCTTCACAACAAACATGGGGGTGCCAGCCACCTGGGACTCCTCAAAGACGTGGCCCCGCTTCCTGTTCAGGACACCGTAGATGCCACCAACTACTTGTTCCGGACACTGTCAGGCAAAGAAAAGCTGTCAGCAGCTCTTGGGCAGGATGGGCCCGGGAAGAGGAGCCAGCCAGCCAGGCCTCCCTACCTGGATCTCCACAAGGTAGATGGGCTCCATGAGCCGGGGCTGGGCGGTCAGCACGCTGGCGTAGAGGCAGCGCCGGGCCGTGGGGATGATCTGGCCACCCCCGCGGTGGATGGCGTCTGCGTGCAATGTCACGTCGTGGACGTCGAAGCGCACGCCCCGCATGTTCTCCTCGCACAGCGCCCCCTACAGAAAAAGGGAGCAGAGACCACCATCAAGAACCTGCCTCCACTGCAGCCCCGAAGAACAGCTCAGCCACACAGCTCTGTGCCAACTCCTCCAGGTCTCCACCCACAGGGACCAAGTGGGTCTTGCCTAACTCGGCCTCCCTAGGTCCCCTTCCAGGGGACAGGACCATCCCCCCACTTCAACAGGGAATCAAGCACAGGTTATCTGGAGATTCCCACGGGAGAGCACCCTGCTGAGACCCACCGGTGCACTGCCTGAGCAGCCCCTCACCTCCTTGGTAGCCCACTGGAAGCCGGCCACCACGCTGTCCTTGATCTCATTGAGGTACTGCACACCCTTGGTGATGTCAGTGAGGATGTTGGGGCCGGTGCCATCAGGGCCAAAGCACCAGATCTTGCGGGCCTCAGCCACGTCCCACTCGTACTTCTCGGCCAGGTAGCGGGCCCGCTGCTTGAGCTCCTGGCGGGCAGACACCTCGCCCTTGTCGATGTCCTCAGCCAGGCCGTCCGGGAAGGGCCGGGCCTTCATGTACAGCCGGTTGTGCTTGTTGGGGGACTTGGACAGGCAGAGTACGTTTGACTCCTCACTGACAGTCTCACGGTACGAGACAACTGGGTCCGATTTCTGCAAAAGGAGTATAAAGGTCAGGCCTGCCCATAGGCAGCAGAGGCACCCAGGAGTCATCTGAACAGAAGACCTTCCTAACGAGCGCCCAGGAACCAGAACACATCTGATCTGATGGCAGAGCCATGCACGTCTCACTCCAGTCTAAGCATGAGGTGTGCAGCTATCTGCTTCACACAGAGGATGCCCACTGGTTAAACACAAAGACGGACAGCTCAGTTCCCTGAAAAAGCAGAGAACACAAATCAGAGCACACCAGTCAGGTACGGGGCTGGGGCTGGAACTTCAACGTCTGCACCCTTCAGAAACTTCTAGAACTTGTCTCTAAGAAGCAGGCCCCTCCCACCCAGCCTTGGAGAGAAATCTGAGCCACTGCTATCACCAACAGTACATATTACTGGCAGGAATGAGCACAGAGGGAGGAGGGAGTGCCCCAATCAGCCGGGATCCTGGTCTGTGCTCTCTGCCCTCTTCCTCCTGAGAACCTTGGGCCTCCAGCCATCCAACCCCGCCAGGCCTCACCTTAATGGGAATGCAGGCATGGTCCTCCTCCAGGTCCTTCAGGCAGATCTCCAGGTGCAGCTCGCCAGCCCCCGCGATGATGTGCTCTCCAGACTCCTCAATGATGCACTGAAAAGGCCCCAAGAGTCACCCCCTGTGCACAAACCCCAGGACAGATTCGGGGAACCCAAGGGATTCTAGGGAACAGGTGGAAAGCCGGATCCAAGCTTCCACCCAGCTGGAGACTCCCAAAGTGGGTTTTTTTGGGGAAGGTGCCAGGGCCCTTCAGCTGGTTTTCAGCTTTGGCCTTCTAGTGCTCGACCACTCTAGACACCTTAAGCAGCCTATGAGAGAGGACTGGGATCCTGGGTAGGAAACCACCATCTACATAACCAGGCAGCAGCTCTGCCAGGGTTGGTGTGCCCAGCACAGCTGATTTTCCAAACAGTTGGAAATCTCTACTTTCATGAGCAGCCACCAGGATCTTTCCTGCTCAGCCATACCACATAGCCAACCAGTCACCCCTGCATGGACTGCCTCTGGTCAGGGGCCACCCACCTGCACCATGGGGTCCGACTTAGCTAGTCGCTTCAGGCCCTCCACCAGCTTGGGCAGGTCAGCTGGGTTCTTGGCCTCTACGGCAACCCTCACGACAGGGCTCACGCTGAACTTCATCACCCGCATGTTGTGGGCATGCTCGAAAGTGGTGATGGTGCCTGTCTTCACCAGGAACTGGTCCACACCCACCAGCCCCACGATGTTTCCACATGGCACATCCTCGATGGGCTCCACGTAGCGGCCCATCATCAGGATCGTCCTAGGGGAGACACAAGGTGTCAACCAGCAGCACCAGGCGCCAGCCAGATCCCCAAATGACCAAAGCTTCCTTCGTCTGCGGTTGTCACTCGTCTGGAGGAGCAGTGCCACCCCACCCCCAAGCCGTGAATATTGACTGTCTAGGGGAAATCACTGGTGACACGGACTGCGTAAAGCAGAGCCTCGTTCACTACCCAGGGGTCACAGAGCTGCAGGAACTGGGAGTGAGACAGAGCTCATCCCTGCGGGCCACGTACAGAACTCCACACCCCGGCCTAGGTCAGATGTGAGCACACAGGGAAACCAAGTGGCACCCAGTATACAGCCAGAACCCTGAGGAGCTAAACTGAAGGCAGGCTGGCTGAGGCGGGGGAGGCAGAGGAAGCAGTCTCAGCTCACAGGTGCTACCAAGCACCCTCGCCCCTCTGAGCTCTCACCTCTGGATCGGCTTCAAGTACAGGTCCTCCTTCTTCCCGGGCGTGTAGTTGGGCCCCATGATCCTGACCTTCAGGCCAGTGGACACCAGCCCTGAGAAGACCCGGCCGAAGGCGTAGAACCGGCCTTTGTCGGAGGTCGGCACCATTTTGGAAATGTACATCATAAGAGGGCCTTTGGGGTCACAGCTTTTAATGCCTGAGGAGCAAGAAAGGGACCCCCAAAGGGGACATCGTGACTCCCTGCAGCTCAGCTTTCCAGCATCCTGAGACCCGAGGCTCTGCCCAGTGTTCTACCCCTGGGTGCAGGCACACCCCACATACCCATGGCTGCCTCATCATCCGGGGGCCCCTCATACAGAAGCTCGCAGCGGTACTTCTGGGCCGTCACAGGGGAGGGCAGGTGGATGGTAATCATCTGCAGCAGGGCATCCCCAGCGGGCAGCCAGCGGCGCATCACAGCCTAAAGGAGGCATCGTGAGGCTCAGGAGGAAGAACCACGTGCTCCCCAAGGTGATTCTCAAAGAGCAGTACTAACACCCGAGTGCTCCTGCCCACCCCTGCTGGTGATACTTTCTAAGAACCAAGGCCCAAGCCCACAAGGGAGAAGGGCTGGCGGCCCACCCTCTAGCCCCCACAAGCACCCGGAGCTCTGGTGGGGACTCCTGAAATGGACCCTCCACTCACCTTCAGAAGCGGTTTGCCTTCTTTGTCTTTATCCTCACTGTCCAACTTGATGTCTAGTTTTTCAATCAGTTTTGCCGTCTCCTCTTTCTTGAAATTCATGATCGCGTCAAACACCTAACAACCAGAGGTGGCAAAGTGGGTTTGGGAACATATTGGGAAGCCTGCTTCTTGCTAAGGAGCTTAAGGCCACAGACAGAGTAACGGTAAGGCTGCAAAACTCCTCACCATCAAAGGCCTGACCCACTTAAACAAGTCATTGAAAAATCTAAGGAAGAAAAAAATACTTACAGAACTTGAGCACACTTTAACTTACAATCAGTTAAAACTCCCCAGCTTGCAAAGCCCAGACCTTCCTATCTCATCCCACCTTACACCCAGGGGCCTGGGAGACTAATAAAATCAGGGCTGAGAACCCCGAGGGCCTCCAGACCCTAGTGCTGCCTTCCCCCTCACCCCAGGAGCTGCCTTGAGGCCTGGCCCTGCCCAGCCCCATGGCATCTTGCTGCAGCAGACTGGATTCCCAGGAAGCCCAAAGACAATACAGGGGATGCACATCCATCAAGCACAAGCCAGCTCAGCTCACCTTGAAGATGGGGTCCAGGATGAGCTGGCAGAATGTCCTTGGCAGTTTCTTGCCATCAGGGCTAGTGGCCGACTTGCTGAATTTGCCATTGGATGGATCAAAGTACCTGTCAAGAGAATCCCTGAGTTAGGGGAATCTGGGGAGACCGGGGTCAGAAGACCCCAGACACTTTAGCTGTATCTCCAGCACTCACCGGTCTCCCCACAGCTTTTTCATCATGTCCTCCACCTTCTTGGCCCGCTCAGCAGGCCTCAGCTGGCCCTCACCCTTGGCGGCAAACTTGGCCACATACATCTCGGCAAACTGCTTCAGGGTGAAGGCCCAACCATGGAGACCAGACCCGAAGCCAACAGTACCAAGGACAGGGTCAATCTAAGAAACAAGAAAGCTTTGAGTAGGGACAATTGGACAGAAAAACCATAGCTTCAGAGTCCCTGGGCATCTTGGGCCTCAGACGTTTGATTTCTTCAGTTAGCCATCAGGTCAAAGTGAAGAAATTTTTAGTCATCACACACAGGATGCCCAACTCTGCCTCCACCCCCCTCCCCAAGGGCACTGCCCCATGTACTTCTGAGCAAGGGTGACCCACTGCCCAGAGCCTTCCAAGTCCAGCCCCCTTGTCTCTCCAAAGTTTCTGGCAACCCTGCTTTCGGATCTCTGAAAAAACCCCAGGAGGCCACACAACAGTGGTTCCTCAGGGGAGAAGCAGGAGGGGGGTACTGGGAATGCAGCAGGGGAGGCAGCGCCCCTACCATGATGTTGCCCATGGGGCCACTCTCGCCCTCCCCATAGGTGGAAATGATGACGTTGACGTTCTCCACGATGCGCTGGAAGGTCTGGTAGAGCTCCTCAGGCTCCAGCTGCAGCTCAAGCAGGGCCCGGTCCATCTTGTTCATCATTAGCACAGGTTTGATGCGCTCGGCAATGGCCTGGCGCAGCACCGTCTCTGTCTGCACGCACACACCTGTGGACGGGCAGGGGACAGGTCGCCACTGGCCAGAGAGGGAACAGCCCCAGGTCCCAGGCCACCTGTAAGGGCCACCCACAGGTTACCTGACACACAGTCCACCACCACCAAGGCACCATCAGTGACACGGAGGGCAGCTGTCACCTCTGAGGAGAAGTCCACATGCCCCGGGGAGTCAATGAGGTTAATGAGGAAGCCAGAGCCATCCTTGCTCTGCTTGATAAAATTCAAGTCGTTCTCTGAGAGCTCATAGAAGAGGGAGATGGCCCTGAAGGGATTGGGACAGGTCAGGTAGATGAAGCCACACCTCAACCTAGCTCTTAAACTTTGTTCCCCAGAACTCTTGGGGTCACTCAGGTTCCTACTGAGAGCCATGGCTAAAGCTCTTTATCTGTAAGTGAAGTGGTGATCCAGTAAGAAGCCAGGGAGACACTACAACCTGTCTCCTCCCCCGGTATTACTCATCCCCAGAGATGAACTTCAGAATTCCCATGCAGGAACCATCACCTCTGCAGCTCCCTCAGCCAGGAACACCTACCTCCCTGGTACCAGGTGTAAAGGTACCGAAGTCCTCCCAGGTTCAACACACCTGATTTAAAGAGCAACTACACCATCAGGCAAGACCTAGAAACCCCAAAGACTACCTTTCACCCTTCCCTCCCCCTGCAAGCCCAGGTGGTATTTCAGAGCAATAACCAAGGAAAAGTTGCCAAAGGGAGACATTTGGTAGTCAACTTTTCTCGGATTCTCACCCTATTGACCTCTGGGGCCAGAAAATTCAGGTGGCTGCCAAGTGCAGAGCAGGATTCTTAGCAAGCATTATTCTCAGATGCCAGTGGCCCTCTCCTAGACTCTCCAGACACTGCCAAGAGCCCCTTGGCCCCCTTTCTCTCCAAAACCCCTTAACACCATCCATCACTGTGCTCTCCTGCTGGAAGGAACACATCCTATCTCACTAGATGCCTCACTGTTCCTCTCAGTTCAACCGAAGTGCTCTGTCTGCCCAGAAGTCTCTCAGGAAAGCGATGGCATCTACTGTCTGTCCTTCCTACCCACCATCTGGTGCGTGGCAAGCACCTTCCCTCCCTGACCCCTCCCCGGCCAGAGGGCAGCAGGGTTTGCTCACGTTGACTTGATGGTGATGCAACGCTCCTGCTCATCCTTCCGGGTGTCAGTGAAGCGGGTCTCCCCAGCCCTGGCGGAGGCGATGATGCCCGCCTTGCACACCAGGGAGTCTGTCAGAGTGGACTTGCCATGGTCCACGTGGGCGATGACAGACATGTTCCGGATGTTGGCCTTCTTGTCCATGATGGCCCGGATCTGGTCTACTGTGAAGTTCACCTGGGGGCAGCGGAAGGGGAGACTCAAGACTGCGCACTCCAGGAATGGGGCTGGCAGGGAGACTTTGGTCAAGAGACTGCTACGCCACTGCGAATGGGGTCTGGTCCTGGGGCCACCCCACCACCCCTCAAACACACCATCCCGTTTCTTGACATTCCTTTAAAAATGCAACTCATCCCGTCCCTGAAAAGCAGGATCCTACTTGTCACTCAAGAGACAAAGCAGAAGAACTGGGGAGTAGGTCTCAAAAAGTGACAACAGATTTCCTTCAGGCTGAGTACAAATACTGGGGTGTCACGAGGGTCATCATAGATCTAAGCTCCCAAAACCGCTCCGTATTCCCAATCGTATATTCCCAAGGTTTCCGACCGAAGGGCTTCTTTAACACCCAAGGTCACCTCTCTCGCTTGGTGGGGGGGGCAGACGGAACCATCCCCCCACTAAATGTGCCACCCCCGGTCGGGTGGGAGGCTTGCGCAACCCTAACAGGCTCAAGCCCTCCACTTCATGGCTCCGGAGTCAGGTGTTCACAACTAGGATACGGAAGGACAAGGGAACCAGGCCCAAGATTACAGAGCGCAAAGAGAGCGCTTCTAAAGCCCCTACTTTCCCCATTTCTTTGCTGCATACCGCTCCCGACAGAAAACCGAACTCAAACTCCCGGCCCGCGAGTTACATAAGGCGGCTCCCCTCTCCCCGCGGCGCCCGCCATTACAGCGTCTGCCACATCATCATATCTGCCCGCCCACCCAGCTTCAGCCGGGCCCGGGGCCCCGCGAGGCCGCGGCGCCCCCGGAAGCGGAGCTCGGCAAGCAGTGCGGAGCGTAGACATGGCGGCAGCCGCTTTCCCAGCCCGCCGGCCCGCTGGCCCCGCCACCGCCATGTCTCCTCTCGGTCAGGAATGCCACAGCGCTCCAGGCCCGGCAGCGCCGACCCTACGGGGGCCCCGCCGCCCTTTCAGACAGCCAGCTGGGTAGCGTTGCTCACCATGGTGGCGGATGGCGGTGGATTCTCCCTAGCAGATCCAACAGCGATAAGCCGCGCCGAGGATGGCGGCGACGACGGCGGAAGAGAACACTGACGTCAACACCCGAGCTTTTATAGGCCGACGCCGGTTGGGTGGGTCATCTGACCGCGCTTCGAGGGCGGGGCGAAGCGACGCCGCGCGCAGGCGCACGGACGCCCTTCCCTCGGGTAACCCCTTAGGCGCAACTCCGTAGGTGTCCGTGCGGTCGCTCTAGGTTGGAAGGTCGGCCTTCCGCGCTTGGATTTCCCTGGGGCGTGGTTGGCCCAGACCTGCGTACAAGTTTCCAGGATGCAATACTCAGATGCAAAAAGCGAAGAGCGCCGTTTTAGCTGAAAACGTTGTATCACAGCAACTATATCAGTTTGCCAAATGCCAAGCACTTCTATTTAAAGCATATTACAATCCGAATAGGATCTGCAGATTGTACCAAGGTCAATTTCCTGGGATTGATATTGTTATGTAAAACGACAGCACTAGGGGAAGATGAAGGAAGAGTACTGGGGACTTCTCTGTACTATTTTTGCAACTACCTGTCTATTTCAAAATATAAAACTTTTTAAAAAGCAGGTATTAATCATTAGTTTATTCCACAAAGACAGATTGAACATCTACTATACCAGGCATTGCTATAGATATAGCACTGTGGGTATAACAGTGAACAAAACACCTTACTAGCTCCGCCACTGTAAGTGTTCTTACACTAGATACTTGGATTTTCTTCTATTCAGTTTCCTCATCTGCACAATGAGGGTAATCAGTGCTACCTCACTGTTTGGGGGAGAGTAAAATTAACTAAATAGATGTAAAGGGACTAGCGCTGTGACTGACACAGTTCTGAATATACAGATTAGACTATTAATAAAGCATTTCAGGGACTGTTTTGCCATGTCGCAGGCACGGGGGCTAAGAGCTTGTTTACACACGCAATCTCATTTTCTGTTTCATTTCTTCTCCAGGAGGAGGCGCAGGAAGACTGTTTTGTGTTTGTGTCCTAATATGACCCTAAGAAACGGTTGTAGTTCCCAGATCTTTGGCTCGAGGGAACGAATTGGCATTCAATTCAGTATTTTCATTCTTAATAAAGAGCTCAGCTTAATGTCTGTTTCACTGTAGGCACTCAGTATTTCTTGCATCAATGAATAATATTCTCTTTAGCGCAAATAAATCCCTTTCAGTTAATCTCCTAAACTCACTCGGTCACAAGGAGGTGGACTGCAGTGCTTTCCCTGCGCTAGGAGAAGGGGAGATGTACATCTGTAAAAAGCCACGCAAGTTCAAGACTGAACTCTAAAATTAGCCTGTGCGCTCTTCCTCTTCTGGAAAACGCTTTGTAAAGTGCTGTCACAGCCCTGAT
This sequence comes from Vicugna pacos, assembly GCF_048564905.1. NCBI lineage: Eukaryota > Metazoa > Chordata > Mammalia > Artiodactyla > Camelidae > Vicugna > Vicugna pacos. The sequence goes on along the minus strand of NC_133008.1, from coordinate 30,166,248 downwards.
TTCGTGTAATCGAAGATTGCTAACACCATAGCGCGTTTAATCAAGGCAGGTAGGAACTGCTCAGTAAATATCTGTTGAATAATCGAGGCTCAGAGCGGCAGTGTCAGGCAGCAGATGTCACTCCCCGTGCTCAATACGGGATCTTCAAACACCTGCACCTGTGTTCGTGACACTGTTAATGTTACAAGGCAAGCGCATGCGCTATTCCGGGGACGTGTTTTCAGCAGATGGGTATCCAGTTTCCCGTTCTTAATATATGTTTATTTTAATTTTTAAAAATGTTTAAATGAACTCAGCACCCATTGTGTGCTGGGCTCAGTATCAGGCACTTCGCAGCACTTCCTTGCAAATTGGAGCATTTCAGAGATGAAAAGCAAAGATTTTCATAAACAGGGTTGAATTTGCTCGCAAGTGAATATACTGCTTATTGAGAAATTTTAACTTAGTGTAAGGTAAAGAAGCCGGGGAGAATTTGAAGAGAATAAGGAGATTTAAGACATTCCCTCCCCACTGTAACCCTCCATGCAGAGATGTAAAACCCCACAGCAGCACGTACAGGTTCGCAGGGGACCTCTCCCCACTACCATCCCCAGACCCACGTTTAGCAGGAGCCTAGAGAAGGAGCACAGCTTCAGCAGAGAGCAAAACCAGCCACAGCCAGGCTCAGAGTCTGCAGTAACAAATAAATGCGGGGGTAAAGGGCGGGGAAGAACCGCGAGAAAAAAAAGTACCCTCTGCAGGGAGGTTCCGCTGCGCATGCGCCTGCTGCGGCGTGGGGAGGGCAAGGAGGCCGCGGCAGCGGCCCCTGCTGACCAGAGGCCGTCACTGCACGCCCCTTACGTCTCCGTTTCCATGCTGTTGAGGGCTTATTTGATGCCCATTACCACTCTGAAACAGTTAATTCACTTAATTCTTTCCACACTCGGGGCTTTGTGTGGGCTTATTTACACAGGAGCAAACAGGCTCAGAGAAGTTTAGTGATTTTCCCCAGGTCATATAGCTAATAACGGCGGAAGCAAGTGACTCAAAAAGGCATGGCTTAGTGATCCATCCATAGAGTAGAATACTATTTAGCCTTAAAAAGGGAGGAAATTCAGACACAGGCTACCACCACATGAATAAAACATGATGCTCAGTGAAATAAGCCGGACACAAAAGGACAAATACTGTATAATTCTACCTATATGAAGCCGCTAGAGAAGTCAAATCAAAGAGACAGATAGTAAAGTGGTGGAGGCTGGGGGCTGGGGGAGGGGAGGGGAGGGGGAGCCAGTGATTAGCTAGGGGCAGAGTTTCAGTTTGGGAAGATGGAAAAGTCCTGGAGATGGCTGTTGGGCATGTTTAGTGCATTAAGTACATTACAAAAACGATTAAAATGGTAAATTTTATGTGATCCATATTTTACCACAGTTTTAAAAAGCATTATTTAATCAGGGAGCAAACTCTGCCCCACTACTATTTCCTAGATGTATTTCAGAATTGATTAACCTGAAGCCAGAAATCCTGAGTTTAGGTTCTGCCCTCAATGACTGTGTGACCTTAGGCAAGTTACATAACCTCTCTGAACCTCAGATTCTTCATGTAAAATGTTGACTAATAACAGAAACCATTTTATTATGGGGCTTTTGTGAGTCTTAAACACGTTAAAATAAACAAAGCAAAATAAAGCACCTAACACAGTGCCTGGTATATAGGAAGCCCAATTGAAGACTACTCCTGCATTGGGCTGAATTGACCCCCCTCCCAAATTCATATACTGAAGTCTTAATTCCCCAGTACCTCAGGATGTGACATTATTTGGAGATAGGGTTAGAAAGAGGCAATTAAGTTAAAATGAGGTCTTTAGGGTGGGCCCTAAACTGACACTAGTCATATTAGGAGATGACTGACTCAGAGGGAGACCCTATGAAGACAGAAGAAGGCAAATTTACAAGTCTGCAAGCCAAGGAGAGAGGCGTTGGCAGAAACCAACCCTGCCAATACCTTGATCTGGACTTCTGGCTCCCAAAACTGCGAAACAATAAATTTCTGCTGTTTAAGTGACCCATCCTGTGGCGTTTTGTTGTGGCTGCCGCAGCAAACTAAAACACTGTGAGATAGAAACACTAGATTTTGTATATTGCAACCATTCCTTCCAGGAACATTTGTTAGCACTCCTGCTCTGGTGCAGAGAGGGAGGCACTCTCCTCGACCACAAAATTTAGGGAGCTCCAAAAACTCAGTCATGATGATATTTTAACATCACTTTTTAAAATTCAAATAAATGCCAGAAAAATCCATGAAGAACAAAGCATCAAAATTTAAAATAAAGATAGAAGGAGTATTATAGATTTCTCCTTTTGCCTCAGGGTCCAGGATGAGTGCGAGCAGGGTTGGGTCGTCCTACCACATGCTCTAGGAAGGTTCTGTAGCATGGAATGTTCTGGTATGACCTTAGGAAGGGATGTACTACCTTCTCTGGATGGTTGGACAGTTGGGTTTAGGGAGGTCTAGCGGGGCTGCGTGGTGAGAATGGGCAGTGCAGGGTTGGTTCCTAAGATCACTGAGCTGTGTAGATAGGTTTGCTTGGCTCCTTCAGAGGGGTCTAGCTGTGGCAGTCCAGTTTACAGAGGCTAAAACTGAGACTCCAACAGGGCAAGTGAAGGTTAGCGTCAGTTCAGGATTCAGCCTTCCGTGAGGGCTCCCAGCAGGCCCTTAGGGACTTGATTAGAGCCATAGGCAAACTGCTTTGCATTTCACTGTTTGTAAGCTGTCCCCTGGGACCTCCAGGCTGAGGGACTTTCCACACATCCCTCCCTTCCCCGCCTGCAAACACACCCATCAGCTTTGTGGCCTGGCTCAACCTTTTTGCCTAGAATTCCTCACATCCCTCAGACTCGCCACTCATCGCTCTAACAAATGTTTTCCTGGGAGCCTGTGCTAGGAAAAAAAAAAATCCCTGCCCTTGGGGAGCTGACCTGCTGGTGAAAGAAATAGTCAAACATTTGCACAAATTGAAACTTTTGAATTGCACCAGGAAGCAGAGAGAGAATGAACAAAGGAGAGGATAGTGGAGAAGTCTATGATCCAGCCTGGGGAATCCTGGAAGGCTGCCTGGAGGAGGTGACTCCTCAACTGTTACCTGAAAGATGGGAAAGCTCTCGCTGGGCCAAAGTGGGAAAGGACATTCCAAGGAGAGGGAACAGCAAATACTCTGAGGTGGGAGGCACAGTGAAGAAACAGAGTATGACTCTGTAAAAAGAGCAGAGGGGGCTGCTTTAGATGGACTGGTCAGGGCATGACTCTGAGACAAAGGTCAGCTAAGCTATTTCTAAAGAATAGAATAGCCAAGTAAAAACTATTTTGGTTTTTCAGGCCGCATGGTTTTGCTCCCAGCTACTCAACTCTGCACATAAGCAGCCGCAGATGACATACACACAAATGGGCATAGCTGTGTGCCACTAAAACTTTACTTATGGGCCCTAAAATGTGAATTTCACACAATTTTCACACGACATGAATTATATTTCTTTTGATTCCCCGCCCCAATCATTTAAAAAATAGCAAAAAAATTCTTAGGTCCTGGGGCATACAAACGCAGGCAGTAGCGGGGGATATGGCCTGTGGGTCATAGTTTAAGAGCCTCTTGCTCTAGGATAAGGGTGTCCCCATCATTCATCACCTAAACAGGAAAACTTTATATCTCAAAGTTGTTTTTTGTTGTTTTTTTTTCCTTTTTAAAAAAATTTTTGGTATTTAAATTTGCAAAGTTGTGATTGAAGTTTAAATAATATGCAGAAAGGGCATAAGTTAAATGTATAAAATCTAACGGTGTTCACAAGCAATGTGAAAATCAAGATAGCGAGTGACCAGCCCTCAGAAACCCCAGAAATCCCCCTTGTGCCTCTTCCAGTCACTACCACCCAAAGATACCCAGCATCATGTCTTTCAACAACAGATCTTAGGGGACCCTATTTTTGAATTTCCTACATGTTGAATCATGCAGCATGGCTTCTTTCAAATACGGCCTCTTGCACTCAACATTTATATGGTTTGCCCAGGTTACGGATGGCTGAGCTTTATCTATTCTCACAGCTCTGTTCTTTTGAGACCAGGGTGCAATTTATTTATCTTTTTCACTGCTGGTGGGTCTTTGGGTTGTTTCCAGTTTGGGGCGGTTATGACTAACGCTGCTATGGAACATTCTAGCACGTGTCTCGACAGCATTTGTGTTGGGTACATCCCTCCGAGAGGGATTGCTGAGTCATACACTATGCCTGATTCCAGTTTGAGTGGATGAATCCGTTCACCAAAGTGCCAACCAGAACAATTCTGAAAGCAAAAGGGATGCTAATGTGTTTACACCAGGAGGATGATTGTACACTAGGTTTATCCCAGGCCCCTGGGATGTGTGGCTCCCCAGAGTTAGGGGAGTATATGTGTGAAGACCCCAATGAGCAGAACCCCAGTACTACCCGTGCCTGATGTAAGCTGCATTCATAAGATGAACTCAGTAATCCTACATCACTGGAACATATCCAGGAGCGACCCTGCCCCCAGGGGACCCTGGGTCATATCTGAGGACATGTGTGGTCATCACAACTGGGGCTGCTCGTGGCATCAAATGAGTGGGGGCCAGGGGTGCTGCTCCACACCCCCCAGTGCCTGGGACAGCCCCGCAGAGAATGATCTGGTCCTGAATGTCCATAATGCTGAAGTTGAGAAAAACCTTATATTTGATTATTTACTTAAATGACGTGCTGTAAATTTTTACTTTATTTTTTAAATTTGTTTTTTGATGGAGGTACTGGGGATTGAACTCAGGACCTCGTGCATGCTAAGCATGTGCTCTACCATTTGAGCTATACCCACCTGCCTGATCCAAACGTTTAGAGAGCAGATGGTATTCATTCAACTGATACATATTTAGTGAGCACCTCCCATTATTCAGATTTTGAGTGAGAGCAAGCATTCCTGTCCTGGTGGGGCTTATATTCTAGTGAGAGATGGTGGGGGGGCAATAAATAAATATATGCTATGTCAGATGGTGAGAAGTGCTCTGGAAGGGAGTGAAATAGGGTTAGGGAACAGGGTCCTGGGGGCAGATGATAGCAGATACTTTACAGGTACAAGGAGATATCAGAGCAGAACCCTGAAGGAGATCAGAGAGGGGGCAATTGCGGATGTCAAGAGGAAAGGCATTCCAGGTGGGAGGAACAGCCTGTGCAAAGGTCCTGGGGCAGTACCAATACTGGCGTGCTGGAGGAACTACAAGGATGTGATTGAAGCAGAATGAGTGAGGGGGAGAAAGGGAGGAAGGGAGCGAGTCCGGCAGGGCTTGTGGGTCACCAGGAAGAATTGGGCTTTTACACTGAGGAAAGTGGGATCCCTGGAGGGCTGGTGGGCTGTGGGCAGAGGGTAGGCAGGACCTGACTCAGGTGCTCATGGTCGCCCACTAGTGGCTTCTGTGGGGAGGACAGACTTGCGGGGGGCGGGGCATGGCCTTGGGGATTGTGCTTGTCTACAGAGGACACAGTGGGGGCTGAGGAATGGATAAAGAAAATGTGGTCTAGCCACACAGTGGAATATTATTCAGCCATAAAAAGGAATGACACGTGCTACAAGGTGGATGAACCCTCAATACATGACACTCAGTGAGAAAAGCCAGACACAAAAAACCACATAGGGTGTAATTCCATCGATGTGAAACCTCCAGAACAGGCCAATCCACAGACACAGAGAGTCAGTTCGTGGTTGCCAGGGGCTGGGGAGGAGGAGGGGGTGACTGCTAATGGGGATGAGGTTTCTTTGGGGGGTGACAGAAATGTTTTAAAATTATATTATGGTGATAGTAAAACCCATTAAATTGAACAGCGAAAACAAGCCCCTTGATTCTATCCATTTCACCCCATCCTCTCTGGCCCCCACCTTGGTCCAGGACCCCATCATCATGGGCCTGGGTGACTGCACCAGGCTCCTCCCAAAGACAAAGCCTATCTTACCCTGGGTGCTGGTTAATTTAATGTGTCTACTAGGCTGAGTCACAGTGGTGCCCAGATACTTGGTCAAACAATACTTGGATGTTTCTATGAAGGTGTTTTTGAGTAAGATTGATCTTTAAATCCATGCTTTAAATCCATGGACTGTTAAGTAAAGCAGATTCCCCTCCCGAATGTGGATGGGCCTCATCCAATCAGACTAGAATAAAGATCTGATCTCCCCAAGCAAGAAGCAATTTCACCAAGAGACGGCCTTCAGACTTGAGCTGCAACTTCAGCTTTTCCCTGAATATTCAGATGCAATTTCAATGTGCTTGTTTTCCTAGGTGACTTGGGCAAGTCACTTAACCACTCAAGATTTCGCTGTTCTCATCTGTCAGTTGGACCCAATAATGGTACCTATTGCAAGGGGTTGGTGTGGGGATGAAATGGTGACACAATCTGAGTGCTTAAAACAGGGTTTGACAGTATTAGCCGGTATTATTCCCATCAGCAGCATTGCAGGGATTTCTATGGGAAGTGGAGTTGGTGGGTCAAAGGTTAATTGACCTCGGTTTTTCCAAATGGCAGTCAACCCAGCCATTTTCCACACTGGCCCTTTTAAATGTTCTCAGCTTCTCTTTCTTTTGGTTTTTCAAAAAATAACATACTTATCATATTGGAGAAAGGGTACAGGGTAAAGCGATCACAAAGATCAACTTGGGAAGCAGTGGGTCTGGGAAAGAAGGGATGGGGCCTTGTATCTGTTTAACATTTTGTCCCCCAGAAGAAAAAGCAGCCCGGGGTGGGGGTGGCTAGGGTACAGATCAAGTGGCAGAGCGCATGCTTAGCACGCACAAAGTCCTGGGTTCAACCTGCAGTGCCCCCTCCAAATACAAATAAATAAATAAACCTAATTACCTCCCCCCAATTAAAAAAAAAGAAAAAGAAAGGCAGCCAAGTACTTTTTTTATATTTAAAAAAAACTTTGGTAAGATACATATAACATAAAACTAGCTCTCACTTCTATTCTGCTGGTCTGCATGCCTGTGTGGATGCTGGGACCACACTGTTTTACTTACATAGCTTTATGATAAATTTTGAAATGAGGGAGTGTGAGTCCTAAAGTTTGTTCTTTTCCAAGATTCTGTTGGTAGTTTGGGACCCCCTGAGATTTTCTACCCCTGTAAAACATGGTTGGGACTTCAACAGGCATTGCATTGAATCTGTAGATCGATTTGGATCGTACTGACATGTTTTTTTTTTTTTGGAGGGGGAGTAATTAGGCTTATTTTTTTTATTTAATGGAGGTACTGAGGATTGAACCCAGGACCTCATGCATGCTGAGCACGCGCTCTACCACTGAGCTGTGTAGCTTCTCCCTTGACATCTTAATACTATTGTCAGGCTACCCAGAAAATGGGAGAAAATGTTACAAAACATAAATCTGATGAGGGATTAATGTCCAGAATATATACGGGAACTTACACCTCAACAACACAAGAAACAAACAACCTGCTTTTGAAAAAATGGGTAAAAGACTTGAGTTGACATTTTTTCACAGAAGATATACAAATGGCCAATAAGCACATGAAAAAAACTAAACCCAAAGAGAATCCTAATCATTAATCCTTAGGGAATTCAAATCAAAGCCCCAATGAGATACCACTGCACATCTGTTTGGATGGCTATTATTAAAAACACACAAACAGGTAGAAAGTAACACATGATGGTAAAGATGTGGAGAAATTGGAACCCTTCCGCACTATTAGTGGGAATGGAAAACAGTATGGAGGGTCCTAAAAATATTAAAAATAGAACTGCAACATGATCCAGCAATTCCACTTCTGGGTATTTACCCAAAAGAGTTGAAAGCAAGGTCATAAAGGACTATTTGGACACCCATGTTCATATAGCAACACTGTTCACAACATCCAAAAGACAGAAACAAGCGTCCATTGGCAGATAAATGGATAAACAAATGGCCCATCCATACAGTGGACCATTCACCTTACAAAGGAGGGAAATTCTGACACGTGCTACAACATGAATGAAACTGGAGGACATGATGCTCATTGAAATAAGCCAGACACAGAAGGACAAATACTTTCTTATCCCACACACGGGAGGTCCCTAGAGGAGTCAAATCCATAGAGACAGTAAGTAGACGGTGGTGGCTAGGGACTAGGAGAGGGTCTGGGGGGGGTCAGTGTTTCATGGGGACAGAGTTTCAGTTTGGGAAGACGAGAAAGTCCTGGAGATGGATGGTGGGGATAGTTGCACAAAAATGTGCATGTACTTAATGTCAGTGAACTGTACACTAAAAACGGTGAAAATGATAAATTTTACGTTATGTGTATTTTGTCACAATTAAAAATTTAAAAAAAAAACCACGGGATTTAAGGAAAGAGGAAAGGGAAGGAGGGAAGAAGGAATGAGGAAGAAGAAAGGGTCAAATCTAGCCTGACAACTGTCTCTGTACAGCCCCTTGCAGGAAATGTTTGCCCATCTCTAATTCAAAACAGCCTGGCATAGAGTAGGTATTTGAATATAGGGGGAGATTATCACTGAATATGGGACGTTAGAGTCTGATGCAGTTTACAACTGTGGTGTTTGGAGAAGGTTAGACCTGGATTAAGATTCTGGCTTTGCCAATGTCTGGATTTCATCATTAGAAAACTGGGGTCCACCAGATTGCTGATCACAGGGAAAGAGCCTGTTCTGGCAGCTCTGGGAGAACTCAGTCTTACCTACTGAATATCATGACTCCCTCTTGAGTCTGTCCTCAGGCCTCAACAATAAGCAACTGACAGTCCGTTTTGTTTCATCTATCCTTCTCCAGGCCCTCCTCATTATTGTAAAGCAATTCCATTTCCTCTGTAAACATGCCCTCCTGTATTTTTCACAAAGACTCAGCCATAAATAAATAAAACATAGCCAATAATACCATTATCACACCTTCAACTGTTCGAACCTTGATGGTTGTAAGAATTTACATGAAATTCAAATTCAAATTCATAAAACTAGACATCGCCACCACCACCAACAAAAAAGGTGCATATAAAGACTGGTGAAATCCAAGTGCCAGTACCTCAGCTGCCTGCATGGTATCAACATCAACTTCCTGGTTTTGACAACACACTGTGGTTATGAAAGATACTATCGTTGGGGAAAGCTGGGTGAAGGGTACATTAGAGTGAAGGGTGCTAGTTTTGCACCCTTTTCAAAATAAAGTGTAGCAAAAGTAAAACAAAACCCTGCAGAGTCAGTTCGGATGAAGTGAATGAACTGGGGTGAGGTTTAGGAGGTCACGTGTGCAACCACAGAGATGGATTCTCTCTACTTAAATGAGTATTTTCTCCATCATGGATTATATTTTTGCATTAATTTTTGTTTAAAAAATATCACACATACTTATCTTGCTGACTGAGTCGTTTGGGACGCTTTCTTAAATTTCGCCTCATTCTCGCCCTGAGATTTATAATTTTAAGGGATAAGCCATGAAATATACATTGTGTTTTCTTGCTTCCTGCTTTTGATACAAGAAAGTTTGAGCTCCGCGGCCCGTGGGCACCGGGGAGCCATGAAGAGCTCTTGAGCAGGGTAGGCTGCGGTTCGTGCAGATTCCAAGGGTTTACTGTGGGTGGGGAGGCGGAACTAGCGGGGAGCGGAGGTCTGCTGGAGTGAGGGATGCACGAGCTCAAAGGAACCGGGCAGGGGGCCAGCCGTGGGGTGTAACGTCCGCGCCCCCGCTGCCGTGTCAGGACCCGGATGTGCAGCGCGCGGGGCGCCGGGTCCACGAAGGCTGCACCGCGCTGCGCTGCAAGGAGCCTCGCCGCCCGCACTGGCCACTGCTGCGCAGGCCAACCGTCTCCTCCCCCTAAGCCCCCTAGGCGCCCGGTCACACACCTGGCGGCCGCGTCGCGCCAGGAACCGCAGCACCTGGCTGCATTGTTGTCGCCGCTGCTGTCCCCTCTCTCTCTAGACAGGACCCAACACCCGCCCCAACCTGTACGGGGCTCGTGCCCCTTTAAGAAGCCAGAGGCGGCCGGGGGTGGGCGTGGCCGCCGCTAGCGAAAAGGGAGGGGCTGTGTCGGGCCTCCCTGATAGGCTCGAGGCCCGGGCGGTGGCTGCGCGCGCCTGCGCAGTGCGAGTTCGCGCGCGTCCCGGGGAGGAGGGTGCGCGGGTGCTAATTGGCCGCAGCGGCGGCCCCGCCTGCGTGTGGAGGGTGGTCACGTGACGCGACGGCTGGGGGCTCCCGGCGCGGGGGACGCTGGTGGCCAAGATGGCGGCGGAGCTGGTGGAGGCCAAAGTGAGTGAGCGGCGGCGGCGCCGGCCGGGACGGGCGGTGGGGCAGGGGCCAGGCGGCAGGCCGAACTCTGCGCCTCCCGCTCCGGGCCCCATGGCGCGGCCTGCCGGCGGCTCGGCGTCCAGCCCCTTCACCCGCCTCTGGCCCCGGGGCTCTGGGTGCGGGCGGGGCTCAGGGAGGCCGGGGGCGGGGCCCCCGAAACCTCACCCTAATCTTCGCGCTGGGGTGTCGGCCCCCGAGCTTAAGGTTGGCTTCCCCTCGTCCAGCCCAAGAGGTTGGGGTCTGGGTCCGCCTAAACACGGTCTTAGGGCCGCGCCTCCCAGCTTGAGGCACAGTCCCCTCGGACAGTATGACGGGCTGGGCTGCTCGTCCCGAACTGGAGTCCGCGCGTTCTTTGGCCTGGGGGTGTGTCTGCGTCTCCCCGACCTCCTTGGTACAGTGGGCTGGCACCTGGTTTCAGCTTACTTGCCCAGCAGATCAGATTGGGTTTGGTGACTCCTTGCTCACAAGGATCTCCTGACTGTCCTACCGCTTCCACAATCCTGGGTGAGGAGCTAGGGTCCTGAACCAACCCCCAGACACAGCGTGTCTTTTGGAGTCTGTACCCCAAGCTTGGGTTTGGAGCCCATGTTCAGCTCCCGCTCTAGTCCCAGAGCCCCGCCCCCCTCCTGACACCATCCTCCCCCTGGAGTGAGCGCGGTATTAACTCAGCTTGCCCCACTCCGTGGGATGGAGCCCTGGCCCCTGTGTCCAAGGCCTTCCTAACTCTCTCTTCTCAGTCTTGGGTCTTGGGCTCTGTGTTCCTCCTCCCTCTTTCCCCTCAAGACAGCATCTGTGAAGCTTTGGACTCTGCTCCTGGGAGCTCTGGAGTCCACTTTTGAAGAATCAGACCTCATTTCCAAACCTTGGCTGCTTCGCTTGTACTCTCCTCCATCGTGGTCTACTTCTTAGGTCACATGCCCTTCCCACACAGCCCCCAGAAGTCTTGCTTTACATCCATTTTGCACCTCAGCACTGGCATCTGAGTCCCCCCTCTTTCTGCAGGTTCCTGGCTGGTTGCAGGGTATGTCTCTTTTTTTAGGATAGTTCCTAGTGCTTCTCTCCTATGTTCCTGTCTTGGGTCCCAGATCTACGTCCTATAGATGTCACCCCCCCTCCTAGTTTGGGCTCCTGTTAATCCTCTTGGGACCCAGCTGGGAGCATCCCTCTCCCAGGGATGCTCCTTTTCCCAGGTACCTCCCCGAGGTGAGGCTCCGGAGCTCTTGTCCCCGAGTAACTAGACTAGGCTTCTTCCTTCCTTCCCTGAGTAGTTTACTCAAAGCCACTGATCCCAGGGAGGTAGGGGACAGGACCTTCCCAGGACCCAGGCACAGTCCCCACCCCCTTCTGGTCTCCCCTTCCCAGGGTCCTGACCTGTAAATATTTTCTTTCGCTCCTCCCTCTCCTTACATTTCTCTTCTCTTACCACTGGGATCTAAAATGCAGCCGTCAGGGTTTTGTGATTATAGGGTATTACCCTCCCTTCACCTCTGAGCGCGCTCCCCCTCTACCTGCACCACACATGCTTCTGTCTCTCTCTAGAGTTTCGAGAAATTGAGATTTGCCCTAGAGATGTGGAAGTCTGAACTCTGCAAGCCCAAGGTGGCAGCCTGTGGGCTTGAAGTCCCTTGGAGCCCTAAAATTTAACCTCCTTGGGGCACTGTAGGGCTGTGGCTCTGGTGTCTCGCCCCCACCCCAGCCAGAGATGAGGGTCTGAACTCTTATACTTTCCAGGGCCTTGAAATATGATCTGATGAACTCTACTTGACCCTCTGGTGGCTCGGGCCCCCCCACTCCAATTAAATCAAGTTGACCCTTTTTTCAAGTTCTCTAATCAGGACTACAGCCCAGCTTGCTCCGATCCTATGGAGCCTTCTTTCTTTTTTAATGCCTTGCTCTCACCGTGGGGTGCCTTCCACGCCATTGAAATGTCTCCCTCTTATAGGCACTTTCCCAAGTGTCTCAAAGAGCTGGAGATTTTGTCTTTTGGGGTGCAAAGTGGGCTGGTCTTAGGGGAGAATGAGGGGGGCTTGTTAATAAACTTGGAAATCTGAGAATTTTAATCTGAGGCCCCTGAGAGGAGTTGGGGGTGGGTGTCTGAGAACTCCCTGAGACAGTGTGTAGTGTTTTGTACAGAGCTCCTATTTCTTGGAGAGAAGAGCCCCTGTTAAGTTCCACGCAGCTGCTCTGTCCAGGCTGATGTTTCTCCACAGGGCTCGGAAGGCACCCAGAGTTGAGACTCTGGAAGCCGTTGGAGCCTGGCGCTGTTTATAAACACAGATCTGAGGGGCAGGCGGGTCAGGATGAAGCCACGGCAGGAAGTGATCTGTGAAGTGCTCAGGGCTTCTTCCTGAATGTTTGCACCCTGCTCACACTGCCCCTCCCCTCCCGTGTCAAGGGCAGGCCCCTTGGTGGTGGCAGCTGCAGAGAAATCCGAGTCGTGAACATATGGTAGCTTGAGGGGTGTGTGCTGCTGGGGTGCGTGCGCGTCCATGAGGCAGCTCCCGATGTCCAACCTGGTGGAAGGGATAGGTGGGGGCAGGGGCTCCCAGGGGCGGGACGATGTGTGGTGGTCAGACTCCAGTAGGCCAAGCCCACTTGCCTTTGGCTCTGTGGCTGGCGGTCAGCTCCCACATGACATTGCCTCTCCTCTTGAGTGCCTTGGGCCTCTTCCAGAAGAAACATCTTGTTTGCAAGCGTTTCTTCTCTGCTCAAGGTAGGAAGTCAGGGTGAGGGAGATGGAACCTCTTGGTTTTTATAGTATTCAATCTCTCTGCTTGGGTCCCCAAGCAGGTGGTGCTCTGGGGAGTGAGGGTCTCTCAGGCAGATGGGTGCAAGTGGAAATAGACAGCCTTAGTGGTCCCAGGTCCAGACGCCAGCCCTGCGGTTGACAAGCAGGGAGGCCTGGGGCCAGCTGCTTCCCTCTTGGGGGCCTCAGTTTTCTCACCTATATAGTGGGCACCAGTCCTCTTTAGAAGGCCCTTGTGGTGCTTGGTATTGGTGACACTCCACATTTGTGCAGGAGTGGAAGGAAGACCTGCACTTTTGTCTTGTGTCATTTTGAGCCCACCTGGCCATCAGCCGGAGCCTGGCGCTGGACAGCTGGAAGGAACGTTGGAGAGTTCCTGTCTTGGAACTCCTGGAGGGCAGGCCACTGCCAGGCAGTCCCAAAGGAAACATGGGGATCCACTGCACTCATGTGTTTGGTTTGATTTCATTGGCGGGACCCTGCCAGGTAACAGGTGTCAGACCTCGTTCGTCACTTTGCTGCAGCTCAGTTAACAACCTCTATGGCTGGTGGAGCCCTGTGGTTCTCAGTTGGGATTGACTCCGCCCCTAGAAGACACTTTGTATTGTCTGTGGGACGTTTGTGGTCATCATGAGTGGGGCTTGGGGGGGCTTCTCCCATCTGGTGGGTGGGGCTCTACACCCTGCAGTGTGCCCAGGACAGCCCGCCACGGACGATGATCCAGCCCTGACATCCGCGGCGCTGAGGGGAACGCCTGCTGGAGGTACTAGCAGACACTTTGATGGCTTCAGCTGTGTTCAGCTCTGAGTCAGTGCTGGGACAGCATGGTAAAGAAGAGCCACCACTGGCTTCAGAGTTGGGTTTGAATCTTGTCTGTGATGAGCTCATCCAACCTGGCCGAGGTGTTCAAAGGATCAGAATTAAGCATATAATCACATGCCCAGCTCAGTCCCCAGCAGGTGAGCAGTGCTAAGCAAGTGGTGGCTGCCAGCCTCCACACTGAAGGGAAGACATGTTTGTGACCGATGTTGTGTGAGCACTCACTCTGCTTTTCACCTCATTTGGTCCTTCCTGCATCCTAATGAGGTGGACCTGTCATTGTCCCTGATGAAGAGACTGAGGGTCAGAGAGGCCTTCAGTGTCCTCGGCTAAGGAGTGGCTGAGGCTGTTTATGAGGAATGAAGACTCCCAGTTCCTGCCCTGGAGATGCTTTCAGGGTTGAAGATGGGAAAAGAGAACCCAAAATAGAAGCAGTTGAGGGGGCAGTCAGAGGAGCTTCTGCTGCGTTGGCGATGCTGAGGAAAGTTGGAGGAGGAGGAGGGGAGCAGGACTGAGCTGGGAGGGGACATCATAGGGAAGGGTGAGCCAGCAGCCTGAGCTCGGGCGTGGAGGTGGGACCAAGCCCAGGCCAGTGGAACTGGGGCTGAAGCCACCATCTCCTGGGGGGCCAGCTGCTGACAGGGTCTCACTTCACTATACCCTCAGTCAGAGCCCAGGTGGCTCTGGAGAAGACCGGCGTCCCCTTGGTGGCCCCTCACTCTGACACCTCCCTCTAAGCATATGTGTCTGTGGTTGCTCTTCCCCAGAACATGGTGATGAGTTTCCGAGTCTCCGATCTTCAGATGCTCCTGGGTTTTGTTGGTCGGAGTAAGAGCGGACTTAAACACGAACTTGTCACCCGGGCCCTCCAGCTGGTCCAGTTTGACTGTAGCCCCGAGCTGTTCAAGAAGATCAAGGAGCTCTACGAGACACGCTACGCCAAGAAGAGCTCGGAGCCCGTGCCCCAGCCCCACCGGCCCCTGGACCCCCTGACCATGCACTCGACCTACGACCGGGCCAGTTCAGTGCCCAGGACTCCCCTCACAGGCCCCAACATTGACTACCCTGTGCTCTACGGGAAGTACTTAAATGGACTTGGACGATTGCCTGCCAAGACCCTCAAACCGGAAGTGCGCCTGGTGAAGCTGCCCTTCTTTAACATGTTGGATGAGTTGCTGAAGCCCACCGAGCTGGGTGAGTCATCACCTCCCCTGGGGGAGCCCCACCTTCTGAGTTCTCCTAGTACCCGAGGCCTGCCATGAGCCAAGGGTCTGCGGGCGCTTGTCCGTCCCAGGAAGTACAGGCGCCACCTTTGGGTCCTTGTGTTATTGACCTGTTGCTGTGTAACAATTTACCCCAAATCCCAGCAGCTTGAAACAGCCAACATCTGTTAGCTCTCAGTTTCCGAAGATCAGAACTCAGGAGTGGCCTGGCTGGGTGGTTCTGGCTCCGGGTCTTTCAGGAGGTCACAGTCAAGCTGTCGGCCAGGAGCTGCCTCATCAGAAGGCTCGACTGGGGCTGAAGGTGGGGCACTTACTCACGTGATTGCTAGCTGTTGGCTGGAGACCCCAGTTCTCACCATGTGGGCCTCTGTGGGCTGCTTGGGTGTTCTCCCAGCATGACATGGTGACTCGAGTCCCCAAGAACCAGTGATGGGGTTGGGGGTTGCTGTAGTGGAGGGAGAGAGAGAGGAGGTAAGTGTGTGCACACGTGTGTGTGCATGACCCAGCTGGAGGCCACGGGCTCTCTCTCTCACAACTTCAGCTTGGAAGTGGCATACCTTTGTACCTTTGCTTCTGCGGCACTCCACTGGTCACAGAGACCAAGCCTGGTACACCATGGGCAGGGGCTGTGCCAGGCTGGACCACCAGGAGGCAGGGGTCACTGGGCCACCTGGAAGAAAGGCTGGCTCCCATGCCCTTAATCCCTGTGGCATAGGGGCTGAACGTTCCATCCGACCTTCCCTCCTTCCCCTTGCAGAAGGCTGTTTCCTAGTGGGCAGCCTGCGGGAGTGACCTTGGTCCGGGGGTTCAGGCCTGTCAACGTGGGCCAGCCTGCCAAGGCACATCTAGGTGTACGCCCAGGAAGTGGGGTGCAGTCGCAGCTGGAGGAGGTAATGCCAGGGAACCTCGTATTTATGTTGACTGCGCGCCTGCTGTGTGGCGGCCCCCGGCCCCTCCCAGACAGCTCTGATGACAGAGCTGGGGGTGGATGTCATCCTGGACTCAACCTCAGATACTGTCTTGAGCTCCAGGCCGGGAGGCCGACTAGCCACAGTTTCTAGGGCTGGGGACGGGGTGGAAGGCAGCGGGGCTCTTGTTGCTCCTCCAGTTTTACCAGGTCCCTGCTTGTTCCTAGAGAACCCCCTCATCCATCCACTCACTGGTTTATTCACACGGCACGCATCTAAGCGCATGGAGCAGACAAAGCCCCCACCCTTGTGGAAGTTCCCTTCTCGCACCCCTTGTCTGGGGCCTTGGGTGCCCCCAGCCTGTGCTGGCCCTCTGGGTCCTGCAGCCCATCATGGCAAGCCCTGCGCACCGTGGCAGAATTCACGGCCCTTCCACCCACCCCAGCCACTGGGCCCCTGGCTGCGCGGTTCTCTCCCTCCCACCCTGCTGACCCAGCGGCCTGCCTTGCTCGGCCAGGGGCCCTCTCTGCACGTAGGCTTTAGTTCAGCCCCACGCCCGCTGGCCCTCTCTGTCCTGACCTAGGTTTGGGAAAGGGGAGGGGGACAACTGCCTATAGTCCTTGGACTTGGTGAGGGTGGATCAGAGGGGCTGTGGTTCCAGGCGAGGCTGCAGGAGGCTAGTGAGAGCTCTGCTGGTGGTCCTGGCCCTGGGATCTGAGGGCCCACGCTCCAGCCCGGGGCTCTGCCCTCCTCTGCTTTCTCTGATTTGAGCAGGCGTTTCTCGCCAGCCTTCAGGTGGGGAGCAGGTTGCTTCAGCAGCACCTGTTGTGGGAGTGACGTGGCAGCACTGAGGCCCAAAGTCCCCTCCCTGCATTTCTCCGAGATGACCTCTCCTGCCTCTGCTCCCCACAGTGTCTCATAGATGCAAGGACCTGTTCCCCCACCCTGCCCCTAGCAGGCTTTGAGGCCTCAGGACTGGCTGGCTGGCTGGTTCTGAAGGTCGAGCTGATGATTTAGGCTCCTAAGGACTCCAGCATGATCTTTGTAACAAGGAGTCTGGGTTTTTACTGGGGAACTGCAAGGCGGGCTTGGCGTTGGGCGGAGGATGGGGCTGGAGGTGACTTTGAACTCAGGGCTGCATCCTCCCTCCCCTGCCTGGACCGTGGGCTTCCTTCCTGCACGGCGAACGTGCAGTCCTTCCGCCCCATAATGCATCACTTTGCCCTGAGCCCCCAGGGACCCCGGTCACCTGATCTCCGGGAGAGTCTGCTCCCCTGTCTACACCAGGAATTACTCTGCTGGCGGCTCAGAACAAAGAGGCCAACCCCACCCTGCCTTTGCTCCCACCCACTCCCCTGCCCCATCCCAAGGTGTACGCTTTTCTCGTGACTCTCTTTTTTCTCGAGGACTCCCAGCGGCTGCCCGGTTTCCTAGGGAGGGGCCTCATCCAGCACAGACGCTGGCCCCAGAGCAGGCCAGCCTCTTCTGTTCCAGGAGAAGTGGTTCTGCCTGCCCAGCCTGCGCCCTGGGTGCCTCCCTGTGGTGCACTCTGCAGCGCTGGCGTTGCCCAAGGGCCGCTTCAGGAGGTTCTGGCCAGCTTCCCCTTCCCCCTCACCCCTGGTCATGACCTGCCGACCAAAACAAGGCCCAAACAGTCTGGTCCTGTTTCACCAGAAGAGCCGCCAGCCGGCTCCGGGATGGAGACTGAGCTAGGCCGACAGGAGACATAAATCACAGGGAGAGGAATGTTCGGGTTGGGGGAGGGGAGGGGAATAATAGAACCACAGAGCGAGAGCTGGAAGGACCTTAGAAGACAGATGATCTGCTCCAGCAGGGGGTGAGGACCAGCGCCCAGAAAGGTCAGGAGACTGGCCCAAGGTCACACAGTCTCCTGAGGAGGGGAGTCTGGGGCTATGTGCTCAGCCATCTTCCCAATTCTCACCCCCTCCCTGCACTATCAGTGCCTTGCTCCCCTGCGGGGAAGCACCTGTTCTGAACCACATGAAGCTTCTGGACCCCCGGCCTCCTCAGGATGGGGAGCCCAGCCGTCTTCCCCTTCCCAGTTGGGAGAGGGGCCAACGGCCAGGCACACCGGGACCAGAGGCTCTCACTGCCCAACGATGGACAATTCAGGTGGGGTGGGGCTGAGCATGCAGCCTTGGGTTATGACACTGCTGCTGGGGGCTCACTGGATATCTGGTGACCTGAGGGTCCCCCAAGCCTGGCCCCTTGGGGTGTCAGCAGCCAGAGTTTGGTGACCGTCATGAGACTCAAGGACAGACAGAAGTAAATACAACCTGGCCTGGTGCTGAACCTGGGCTCCTGGTATCCCTGTGGCCAGCGCCTTGCAGGGGCCCATTCCCATGGCCCAAGAGAGAGAGTATGCTGTCCCTGGTTCTCCAGTGCCCAGAGAAGTGGCTGATTGAGAGCCAGTGGTCTAGTGCCCGCTCTGTCCTGCAGAGCCCACACATGTCCCTCGTTCAGGCTTGACGCCCCTTTGGCTGGTATTGCCCAAACAACAAGCAAGGTAATAGAGCCCTTGCCTGGTGCATTTTGCCAGGAAGCTGCACTCGAGGTGATGATAGGGTGATGGGTGAGGAATGTTCTAATCAGGGCAGGGTTCCCAGGGAGCCAGTAATATTTCAGTACCAGGAGCCCCTTATTGCACATTTGTGGGGAGGTGGCAGTCAAGGAGGCTTCCTGGAGGAGGTGGCATTCCCATCTGGATCTGAGGGATGAGTAGAAATTAAGCTGGACCAAAGGAGGGTAGGGGGTGTGTGTGTTTTTTAGGCAGAGGCTGGGTGGTGAGAGAGGGTCGTGAATGGAAGCCATTGTGACTGGAGCATGGTGTGGTGGAGGCTTGGGGAGGGAGAGCAGCCCAGACATGGGCCACCGAGGCCAGGAAATGCAAGATAGGTAGGCCATTGGGAACAGTGGGAGCCAATCGGACTGTCCTGAGGGCTTCTGAGCTTTTCCAGATCTTGTTTTCTTGAATCCTTTCTCAGCGAGGAATATCCTTGAGGCACAGAGGCAGGGTGGCCTGCCCACCACCCCATAGCCTGGAGTAGTTCATACCAGGCCCCTGGTGCCTCCGTGGCATCAGGTCCATCTAGTGCCCTGGAAACCTGGACAGTCATGGGGCACCCCATGTCCTGTGTCCCAGCTGCAGGGCAGGTGGCCTGTCCCACTGGGCTGGTTGGTGGCAGGAGGGGCTCTGCCAGCTCTGCCGTAGGTGCCTTAGGGAGCACCCAGCACAATCTGTGAGGAGCCTGCAGGTGGGCATGGAGGTGGTCCTACCTTCATGCTTTCCCCCCAGCAGCCATAGGAAGCTTTTAGACTAGCAGGCTGGTTACATTCCTCCTCTGCTCAAAACCGTCTCATGATCTGGTTTTTCTTCTCTGTCCCCTCTATGCCCTTACCACCTCCCTCTTGCCCGCCCACTTTGCTCACTCTGTTCCAGTCTCCTCCAGCATTCCAGGCCTGATCCTGCCCCAGGACCTTTGCATGTGCTGTCCTCCTGTCTGTCACACTCTTCTCTATACACCCACATAGTCGTTCTTCCCCTGTCACCTAATGTGAAGCTCATCTGCCTCTTCTTGCCCTCCCTCACCGCTCTCTCCTCCCAGCCTGACATTATTCAATGCCTGGGACTGGCTTATTCCCCCACTGCATCTGCAGGATGGAGTAGGGTGGGGGCAGAATGAGCAAAGGCTTGGAGCTGAGGAGCAGCCTGGGGGCTGCAGTGAGAATGCCTTTGAACTCACGTTCTCTTTCAGTGCTTCTTCCTCCCGCGGCCCCACCAGCAGGAAGTCGGGAGCCCAGGTCCCTTGCCCCGTGAGTGGAGGAGCGTGGTTTTGAACCCAGAGCCCGCAGCTGGAGTTTGTGGTGCCCGTCTGCTCCCTGACGTTTTCGAGGCCTCTGTCCCCAGCCCAGGACACCCCCCACATCCGACCAGCACCACCTGCTGGGGCTGGGCTTCAGCCTGGACACCGGGCCTGGGGCCCCAGGGGGCTGCCAGCTAAAGGACTCCAGGCCAGTGGGAGAGACACCAGTCCCATCCAGTAGAATTCTTAAAAGGTCTTTTTCTTCCTGTTTAAATTTTTGTAAATATGTGTTCATCATAGAAATCACAGGTTAACACCAAGGAAGCCCGGCGTCCAGGGCAGGGGCGGTCCCTGTGGGCAGTCTCAGCTGGTTCTTGCCACTGCCTTCTCTGTGTGTGTGCGACCTACGAAGTGTGGTGTGTCCTGACTATTGGTGTGTCACCTCCTACCCCCTAGTATATCGTGCGCACCTTCTGAGGTCACTAAATATTCTTTGCTAGTGGCAGTTTGCGAGGCTGTGTGGTAATGCGTATGCCAGGCTCTGTGCTGGGGTCTCAGATCGAGCAGGCGGCTAGTTCCCCGTCTCCCTGGTCCATTTGCTCCTCCCGGGATTCCAGCTCCCCTGAGCACCCTGGGACAGGGGCTCTCCCTTTAGTCCTGAGGGGCGCTCAGCCTGGTGAGTGTGCTGGGGGCTGGGAGGGCGATTACCTCCTCCACCGTGCTCCACCTGTGCAGCATGGGTGACAACAGAGGTACCTTTGGCACAGCGTCCACAACGAACCAGACATGGGAAAATTGTGTTCATTCTCAGAAGATAAAGGTTTTGGAGAAGACGGAACAGGGAAGGGGGTGGGGAGCGCTGGAGTTGCAGGTGGGTTGGGGTGGAGGTTGTGGCTTCTAAATAAAGGCACTCAAGGGAAGACTTCTATTCCAGGGGCATTTGCGCAGACTTTCTTAAACACCAGGACTGTGTAGATAGTTGAGGAGGGGAACGTTCTGGAAGAGGGGATGGCAAGTGCAAAGGCTTCTAGGCGAGATGTTCTTGGCAGGTGAGGAGCACGAGGAGGTGGCTAAGGTGGCTGCCGTGGAATCAAGGCCACCAGGGCTGGGGACAGAGTGCCCCCTAAGGTCCTGAGCTGGGGCAGCCAGGAGACCAGCATCGGGTCTGCATTCTGATCAGATAAGCACTGGTGGAGAAGGTACCACCCTGGATGCATTTGGGATTTGAAGTGAGCAGGATTGGCCTCAGGAGCTGATGGTGAGGATGGATGCCACATCTCAGCCCTGAACAGCCCGAAGGGTGGGGCCGCCACTGGCGGTGGCGGCTAAGGCACGGTTTTGGGGGACCCCCGCCCCCTCCTGGTGGTGTAGGGTGTGCTGTGTCCCTGCTGAGGTGGCAGCTCACCTCCCACTGGCCATTTGGCTCCCTGGGGAAACAGTCACAGCCTCCCCAAGCTGATGGCACAGCAGAAAATCTGGATTCAGCGTGCATCCCCTTCCCCCGCGGCAGCCTCACCTAGAAGTAGGAGTCCTTCCCGGAAAGGGACCCCAGATTCTAGTCCTTCAGTGACCTTTCTTGCAGTTTCTACTGGCAGAGCTCCCTGACTGCCAGGTGGACCGCCCCCCTCCCCTGCCTTCCAGGGGACTCGGTGGGATCTATTGGATGGGAGACCCCCTCCCCCATAAATAATTGCCCCGACTCTTTGGGCAGGTCTGGGCGTGTCTGCAAGTAGCCTCCCTGCAACCAGCCCTCCAATTAGGCTGCCCTTTTCCAGGGCCCCAGCCAGGACTCCGGAGGGACCAGCCCTCCTCAACAAGCAGGAACTGGCGGCAACAACGTGGCGGTGTCAGTGGCCACCTCTGACTGGCTCCAGCTCCAGACCTAGCCCTGAGAGATGGGTCCTGTGCGTGGAGGCTGCCCAGGCTTGGGTGGGGATGGAGGTGTACAGGGCTGGGTAGAGCTGGGGTACAAACCAGTCCGAGCTGGTTTCAAATTTGAATTGTGTTTGCTTTTTAAATAGCCTCCCCATTGTGCTGCTTTGGACTTCGGAAGCAGGGGTGGGCCGACCAGGGCCTGCTCCCTGCTGGCCTTGGCCACGCCAGGCCTGTGCTCAGGTCTCACTGGCGGCTTTTGTGGTGCAAGGCAGAGTGGGGACGTGGAGGCATAAGCCATGTGGCTTACAAAGCCGAAAATATTTACACCCCTACTCGTTACAGGGACAGTCGGCCCATCACTCTTCTGAAGGGTTTGCAGTATGAAAAAGGCGGATGCCTTACCTCCCAGCCACTCCAAGGCTGACATGTGGCCAGCTCTTGCACCCCCAGAGACAGCTCTTGCACAGAGCCCCTCCCTCGGTTTTGGCTTTTGATTACACAGATAGCAACCCCTGCTCCACACCTGCCTTTTTCACTTAAAACCATCTTGGGGATGAGTCTGTATCGGAGCACCTGTTTCACGGTAGCATAGTATTCCCTTGTGTGGGGTCCCGTGCGGATGCTGACCAGACCACACGGGTGGGCACCTAGGTCATTAACAGTCTTTTGCTGATGAAAACCATCTGGAGTTGCGTCGGGCGGCAGGCGTGGTCCTGCTGCGCGTGCGCGCGTCTGCCAGCGCCAGTGGCCGTGGTCCGGGGTCTGTGCCGGCTTCTCCGAGGAGCCTTTCCCTCCTGCCAGCACGGCCTCGTCAGTGTCTATCAGACTTCTCCGCCTCTTCCAGTCTTCCAGTCACATGACTGCCGAGTGTAGTGGGTTTTGTTGGGGGGGCGGTATTGGTGTTATTTGTGTTTTGGTTTTTTTGCTTCATTAAATTGATTTTTACATTGAAGTGAGATTTTTTTTAATTGAAGTATATAGTCAGTTTACAATGTTGTGTCAGTTTCTGGTGTACAGCACAATGCTTCAGTCGTACATGAATATACTTGTATCTGTTTTCATACTCTTTTTCACCGTAAGCTACCACAAGATATCGAATATAGTTCCCTGTGCTACACAGTATTAACTTGTTTATCCATTTTATGGATACCGGTCAGTATCTACAAATCTCAAACTCCCAGTTAATCTCTTCCCACCCCCTTCCCCCCGGTAGCCATAAGTTTGTTTTCTGTGTCTGTGAGTCGGTTTCTGTTTTGTAAATAAATTCTTTTGTCTTTTTTTTTATTGGGTTCCACATATGAGTGATATATCATACAGTGTTTTTTTTCCTCTTTCTGGCTTATACATTGAGTAAGATCGGCCTATAATCTGATATTAGTTTCTGGTGTACAGCAGAGTGACTTGGCATTTTTATGCATTGCATAATGATCACCACTTCTCAGCGCAGTTTTATATTTCTAATCATTGAGGTATAATTTACGTAGAGTGAAATCCACAGATATTTAGGGTGTAATTTGAGTTTTTGCAAATGAACGTACCCGAGTATCCCAAGTGCCATCAAATACAGAACATTTCCATCAGTGCTAAGTTTCCACGTGCCCCTTCCCTGGCAGTCCTTGCTTGCCCTGGCCCCAGAGGCCACCATTGTTCCGAGTTCTGTCACACAGGTTCGTTTTGCCTGTTCCAGAATGTGACACGACACACAGGCAGCACATACTTCTTTGCATCTGCCTTCTCTGGCTCAGCATTTTGGGTTTCAGATTCATCCATGTCAATGCGTAGATAACAAGTTTTATTTTATTTTATGATTGTGACACATCTTGCTTGTTCTTCCGTTGGCAGGCTCTCGAGTTGTTTGCAGTTTAGGGCTACTAGGAATAAATTTGCCAAGTGTTCTTGTACAGGTCTTTTTGTGGACATTTATTTGGGAAATACCTAACAGCAGATTGCTGGTTATAGGGTAGGTTTAGGTTTAACGTTATTAGAAAGTGCCCAACCGTTTTTCCAAAGTGATTGTACCATGTTACAACCACCCCCCCCCAGCAGAAAGTTCTGGTCACTCCACGTCCTCACCAGTTGGAATTGTTGGTCTTATCATTTTAGCCACTCTAAGTCGACGTGCGGAGGTTTTAAACCAATCTTGCATGCGTAGGCCGAATCCCAGGGGCCCTGGCCGTTTGCTAGTGTTTTGTTCGAGATTTTTACATCTATGTTCATGAGAGCTGTTTGTGTTTTCCCTTTCTTGATGCATTATTGTCGGGTTT
Organism: Vicugna pacos; assembly: GCF_048564905.1. Taxonomy (NCBI): domain Eukaryota; kingdom Metazoa; phylum Chordata; class Mammalia; order Artiodactyla; family Camelidae; genus Vicugna; species Vicugna pacos. The sequence goes on along the minus strand of NC_133008.1, from coordinate 30,142,281 downwards.
TGGAAGCAGAGTTACGCTGCCTCATAAAACGAGTTGAGAAGTTTTCTTCCTTCTCTGTTTTCTGAAAAAGTTTATATATAAAGTTTACATGGCTTCTTCCTTAAACATTTGATAGAATCCACCAATCTGGACCTGCAGTTTTCTTTGTGGAAAGGTTTTTAATTATGAATTCAATTTCTTTGACTGATAAAAAGCTTTTCAGACTCTCTAACTCTTGGTGTCAGTTTTGGTAATATGCATCTCTGGAAGAATTTGTTCATTTCGTCTAAATCGGCGACCTCACTGGCATGACGTTGCTTGTGACTGCCCCGACTGAACCGGAAGGTGTAGGGTCTGTCCTGTTGTCCACCTTTCGTTGCTGATACTTCACGTTCTCGCTGTCTGGCTGTCCGGTCTGACTCGGCGTTTATCAGAAACCTGGGGCTTTGCTGGGCTGTCTGTTTCATTGGCTTCCATCTTCATCTCCTTCCTTCTAATGGCTTTGCTTTTAATTTGCTCTTCTTTTTCTAGCTTCTTGTGGAAGGAGGAAGCATATGTCATTCATTTTAAACTCTTTTCATTTTTTTTAATAGAAGCATTTAAACCTATACCTTTTCCTCTCACGACTGCTTTAGCTGCCTTCCACACACACATTTTGGAAGGCTGTGTTTCTCATCCAGGCCAGAGCACTTTCTGATCGCACCTGGGGTTCTCAGTGCAGGTACGACTGAGAGTAAAGACCCAGCTCTTCACCACCAAGGTCTCAGTCCCCTGGCAGACTCCCCCAGCCTCTAGGGGGTCTCCAGTGGGTGCCTTGTGACGCGAGCATGGCTCTGTGTGCCCTGGCCCTGCTGCCCTCCTCACACTTCCCACTGTGAGCCAGGCCAGACTGCTCTGTGACTCTGATTTTGTGCACTTGGACTTTTACTGCTGGTTCAATTCCTTATCTCCTCAGCCAGCCCGTGAGTGCCTGAGGCGGGATTTTGTTCAGCCTGTGCCCTGTCCCCTCTGGCAGTGCTGTGCAGGGCCCACTGAGAACCCATCACGTGCAGGGCCTGGGCCGAGTGCCTCACGGTTGGGCACGTGCTCACAGGTGCCTGGAACAGCCCTGCGATTTAGGGACAGGGCAGTCACTGGTGTCTCTCGGACCTGGAGCAAGCAGCTGACCTGAGGGCACTTGGCCTGTCGTGCTGTCTCCTGCCAGCCTGCCGGGCTCTTCTCCTGGCACGAACAGCTCTCAGTCCTCTTGAGTAGATGCCTGAACTCTGGAGGGCTGAGAAGGCTGTTACTCCCCGAGTGACCCTCAGTGGGGGGCGTGGGGGACACAAGTGTTCCCTGAACCATAGGCTGTAGTTAGTGGCCCCAAGAAGGGGCAGGATCCCCCCATCCCTGGAGGTCCCCCGTCCAGCCTACATGTCCAGCCACACAGATGGGGCTCAGCCTCCCATTTCCTGCTTCCCAGTCTGAAGATGGCCGGGCCTGTAGGAATGACCATGGTCAGCGCCTGCGCCAGGGACCAAACGTGACCCTGACCCCGAATTTGTCTCCAGTTCCACAGAATAATGAGAAGCTTCAGGAGAGCCCATGCATCTTCGCCTTGACGCCCAGACAGGTGGAGCTGATCCGGAACTCCAGGTGCGCCAGGGCCGCAGCAGAACCTGGGCTCAGTGCTGGGGGAAGGGAGGCCCCAGCCTGCTCAGGGCCCGTGCTCTCACGGCCTTTGACCCACAGCCCTGAGGCAGGCCAGCCATCCTTCTTTAACAGAGCCCCGCCTGGGTGCTGCTAGCATCGGGGCTTGCGTTCTCTTGGGGGGTGTGGAGCAGACTCCCTGGCCCTGCTGTCTCCATGCCAGGAGCGCCCCGCCATGACCACCAGAGACGTCCCCAGACATCACCAGTGTCGTGGGGGCGGGACTGCCCGGTGGGGACACTGGGCTGTAGCAGATGACGGTTGGAGGCTGGTTCCGGGCTGCGACTCTGCTCTCTGAGGCCTCCGTCTCCAGCCGTTTGTCAGGCACCCACCAACCCACTATCCACACCAGCCCCCCACTTTTCAGAGAGAGGAGGTCATTTGCCCAAGTCACCAGTGGGTCAGTGGCAGGAGAGAATGTTCTAGATAGTACCCCTTGGCCTTTGGTTGTTATAGAAGGTAGCAGGTTAGTCCACCCACCTGGCCCAGGAGGGGCCCACAGTCCCCAGCAAAGGATTAGAGTGGCTCCCGGCACGCTCCCCCACTGACCCCTCTTCTCCTCCCCATGCACAGAGAACTGCAGCCCGGGATTAAGGCCGTGCAGGTCGTCCTAAGGTAAGCCCAGGTGTGCCAGGACCCTGGGCGGGGGCCCGGCAGGGACACTTACCTGACTCTACCGCCCTGACCCTGGGTGGCCAACGTCCTGCCATGTCCCGCCCCAGGCCACTCTCAGAACCCCCTGCTTCTCCTTGTTATCTGGCCTTGTCTGTGGGGCATCACCACACAGCCCCACTCAGGCCAGACACGGGACCCCTGACACCTCCCACCTACAGTCCAGCATTGAGATCTACCCATCAGGCCTGACAGGGCCTCTGTCGCCTCCACCCACCGTCTGTCCTCCCCGCCGTCCCAGTGGGCCCTCCCCTGCCCGAGGTGCTGCGGCCCTATGGTCCCCACTGTCCTTGCAGAATCTGCTATTCAGACACCAGCAGCCCTCAGGAAGACCAGTACCCACCCAACATTGCAGTGAAGGTCAACCACAGCTACTGCTCTGTCCCGGTGAGTGCGGCCCTGCCTCTGGCATCTGTGGTGGTGGGGGGGAGGGGACAGAGAACAGAGAGTAGAGGGGGTGACGCTGAACACCTCGGTGATGGTGTGAGCTGGCCTGTCTGCTCTCAGGGCTACTATCCCTCGAATAAACCCGGCGTGGAGCCCAAGAGGCCGTGCCGCCCCATCAACCTCACGCACCTCATGTACCTGTCCTCGGCCACCAACCGCATCACCGTCACCTGGGGCAACTATGGCAAGGTGAGCTGGCCCTGCCACCCCTGCCCTTTCCCTCCTACCCCCTCCAGTCACCCACCCTTCCTCCAGCTCAGTCTTGACTCCCCTTCCCTGCCCTCAGAGTTACTCCGTGGCCTTGTACTTGGTGCGGCAACTGACCTCCTCAGAGCTGCTGCAGAGGTTGAAGACCATCGGGGTTAAGCACCCGGAGCTGTGCAAGGCGCTGGGTGAGCCCTGGGGCCTTTGTGCTGATGGGTGGGGCTCCCACGGCCCCTGGGGGTGGTTGCAGCTCCGTCATCTCAGACGTTCCCTGTCCCGGGTGTGAGGTGCAGGCCCAGTCCTCATGGGAGCGTGTTGCCTGTGAGGGGTCTCCTGACAGGGCACCTTGACCTTCCAGGGCCCAGCTATCACCCTGGGGGTTAGGGAGCTCTGAGAGGTCTCTGGAGGGTGTGGAAGGAGGAGGGGGAGCCAGGCAGCAAACCTTCAGTGCAAAGTCCCTGAGGCAGGGATGAGCAAGGCGTGCTGGCAGGCCCCAGGGAGCCCAGTGAGTAGGGCGAGGAGAGCTAGGGTGGGGGCTGTCGGGGTCCACAGGCCGAGCACATGCGGCAAGGAGCCTTGGAGCCTTGCTGGGAGGGGCCAACCCACGTGGTCTGTGCTCAGGCAGGTGCTTCTGGCTGCCCTGCAGGGGATGGGGCAGGTCGGGGCCGGGGCTCAGAGAGTTGGAGCAGAAGACGGGCTCACGGCGGAGGTGCACGCCTGGTGATGAAGGTCTGACCGGAAAGCCGAGACCACTCATTTGCTGTTGTGCTCTAACAACCGAAGAAAGGGGGTGAGAATACAGAGGGCATTTCAACGAAGCCAAAACCTCCCCTTAGACCAGCAGCGGAGCGGGGCTGCCCGGCACACAGCGGTGCTCAGGAGTTTCCTCCCGGGTCGCCCAGACGCCCGCCTGGCTTGGCTTCTGACCCCAGCCTCACGACGGCTCTGGGCAGTGGGACCTGGCCGTGTCCCAGTCTGACCTGTGGGGACAGACATTGGGGTGCAGCATGGCCGAGTTAGGGGGCTGTGACCCCGGGACCTCTGCCTAGGCGCCCTGCTCCACTGCCTCTCTTTTCACCAAGGGCCCCTTTTCTTCAGCCCCACCCCCACCTGCCTGTTGGCCTGCAGGGACGGTGGCCAGCTTGACCAGAGGAGGCAGGCTCCCCGCAGCAGCTGGCTAGCCGCAGTGCCTGTTGGCAGGTGCAGGGATTGGTGCAGGGCTGGGTAGGGCTCATCTAGGCAGCAGGGGCTACAGGGTGGGGACCGGCTGGTGGAGGCCTGGCTTGACTCCTCAGTGACCAGCCAGGAGCCAAGGCCTAAGGCAGTGCTGGGGGCCCTCAGGGTGTGTGTCGCTCTGTGCGTGCCAGCCTGGGCCTGTGCTGGGCAGGGCTTCCTCTCTGCAGCCAGCCTCCCGCCGGGCATCATCGCTGCTGGGTTTGTTCCTCTCTAGTTTCGGCCGGGAAGTTCTGTTGAACCTTTTCTGCTGCACACGCCTTCCCTCTCTTAGGTAGGGGAGGAAGAGGCCTTGCTTTGAAACAGTGGATGCTGCATCTATTCTTAGCTGTCCCGGGTCTTTTAGAGGGGCCGAGGCCTCTGGGTCCACCATCAGTTAGCACTTGTTAGCCAGAGAGGGGAGCCACAGGGTAGAAATTCATACTGAGGTGTGAATGACTGGTGTGACCTTAGGGACAGTGGGGGAGTGGTGGGGGAGAGAGGGCGGGGGCAAGCTGGCAAGTCACCCTCAGCCCCCCGTGGGATCGGCTTTCTGGAGGAGAGGGCGCAGGAGTTGTGTTGGGGGAGGGGCAGTTCCAGGCCCCTGGCAAGGTGGCCTCCCCCACTGCAGGGCCCGGGGTTGATCTTCTCCTGAGCCATCTGGGAATGAAGTTTAACGAGGTGCCCCTCAGGTGCGTCCGCCAGCCTCCCTGCGCCCCCTGCAGGCCCATCCCCAGGGCTACATTAGGCAAGTTTCCTTCCAGGCTTTTTTCCAGCCTTGTGTGTTTGCAGTAGGGTGGCCTTAGTGGCGGGTACCTGCTGTCTTCTCATCTGATAGAGAAGCAGACTCAGATGGTGCCAGAGAGCCACACTCGTGGGCCTGCTCTTGTCCCCCGGGTCCGCGGTAGGCACTCCTGACCTGGCATCGGGGCTTCCCAGCCCTTGGAGTGTGCAGGAGGCCGTCGGCACTGCCTCACCCACCCCAGAGTCCTCAGGGAGGTTTTCACGGGAATTAACAGTCACAGTAGGTGGCCTGTGTTAGCTGCTTGTTGCCTGGATCTTTTCAGAAAAGTCCCATGGGTCATGAAAAGCCCCAGCAGGGCAGGCTTATTTGGGGGGCCTGTCCCCCATCGTCACGCACCCGGAAATAACTAGCTGCTGCCCAGAGGTTTTTAATGTAGGTGCTCTCTGTAGCCCCCGGGCCTGGAGCTAAAACTCATGTCTCATCATCCTGGAGGTGGGTATTAGGGTGCTCGTTATGTGGAACGCTGCCCTTCTGAAACAAGGGTGCCAAGCGTGCTCGCTGCTGCCCTCCGAGCACCTCTGAGTGCTGCAGAGAACCCGCCTCTGGCCCCAGGCCTGCAGGCATCTCCGTCCCTTCCCTGCTGATCTAGGCCGCCCCTTCCCCACAGTCAAAGAGAAGCTGCGCCTAGACCCCGACAGCGAGATCGCCACCACGGGCGTGCGGGTCTCCCTCATCTGCCCGGTGAGTGAGGGCGCGCGGTGGCCTGGGGCAGCCAGGCGGGCGGTACTGGGCTGGGTGGCCGCTCACACCTTGTCACCTTTCCGGCTCCGCAGCTGGTAAAGATGCGGCTGTCGGTGCCCTGCCGTGCGGAGACCTGCGCCCACCTGCAGTGCTTCGACGCCGTCTTCTACCTCCAGATGAATGAGAAGAAGCCCACCTGGATGTGCCCAGTGTGCGACAAGCCGGCCCCCTACGACCAGCTCATCATCGATGGGTGAGTCGCCGGGGCACTCATGGGGCTGTGCTGGACTCAAGCTCTCACTTCTCAGGGCCCCTGTGGAAGGAGGAATGGAGCCAGGCAACCTGTGAGGCCTCTGTGGCTCCTCCTCCTGGGACCTCTGGGCAGCCCTGTGGGACATGTCAGGGGTGTTGCTGTGCAGTGGCAATGGTGTCACTTAGGGTTCAGAAGCAGGGCTAGGGACCCAGGAGGTCCACTGTTGCTTTCCACGTGACCTCGCTGCACGATTCGGGAAGCTGCTTCCTGGGTGGCATTCAGCACAGGCTCTGTCACATCCTGCATGTAGGAAGGTGAAGGGGATATGTCTCCCCAAAACTCTGGCTATTTCTGTTGGTCCCTTTGCTAGGTGGTGCCAGCTTGTGGCCAGTCTGCCTCCCCAGTCTGACTGGCAGGCCCTCCCCTTGCCACAGGGGAACGAGGGGAAAAAGGCCATTCTCCCCAAAAAGGAACCTTTGCTCTGGTCTTAGGTTTCCAGAAACTGAGCCTAGCACCTGACTGACCAGCTCCTGCCAGGCGCCAGCCACACCCGTTTCTGTCCCCAGAGCCGGGGCAGGGGAGGGAACAGGGTGGCCCAGGGAGGAGCAGGCCAGGGGCAGTGTGGCCGAGTCTGATAGCCACTCTCTGAATCACCGGCTACATGGCCCACACCAGTGCGTGGCGGTCGAGGTGCAGCTAGGGCACATGCTGTGGGGAAGGGAGTGGCCGTGACCTGCAGTGGCCACGTGTGAGTTGTCCCCACGGTCAGCCACTTGTCTCCATCTGATCACCGCACGTGAGGTCCTGCCAAGCCCTCCCTCTCAACCATCCTGGGAGCTGGACCTTGATCCTCTCCACCTTATGAGGAAACTGAGGCTCAGAATGTGCCCCCCCCAGCTCACAGGTTGCCAGGCTGGGACTCTGACCACACTATGGCAAGCTCTGAGCCTGGGTCCTCTCCCCAGGAGGACTGAGCTGCCACCCCCAAGCAGTCCAGCCTCAGGGTGGAGTGAGGAGGCCCCTGGGGCCGGGCACAAGGGCTGGGCCTGAATGGCAGCTCTGTTCCTGGCCTGGCAGCTGTGCGGCCCAGAGCCCGACTTCCCCCCACAGGCCTGGAGTGGGCCACCCAGGCTTGGGTGGTGGTAACTGTGACAGCTCTAGGGACAGACAAGACTGGGGCTGGGCATTGTGACGGTGTCCCACACAGACTGCAATTCCACTAGCCCATGGAGCCTGGGTGTAGCCAGGGAGGCTTAGGGTCCTTGATTTATGCATTTATTCCTTGAGGCTCTACCAGTTTGTTCCTGGCCCTGAGCTGAGTGACTCAGGGGTCCCCAAAAGGACTCTTCGTTCAGGGGACTCCCAACTGGGCATGAGGGGTGGGGGGACCAAGCCAGACACAGATAATTCCTGTTGTCTGTGCTCTGCCTGGAGACAAGCCATAGAGTGGGGCTTTGGATGGTGAGTCGGAGTTTTCCAGGTAGTGAAGTGCATTGCAGGGAGAGTTGTGTTCACACCAGGGTAACCCTGGGGTGGTGGGTCTGTGAGTGTGACGGTGGAGACAAGGCCTCAAGGTGGGCCTGGGAGGGTCCACGTCAGCCACAGGGGTGTCCTACACAAGGCTTCCCTGCTGTGTGACCATGACCCAGGCGGTCGAAGTCACCTGGAGGCAGGTGCAGCATTGAGGTTGAACAAACGCTGGGGGCTCTGGTATGTTCCCTGCACCCAGCCTGGTGTGGGCACTTGGCCACTCCTCAGATCCCTGCAGCTGCTGGAGATGGTGGGCCCTGTGCCTGCCTCATCCTGCAGACAGGGAGACCAAGGCTGGTGGTCAGGAAGTAGCTGGAGGTTAGGACTTGAACCCAGGCCTGCTGCTGCCTGGCCTTGTGGCCTCAGGAGGACTCACCTCCCCATCCCAGGCTTTAGTTTCCCCAACTGTAAAATGGGCCTTGCTGGCTGTACCTCAGAGAACAGTGCCCAGGGCCACAGCTCGCCATGGGGCCCTCGGGTTGCTGCTGGCCATATGGGAATTATGTGGGCTCATTCTGTTCCCAGGTGAATTGAGCCTGTTTCCTCATCTGTAAAAACAGGGGCAACACAGAATCAGTATGGGAGGGTGGGAGCCCCTCATTTAGGAGGTCAAGTGGCCCCCTAGGCCTCATGCTCTCGAGTAATTGGAGTGCAGGCCCCATTCTCTGTCCCGGCTGGCTGTCACCTCAGTCCCCTTGCCATGAGTAGCTCATTGCAGGCCCTCCTGGAACCCCAGGTCACCAGGCCTGGCCAGTGCTGCCCTGAAGCCCCTTCTGCAGAGAAGGAAGTGGCTCAGCAAGCATCCCACCCCGTCCAGGAGAGCAGGGTGTGGCCCAGGAATCAGCAGCCACTCCTCCCGCCCCCAGGCTCCTCTCTAAGATCCTGAGTGAGTGTGAGGACGCCGACGAAATCGAGTACCTGGTGGACGGCTCGTGGTGCCCAATCCGCGCCGAGAAGGAGCGCAGCTGCAGCCCCCAGTGCCCCATCCTCGTGCTCGGTGAGGCTTCACCCAGGCTTGACCCAAATCCCTGTTCCGGGGTTTGGCACTCTCTGAGTTAGACTTGTATCCACTGTGGGGCCTTTTTGTCTAAAACACAACCATCCCGGGGAGTCGACCCCCTTGGAGCAGGGTGGCTGAGGTGGTTAGTGAGTGCTCGCTGTGTGCTGGGCCCTGTGCAGAGCGTGGGGGACCCGGCATCGTCAGGCCACCTCACCCCGTCCTCAGAGGTGTGCTGCGCGACAAGGCTGGCCTACCCTTCACCGGCCTCGACTCCTCAACAGCCATCCCGAGCATCTGTCCCTGTCTCCCGCAGGCACCTCGGACGCCAGTGGGCTCCTACCCACCCCCAGCGTCAACGGCGGGGGCGGCGGTGCTCTTGGGGGCACCGGAGGCGGCGGCGGCGGGGGTGGGGCGGCGGGCGGCCTAGAGAACGGGAAGCCGGGAGCTGACGTGGTGGACCTCACGCTGGACAGCTCGTCGTCCTCAGAGGAAGAGGAGGAGGAAGAGGAAGATGAAGAAGACGAGGATGAGGAAGGCCCCCGGCCCAAGCGCCGCTGCCCCTTCCAGAAGGGCCTGGTGCCGGCCTGCTGACCGCCCGCCGCCGCCGACCGGACGCGCGACTTCCCTGGTGCTCACCACGCAGAGGGCGCAGGCGGGCCTCGGGCGCAGAGGGAGGGGTGGGTTTTTTTTTTTCTTTTTATTGTTGTTCATTTTGTTTTTCCAACCCTTTCCCTGGCTCCTGGCACCTGTACCTCTGGACTCTATCGGAGGATTAAAAAAAGTAAAATGACAAAAAAAGTACAAAAAAAAAAAAAGAAAAACAAAACAAAGAAAAATCAAACTTAAAAACAAGGCCAGCCACCCACACAGCTGCTTCCTCGGCCGGCCGGAGTCAGAGCCCAAAGACAGCCGACCCTGGGAAGGGCGGGCGGGCCCAGGATGCCGCGCCTCCGGACGACCATTCCAGCTGGTGCAGGGGACCGGGCGGTGGGGGCTCAGGGAGGACTGCCGGGCATGTGGCCCTCTCCCCGGCGGCAGCCACGACTTTGACATTCGTCTGTTCCTTTGCTTTTTCTCTCTTTGCAAACGTGTCCTCTCCTGAGACCCTGGAGGAGGGAGCGTTTTAGCCAAGAAGCCATGGAGTGGGTGGGGGCGGGGAGGGGTGATGGGGGGCGGGGGGCGGGGGTGGGGCAGCGGGGGGAGTGGCGGGCTGGGGAGGGTTTAGCCACAGATGTGTTGTATTTTTTGAAAGTGCAATAACTTGGTATTTTGAAGACCCGGCATGTGGCCAGGACCGCCTGTGGAAGGCGGGGGCCCCAGAGTGCGGCACCGTGTGGCGTGGGGGGGTCTCAGTTTTCTAGCCAGCTACCTCGGTAACTCCAATTCAGGTTAACTTCCCTACGGAACAGCGCAGATGTCCACGGGTGCCGCCGTCACCGGCCCCTCCTCAGCAGGGCACGGGGCGGCCACTTCCAAGGGGCAGCAGGGACCTGCCCGGCCTCTCCATTTGGGGCAGTTCCTTCCCCTTTTTCTTGCTCTTGGGTTTTCTGACGGGTATGAGGCCTGCCCGGCACCCCCTCCCCCTGGGAGCCTCAGTCTCGTCTTCCAACAGGACTGGGCTGGGCCGCCCTTCAGCTACCTGCCTGGCCCCAGGTGGCCCCCGGCCTGGGGTCCAGTGACCACAGGGCTCCCACAGCTGCCCCAGATGCCTCCAGGGACCCGCAGCTGGGTGCCCAGCCCCTAACCCAGCACCCTTGCTCCCGGAGGCCACCCCTGGTTCTCCAGACTGCCTGTGCCCACCGTCCTTTTTGCTTTTCTTCTTCCCCACGCCCCCACTCCCAAGCCCCAGAATAATTTTTCTTTGTATAAACAGAAATCTAGTCAGGAAGCAATATCATTTCAGGTCTAAAGAAGAAAGGGACACAAATCTGGTCGAGGACAAATTCAGTTTTACTGTATAAACTCGGTTGTGCAGTTCGGCCCCCACCGCCCTCCGCCTGCCCTGGCAGCCGAGGGCCGCTGTTTTCTAATATTTGTATTCTAATTTAATTGTTTTTTAAAAATGCAAATAAAAAAGTCAAGGTGAAGCCACTGAGGCGTCCGCTTCTCTGTGTATCGGGGCTGTGGCGGGGAGCAAAGGACAAGTCTTCCCGCCACGTGCTGCACAGCCTTCGGGTTCCAAAGGCACAGCATTTGATCAAATGAGGAAGATTTCATCTTGAGCTGCCAGGTCCAGTGTGTTTGCTGGGCCGGACAAGGAATTCAGACAGCCACTGAATCCCAGGACCGTCCCTGGCCCCCTGGGTGACCAAGAAGATACACAAATGCTCAGTAAGCTCAGAAAGATGCTCAACATCTCGTCACCAGGGAAACGCAGCTCACGACCATGAGAGGCCACCCCGTGGCTCACCCGCACCGGCCGGTGAGGATGAGGACGAGGACGCAGAGCCCTGGAGGGCGCCGGTGGGAATGTGAGATGGGGCAGCCTTGGTGGAAGGGTCCCAGGCTGGAGTTGCCATCTGACCCAGCGGCTCCTCTCTGAGGTATCTGCCCCAGGGTAAATGGAAACAGGTTCACAGAAACACTGGCACGTGCGTTCGTAACAGTACGATTCACAACAGCCAAAGGTTTGTTGGGAAGCAACCTGGGTGTCCATCGACAGGGGAATGGCTACACAAAATGTGCTCCATCCGTGCAGTGGAATGTTAGCCTTAAAAAGGAAGGCAGTTCTGACACCCGCTATCACGTGGATGGACCTTGAGAACACGATGCTCAGAGAACCAGACACAGAAGGACGCACAGTGTGTGATTCCATGGATGTGAAACATCCAGAATGGGCCGATCCACAGAGGTCAGAGGGTACCAGGGGCTAGGGTAGAGATACGGAGTAACTGCTAATAGGGAACGGGTTTCTTTGTGGGGTGTTGAAAATGTACTGGAACTAGATAGAGGTGATGGTTGCATAATTCTCCGAATATGCTAAAACCTCTGTTTCACTAGGGTGAAGTGTGTGAACTTGATGAAGAGCCAAAGCCTCCCCCCTCAGCGGAGGAGACAAGGGAGCGTGAGTGAAGACACCCTCCAGGGCCCAGTGGCTTAGAACCTTCCTCCACCGTTCTGACCAGAGGCCTCCAGTCTCCTTCGTGGCTGGCTCACCGTCCATAACATCTTCTATTTGCACTGGGTGCCACCCAGCCCGAGCAGGAGACCTAGGTCTACAGGAACACAAGCAAGTGACCTTGCTGCTGACGGAGGACCCCCCTCCCCACACCAAACCAGCACTCCGAACCCCTCCCCAAGCTCCTGCTTTCGTGGCATTTCCAGGCAAGGGCCGTCCATCTCCCAGGCTGTGGCGTGGCCATTGTGCCCCCATGGTGTCCCTCCATCACCCCACCCCCAACCCGGCCCAGGTGGCCCCAGTCTGATTTGGGGACTGGAGGGAGGGCACTCCCCAGGGCCCTAGAAGTGGTGGTATTTGGTGACCCCAACCCAGAGGAGGGGGCCGCAGCCCATTCCCCCCAGGGGTTGGGGGAGCAGTGAGCTCAGATCATGGATCATGTCACAGAGACCCATTGTAGGGCTACATCTTGGGGCCCTCTGGCCAACTTGGGGCTCCCTGGCCAAGGCCACCCCACCCAGGGCCTCAAAATACCCTGCAGTTGAAGGTGACCAAGAAGCCCGCCCAGCCGGTTCTCCCCGCCCACCCCCGCCCTCACCTGGTGGCACCCGCCTGTGCCCAGGGGTGTGGGTCACCTCCTCTGTAGGGGCCCTGGGCCTGGCACTGCTGGCAACACCCACCCCACCCTGGGAGCCCAGAGGCAGGGTCGCTGCGTGCAGACCCCTGCCTCCCAGGCCTGGTAGGAAGAGTCAGGCTGAGCTAGAGGTCCCTTCCTGGAACCCTAGTAGAGGGGCCCCCCCGAACCCTCCATCCCCGCTCCCAAGCCTTCCCCCAACAAAACACAAAGAACATCAAAATCAGGCAAATGAGGCAGCAGCGGTCGTAACAGGCTGCGTTTAGTGGTTTTTTTATGTACAAGAAAAATGATTTTTTTGTCTGGTTTTTCATCATCTTTTGTCCTTTTGTTTTTCTTTTATTACTTTTAAAGCTTCTCCCTCCCCACCCCCAAAAAGTGCATTTTTATCAATTGTTTTTTTTTTAAATCTCCCACACTTTATAAAGACTCTCAAATACAGTCTATGGAATGTCTGCTCTGTGCTCTTTGACCCCATGGGCTTTGCCCCCCCGCCCTTCTCCACCAGGCCTGGCCCCCCAAAGTCCAAGGCACCTCGTGTCTGGGCCCGGGCAGGGCGGGGAGGACCCTGGGCATCAGGACCCCTGGCCGCAGCCTTCAGGCAGGGATGGGGGAGGTTCTCCCTAGCCCTCTCCATCTCCTGCCCTGCCCCCATCCCACATGTAAATCTATATATTTAGTGCGAGCTAGTCTCACTCTGAGGTTATGGCTCCTGGGGTGCCCGAGCCCCAGGCCCTGACCCGTCCTGCGCCAGCCATCATTGCCCATCCAAGGAAGGCTGCTTCCTCAGCTTAAATAACTTTTTTAAAATAAAACTGCAAATATAAATATCTTTCTTTCTCAAAAAATAGGATTTTTGCTCTTTTTTTTTTTTGTTGATTTTTACTTTTTTTCCCCGGTTTTCCTTTCACTCTCTTGGTCTCACCTCCTACAATCCAGGCTGCCTGGACTGCCTCGGTCCTGGGGGGGCCCTGGCCCCTGCCTCTGTCCCATGACCTGTGATGAGGCAGTCCCAACCACGGCCAGTGGGTCTCAGTAGTGCAGACTCCCCAGAAGACCCTGGAAGGGGCTGGGGGACTCCCTCCCCTCCTACCCAAGACACCCCCCCACCCCTTTAGAAAGAAGCAAAGGGACAGCCATGTACAAACAGGGTGACAAGACAGGATGGCCACAAAGGGCCTCCTGGGCAAGCCGCCCATGGGGGCAGACTTTGGTATGGCCCGGGGGAGCCCGCAGGGCACAGGCACAGGCCCACACCCGAGCCCGGCTGGGCCTGGTCCGGCACTTTACATTCACTGGTTTTTAATTTTTTTTTTTTTTTTTTGCTTTTTTTTTTTCTCTTAATCTCAAAAGGCAGGGTGGGGATCAAGGTCGGGGCTAGGCAGGTGCAGCAGCAAGGGTGCTAATCTCTCTCTCCCTGGTCCTGAAGGCTGGCGACCGCTCCAGGTGAGGGCTCCGTCCCCCACCATCCTGTCAGGGACCCCTGCCCCCGCCCCGGTGCGCCCCTCTGGAGCCCCCACCTGGAGCCCCCCACCTGGACCTCACTCTCGCACACACGCGCACACACATCCACACTTCACCAAGATGATGGAAATAACAATTTTGCTGTTTTTCTTTTTTCTTTTTTTTTTTGTACCAGGCAGTTAAAAAAACACCCCAAAAAAAGAAACCACAAAAAAAACCCCAAACAACCAAACAAAAAAACTTTTTGCTGTGTCCTTTCTGACCAGTCAGCACGTTCCCCTCAAATATTTTTGTTTGTTTGTTTCCTGAAACGCAAGAATTCAGCAGTATCTTTGGCAACACTTTATCACGACCTTAATTTAAAGAATAAAAATAAAATTGATCCACGTCTATATACAGTATGTGATTGCGCGGAGTTGGGAGACTGGGCTGGGAGGGCGCGGGTCCCGGCACTGGGCCCATGCAGATGCTGCGGCCCCCGGGGACGGGCTGGCGGGCAGCAGGAGAGGGGTTAAGGCGGAGTGGATGGGCAGGGCTGGCAAAAGCTGAGCGCAGAGCTAGGGGCAAGGGTTTAGTGCAATTCCCGAGGAGGTTTGTGTTAAAGTGTGCTCGGCGGGGTTCGGCCCTTGCCCCCGCCATAGTCCCAGAGGCCTCGATCCCCCAAGTTCGGTCGCCCCCACTGGCCAGGACGACAGCTGTGATTTTTTCAGTTGGTTTTATTGCGAGGGGGTGTATGAGTAGTGGGGAGAGGGCTGTCCCCTTGGGGAACCTCTCTGGGAGCTGGAGTTGGGTGGGGGGGGTCCCTGGCCTGGGCACTTGAGCTCTCCGCTCGGCCTCCACAGATGGTTCTCAGCAAGAGCTCGCCCCATGACGCTGGGTTGTGGACGGGGCCACCCGGCCCTGGGCTCCCCTGCCACCCCCCTCAGGAGGGGGGGTCCTGAGACATTTGGGGGGCTAAGGGCTCGGGGGGGAGGGGGAGAGCAGGAAGAAACAAAAACTATCCTGTAGAAACAATGATGAAAGTTGCCTTCTTAAAAAGCTTCCCTTTAAAACCAAGAAAAAGATGGGGTTTGTCACAGAACAAAGGGGCATGGGGTAATGGGCCAGTGGCTGGAGGTGGGGAGCAGGGACACCCCCACACCTTGGGTATTGACGAGGAAGGGTCTCAGCTCAGCAGAGTGTCTATTTACAGGGTCCCACACTAGGGTTGCATATGCGACAGTCGGGGAGTGGGGAGGGTGCCCTGGCCTCTGGCAACACGGTCTCCCTAGCCCTGGCCCCAATCCGTGGCCTGTGGCTCGGTCAACACCGGGCCTTTGGGGAGCCAGAGGCTGGGGGGGAGGCAGGTGCCAGCCCCCAGATTACAGTCAGTGCCTTTGAGTAAAAAGAGGGGTGTCGGGGAGGGTGTAAGGCCCTGGAGACGGGGCCCCTGGTCGCCCACCTCAACGGGGATGGCATATCCAAGATGGCAGCTCCTCGGTGGCCACAAGGAAGGGCGGCCATGTTGGAGGGCGGGGGACAGCGAGGGTAGGGGACAAGGGCAGGGACACAGGGTTGCTCTGGCTGGTTGGAAGGCCAGCCCTCTCTCGGGCCCATCCCTGAGCTGGGGAGTCGGTAAGGAGGGTCCCCGTGGACGTGGGTGGCCACTGAATGGCTAGCAAGTAATGAGACATCTCCAAATCAGAGCCCAAAAAAAGGACAGGACAGGGTGGGGGTGGAGGGGTTGGTGGGGACACGGCAGAAACACAAAAACCCCACAGTCCTGCCTGCAAGGCAGGCCCCCGTGGTAAAGCACAAACGCCTCAGAAGGCCTCGCCCTCGCCCTCGCCCGTGCCTTCCTGACCCTTCTCACCTCGGGGAACAGAAGTGGATTCTACGTCTGCAGTGGGTTTCTTTTTTTATTATTTTGTACAAAAATAAATTGACTTTTAGGAATTTGTTTGCTCTCTCTCGCTCTCTCTCGCTCTCTCATTTTTTTTTTGTCTTTTTGACTTTTCATAGAAGTTGGTTGCAACTTGTAAACATGTTTTTTAAATTAAGAATTAAGCTAAAGCGTAGTACCCGTTCTGTTACAAAGTGCCAAGACTTCTATTTGTGGTTGGTTGTCTTGTGTTTTTTTTTTTCTTTTTTTCCTTTCATTTTGTAAAATCTTGTTTTTATTGCTTTTGTGACATTGGAACTTCTGGACATTCTCTCCCCTCATCCCTGCCACCGTGAGACCCTGGGTTCCCTCTCCTCTTGGCTCTCACCCCACACTGTTGCCTGCTCCTCTGAGGAAAAGTATATTTCATATATATATATATATATCTATATATAAATTTTGTTTTTAAGGAGGAAGAGAAAAAAAAACCTTAAAAGTGCTTTAAAAAATTGGGAGAGGGCTAGGGGGAGGGGAGAGGGTGAAGACAAAAAGTTTCGAATCTCCAAACATCTCATGTGGTCTGGGGGGCTGGGGTCAGGGGATGAAGACAGGGGTGGCAGGGAGCCCTGAGCGGTGGCCCGAGGGTCACGCTGGGTCCTAAGTGCCATGAAGGAAGGCAGTGGGGACCCCGGGGAGCCTCCCTGGTGTCCCCCCACCTCGTCTTCCCCCCTTTCTCCACACCTGGAAATAAATAGATCTGTGTCCCAGTGGCCAGGAGACACGGGGGACCACAGGCAGGAAGGAATGGGAGGCGGGGAGATGGAGGGGGAGACCCCCACTTAGGAAGTGCCCTGAGGAAGGAGGGTGGGGGTGGGAGGACGGGGCCATTTTAACGTCCGCTCACAGCGGACAGAAATCATTTAAGGTCTTGTCTCAAAGACTCCTAGAAACCAGCGAGGAAAGGAAAGGAAAAGCCCATCCAGGTCCCCGGCCCCCCGAGGCCCCACTTACCCCTGCCGGGGCCCAGGGCCCCGACCAAGCCTCGGATGGGACCCCAGACCCCGAGCCGGCGGCGCCCGGGAAGCTCAGAATCCTTGTGTCCCACAAAAACCCCAAACCGAGCCCCGAAAGCCATCGTCGGGGTGGGGGGAAGAGGGGCTGCGGGTGGGGGTGGGGCGAGGGTCCCCGTGGAAGGAGAGAGCATGAAGGAGAAGAATCTGAGAAAAGCACTACCCTAGATTCTGTGACGCTTCATATATATATATCTGTATATATATATATATATATATAGATATAGATATCTGTATATAGATAGATTTTCTTTTTTTGTGTTTTTGGGGGGTGGTGGGTGATTCTCTCTCTCTCTCTCTCTCTCTCTCTCTCTCTCTCTTTCTCTCTCTCTCTCTCTCTCTCTCTCTCTCTCTCGGGTTTCTGCTTTCTCTTTTTGGTTTTCAGGCAAGTCCAGCCGCGAAGCTGCCATCGGCGGTGGCCCCGGCGCCCCCGTCGCCTCCCCCTGCGGCGCCCGCTACATTCAACCTGCCCAGGCCCTCGGGGCTGGCCTCGTCCTCGTCCTCCTCCTCGTCCTTAAAGTGCTTCTCCTGGCCGTTGCGCCGCGCGTCGGGCGAGCCGGGCGGGGCGGGGGCGCCGGGCGGCGCGGGGGCCCCCGGGGCGGGGGCGGGGTCGGGCCCCCCGAGCCCCCCGCTCCGCACGCGGGGCTTGCGGCCGCGGCGCGAGGGCACGCCGTTGCAGCCGTCTTTCTTGAGGTGTCTGTGCAGGTGGTCGGAGCGCACGAAGGTCTTGCAGCAGCTGTCGCACTGGTAGGGGCGCAGGCCGGTGTGCACGCGCATGTGGTTCTTCAGGTCGTAGTTGTGCGCGAAGGCCGCCCCGCACTGCTGGCACAGGTACGGCTTCTCGCCCGTGTGCTTCCTCATGTGCACCTTGAGCTTGTCCTGCCTGTGGGCGGGTCGAGGGTCAGCGGTCGCCCGGCTGGGCCCCCGCGGGGGACAGCAACCCCCCTCCCCGCCCCTGCTGGCCTGGCGCTGGAAACCTGGACCCTTGTGGAAAGGGGAGCTGCTGCCAGAGGCGGCCCGGGTGAAATGGGGCCAGCGGGTGTGGTTTCCCGTTCTGAGGACAGCACCAAGGGCCCCTGAAGGTCTGAAAAGACCCTTGGACCCTGCTTGCTGCCTGGTCTTGGGGAAACAGCTGAATCTCTCTGAACCCTTTTCCTTAACCACAGAAGGAGGAAGATAACAGGCCTCCCACCCCCACGGGCTCTGCTCAGTGGCAGGTGCATGCCTTCACAGCACAGGCATTTATCAAGCACCTGCTGAATACCAGACCCTGTTCCAGGTGCTAAAAATGCTACAGGGAACAATGCAGGATGCCAGAGTGGTAACAGAGAGGGTGAAGCTGTCCTGGTTTTAGCACTGCAAGTCCTATGTCCGAGGAAACCCTTCAGTCACTGAAAAACCTGGGCAGTCGGTCACAGCAGTAACCAAGTCCTCACTCTAGGGATCCCCCAAGTTCCCGCCAAGTCTCCATTCACCTCTGCCTCACTCTGCTCTGGCCACACTGGCTTCCTGGCTGTCACCCCCGCATGCCAGTAAGCACAAGCCTACTTCAGGGCCTTTTTAACATGCTGTTCCTGCTACCTGGAACACTTTTTTCCTCCCAGATCTTCACAAACTTCAGTCCAAAGGCGACCTTGCCAGAGAGGCCTTCCCACACTCCCCCATCTCTGGTCCCTCACGGCACCACCTTGTTTCTCGAGAGCACAGACCCAGTGTGATTACAGGGCCCCTCCCTGCCCATCTCACCCTACAGAGAAATGTGGACCTGGTTCAGTCTGGGGCTTCCAGCCCACAAAGCTGGTCACCATATCAGTCCTGGGCTGACTATGGCCCAGTTGCTGCTCTGTCCCCAAGCCCTTGGCTGTCCAAAGTGAGATGTGTAGGAAGTGCAAAAGGCACACCAGATTCTGAAGACTTCATCTGCTCAATGCAATGTAAAATATTCCACTTATAATTTTGCATATCAATTACATGTTGAAATGGAACTAATGGATTATGTAAAATTTGATTAAAATTACTTTCACCTGTTCTTTCTACTTTTTAAAAATGTGGCTGCCAAAAAACGTAAAATTACGGAGGTGGCTCACATGATATTTCTATTGCACTGCGCTGGTCCATACTGATTGGGCTGTATTCCTTTGTGGACTCCACAGGGCATGAGCAGGGACCTAGGTCTCCAGAGCTCTGGCTACCATCTGATCTGCCCCTTGCTGCAGCCTTTTGTGTGCCACTGAGCCACTCTGGGTCTCTTCCTTCTGATGCCCACCAGACTGAGGTTCTTCGGTGCCAAGACTGACAAACTCCTACTCATCCTTCAAAGCCCCACCTGAAATGCCCTTCCTTCCCCAAGAAGCTTTTCACAACCCCCAAAGACCTGACTGCCTCCCACCCTTGGGGCTTTTCCAAGTCCCTCCCTCTAGCACCACCCACACACAGTTGGTGTCCCTACTTGCTCCAACTCTTTTTATGGCTCCTTATTGTCCTGAGGATCAAGACCTGGCCCTTTGCAACCAGACTCTTGCCTATTCTCTGGCTTTATTACCTCCAAATGAGCCAACAGAACTCAAGCCACAATGAACTCAACACTCCCTGGATTAACTGGGACTGTTAACAACAAGGGGCAGCAATCACCCGGAGCTCCCCTTCCCCCAGCCTCCCTCAGAGCCCACTAACATGGTCTCCCAGCTGTCCTGCTCAGATCTAGGAGCTAGATCATGGAGGGGACGGAAGGGACTCAGACTGTTCTAGCACTAAACAGAGATTTCCCCAGCTGAGGCCTGGAGGCTCAGAGAGGGGAAGTGACTTGCCCTGAGTTGCACAGAGGGTTGGGGGCTGCGCCAAGTTGGGGTGGGGGTGGAGGCAGCCCCAGTTTCATCACCTCAAGCCCCGGCCCGGGTAATTATAGCCCCGGCCGCCACAGGCCCTGCTTACTCAATTCTCTAGTGTGACTCAGAGGGGCCCCTGGGCTCCCAGCCTGGAGGGAGGGGTAGGGGGCTGGGGCCCTGGGTGGGGGGCAGAGAAGAGCCAGGCGGGTGCATTGGAGGAAGGGGCCTGGCCTGGTGTCCTTCTCTATGCCTCAGTTTCCCTGACTGGCAAACAGGATCGGCCCTAGGGTGGGATGGCCAAGAGAACTCCAGCTCAGAATGAAACCGAGCCTGGGGGGGTTCAGTGGGGGTCACCTACAAGTACTCTGGCTTGCTGGGCCTCCATCAAGCTGTTCTTCCCAGGCCCAGAGACCCTTGAGGGTAGGACCCACAGCCATCCCAGACCCCCCATCTGGAGGAAGAGGTAGCCCCAAGACCACTGGCACCCTAATCTCACCAAAGGGAGAAACTAGACTGCCTTCCTCCCAGTAGCTGCCCTTTGCCCCTGCCTGGCACTCCTGGGCCCTGGAGTCCTGGCCACACCCTCCTCTCTTGGCCTGCTGGGGAGGGGGCTGGGGAAACAGGGTCGGGGGTCAGTCCCTAGATCCTGTCCCCATTGGGGTAGGGCCGGGAAGCTGGGACAATGGCTTCTTTCTTCAGCCTGGGTGGGCGTGGCTGGGGGAACCCCAGGGCGGGTGGGGGTAGGGGGTGGTGCTGAGTCATCCAGCCTGGCCAGGCCCCTGCACGCCAGCCCCCCACCCCCACCAGGCTGGCCCACAAGGCCTAGCCAGTTACCTCTGGACTCTTAAGACCAAATCACAAATTACCCCCAGCCTGGCCTCAAACTCATCCTGTCCAGGGACCAAGCCCAGTGGCTCCTGTGCTCTTTTCCGTCCACTGGCTGTAGCGATCCCCTAAGTGAACTGGCCTCTGGGCCTTTGCACTGACTGTTCCCTCTGCCTTTCTCTTTCCCTTTCTCCATGGCTCCCTCCCTTTCCTCCGTCAGGTCTCGGCCCCTGGGGAAGCCTCCCTGTTTAAGGCAGCACGAGCAGCCACCCCCGGCCCTGTTCTCTGCTCTCTTTTCCTCCCAAGCACTTTCCACCAACCAGTGCCATCAGTTCTGTGGTTTCATCTCGCACATGCTCTGTCACCCCCACGGGGATTTTGGCTTGCTTCTCCACTTCAAGAACAGGGTCTGGTACCCAGTAAGCACTCCATAAATGTTGGCTGAATGAAGCAAGTTCCCCAAGTGACACAATAACCAGGGTTCCCTGTTCGCCCTCTCTCGTGGCCCAAATTCTCCAGTTGGAACAGGAAGAACCACCCCGAGAAAAAGAAGAGCGACTCCTTGGGCCCTTCCTTCCAGCCTCATGAGGTTCAGCACCGCCTGGCACACTTTACATTTATGTGGTCACCTTGTTTAGGGCCTGTGCACCCCCTACCCACAGGCTCTCTCGACAGGCACACAGGGACGCCCTGATGGAGAAGGCGCCCTGGCAGGGCTGGGCAGTGCTGGTTTTACAAGCGCACAGGCACGTGTGTGGGTGACGGGGCAGGAAGCCCCCGCCACCCCCCGCCACCCCCTGCCACGGTGGCGCCGGCTCACCTGGTGAATCGGACTTTGCAGATGTTACACTCGTAGGGCTTCTCGCCTGTGTGGGTCCGGATGTGCCGCGGCAGCTTGCCGGCGCCCTGGATGACCTTCTCACAGATGGGGCACTTCTGGAAGGCCTTGGCCCGGATCTTCTTCTCCACCTTCTGAGACCAGGCTGGGTAGACGTCGCCATCGTGGGCACTGCTGAAGTACTTCAGGTAGTAGTCCACGACGCCCTTGTCATCAGCCCTCGACTCTTCGTCGCTGTCCCCTGCTGTCGCCGCCCCAGCCCGGCCCACAGACGACATCATCTGCTGCAGCAGCGTGCTGGCCGCCAGCCCGTCCGCATCAGCCCCGTCCCCGTCCTCGCCCTCAGCCGCGCCCGACAGGAAGCCCGGAGAGTCGCCTGGCTCGGGGGCCGCCTCCGACAGCGAGGCTGCCTCCTCCTCCCCACCTCGACTGTAGTGGCCATTCTGCGTGGCGGTGGACGGCGGGGCCACAGGAGGTGGGAAGAGACCCCCAGCAGGGGCGTCCTCGTCCCGCTCTGGCCACAGACCCGGGTTGCTGTCGCCCTCATCCCCATCCCCAGCTGGGGGCCGCTCAGCCGGGGGGCCCGGCCCGTAGAAGTCCAAGCCGTTGCAGTCGCCAGCAGCCACAGCAGCCACTGCAGCAGCCACAGCCTCCTTGGTGGCATCCAGGTCATCATCAGACGTGCCAAAGGCAGACCACGGGAACGTGGCGGCGGCGGCAGCAGCGGCGGCAGGCAGGCTATTCATGGGGTTGCTCTGGAAGAACTCGAGGTACTCCTTGGCGCGAAGGAGGTTTCGTTGATCAATTTGATCTACGAGGTCCAGCTGCCCAGCGTCAGCGCCCGCGTCAGCCGCCAGGATCTGCCGATCGAGGAGGTCGGCGCAGACGTGGCTCACGGCGGGGATCTCAAGTAGGCGGGCGGCGCTGAGGATGTCGCCCACGTTGGCCGTGCTGACGGTCAGTGTGGCCGTGTAGGCGAAATCCATGAGGGCCGTGAGCGCCTCAGCGCTGACAAAGTCGATCTCGTACACGTTCTGCTGGTCCACCACGGCGCCCGACGTGAACAGCTTCTTGAAGTACTGGCTGCAGGCAGCCAGCACCGAGCGGTGCGTGGGGAACTCGCGGCCCTCCACCAGAATTACCACGTCACACAGCAGGCCCTGCGTCCTCTGCTCGTTGAGCCCGCTCAGGATGTCACTGCTGTGGTCGGGGAACGGGATCCCGATGGGGCCGTCCACGCCGCCGGCCATCTTCCGCGCCGAGACCTGCAGTGCCGGGAGGAAGAAGCGGTCATGCGGGTGGGGAAGGGCCGAGCCAACTGGCTGGGGCGCGAGACCCTGGCAAAGTAGTGCCCCCCTGCCCCCCACACTCAGTTTTCCCAGCTCTGCACCAGGATGGTCGGTGTCTGCTTCTGCATCATCAATGTGAGATTATGCTGACAAAACCCAACTGGGCACTTCAGAGATGAACACCAGCACCCTCCACCCTTCACTAGGGGGCCCGCTGGAGTGCCCATCCAAGGGGCGATTTGAAGTGGCATGGGTGCACACAGTAGGTGTTCGATAAATGCCCAACACGAGGTGTTTCCCAATGCAACTGAGCACAGGCTTCTGCCCACGCTCTCTCTAGGAGGCCACAGCGACATAAAGCACTCACTGCGCGCTGTCGTGGCCGAGCACCCAGCAGTCCCACAGCCAGCACCTTCTCCGCTGCAGAGGTGAGAAAAGGGGGCTCAGGGAGTCCCAAGGCCCCACGGCTGCACCTGACCCAAGAGCCAATATCCAAGCAGAATGGCCATCCATTCCTGCCTGCCCCTCCACCTCCCTGACCTTCCCTCCTGCCTCCTGGTTAGGCCTAGTTCTCCTGGGGGGGCTTTGAGTCAGCAGGAAGGGGTGAGGCCAAGACCCAGGGACAGGGTTAGGGTCACTGGGGCTGTGGGCATGCCCCGGTGGGGTGGGGTGATGACTCTGCAGGACAAACCCCTTTCTGCCCTGCGGAGCCCCTAGGATGTGGCTTGGCCCTAGTACTGAATAATGAGGGAAACCGGACCACTGCCCACCGAAGCTGACCCCCCCTCAAAGAGTGGGGGTGCTGAGGGCCTCCTGCTCAGCCCTCTCCAACTTCTGGCCACCCTGCCTGCGCTGTTCAGCCCAGGACAAGGCCCTGCCATACTCTGGGCCTCAGTCTCCCCATCTGTTGAATGGGCGGAAGCCACTGGAACTACAGGGGCGGGGGGGGCTGTCTGTCCCGCCCCTCTCCCCCCCTCCTTTTTTCCGCCTTCCCCTGGGCTGTGACTCATCCACCCACTCGGGCGCTTGTGCAACCCTCTGGCTCCTGTCCCCACCACTCCACCCTCTCCGGGGAGAGCCCCCGGCTGCCCTAAGCCACCCAACACAACCCACAATCCTCTCGGCCCAGCCAGCCTTTCAAACCAGAGCCCCCGAATGCCTCTGGAGAGAGGGCCCAAACCAGATCTTTCTCAGCCTCCTAAAGACCCGGGGACCCCAAGCTGAGTGACCCAGCTCAGCTCTACCCTGATCCCTCCCGCTGCGTCTCTAGTGGGATGCAGGCGGTTGGCCCAGCAAGGGAGCTGGGGTTGGTCTGGGAGCCCCAAGGCCAGAGCAGGACTGTCCCGAGTCAGGCCTGCCCTGGGAGCGGGGTCCAGGCTGCGGGGCCGACACAGAGGCCTTTGTGTGGTGCGCAGGCGGGCAGTGCACTTCCCGGGACGCCTCTCTCCGAGGCCCGCCCTCTTTCCCGCCGACCACACCAGCTGCTCTGCTCCCCCCTCTGTTCCGCCAGCCCACAGTGGGAACGGGGGGCGGGGGGAGGCTCAGATGTGGCTGCTGGGAGCAGGAGGATGGGGGGGCGCGACCCCATCCGAGGCTCGGCCACGGGAAGCCTTGGCGGAGCCCCCTATGGCGGCTTCCACCCCCTGCCACCATCTGCCGTCTGGCCTCGGCCCCAGGGAGCAAGTGGGCAGATGGGACTCCGGATCAGACCAGCCTCCGCCCCTTCTCGCCCCCCTCCTCTGATCCAGGCCACCGATGTGCCAAGATGGCCACCCTGGCCCTGCTTGCCAGTGTCCCTCAGGTGTCTCCAGGGGCTTCTAGGTCCGGACTTGAACTGGTCCAGGTGACTCACCCCTCCCCATGGCCACTCTACCCCATCTTCCCACCAACACCGAGCCCACCAGGCCTACTTCAAGCATGAAGCTGCCAGGTGCCCACTTGTTGGAAGCCACCCAGCTGGGAAGGAACAAGCTCGGGCCTTGAACCCAGTACCCGGTCTGGGGCACTAGATGAAGCCCTGGGCCTGGGTCTCCACCAGCCAGCTGAGCAAGGCCACATGCAAAGAGCCTGTTGTGTGGGACAGCCCTTGAGTCTGGGCTGAGTCTGAGGGTCACGTCCCTGTCCTCTCCCAGCTGGGGCTGCTATTTCTCCAAATAAGCAACAGAGATCGTCCCCCAAAGGGCAAGGCCTGGAGAGACGCCAGCCAAGGACAGCCCCCGTGACAGTAGCATGATCCCCTACTTACAGACGAGAACACCAGAGAAGCTGGAATCTGGGCCAAGGGCGCCCAGCAAGGCTGATCCATAGGGCTGACCCAGGAGCTGATAGAGGCGAGAGGCTGGCCCCTGCCCCCCAGCCCTCCCCACCTGACACCTCCCAGCAAGCCACAGCCTCTTCCCTCCCTCTGGAAACTAAAATGGTCCTGCAGACACCTGACCCAGCCCTCTCTCCAGGAACACATGCCACCTGCCTGCCACGTCGGGCCACTGCCCCCACCGGGGCCTCTCAGGGCCCCCCCCCGAGGTGCGAGGTTGGGGAGGGAAATCAGGTAGGGTCCCGGCAATAAAAAGCACCGATTATGAGCACCCACTGTGCGCCATGGCATCTTCTAACCATGAGAGGCTTGTGGCTCCCTTCCTCGCTTTATGAGGCCCTGCTGGCACCTGACATCTAGTAGGTGCCCCCACACATGGCGGTTTCCTCTAATGACGGGCCAACGAAACTTCTCTCCTCCAGGAAGCCCCACCCCCACGCTGGCCTGGTCCCCACCCTCAACGGCCAGGGTCCCCTGAGCTCAGGCCCACACCCACCCAGGGCCCCGTCTTTCATCACAGCTCCACCCCCACACTCGCCTCCATGGGATTTCCGGGGCTGTTCGGTGCTGACTCGGCGGCCGGCCGAGGGGCAGGCCTCGGCAGGCTCCTCCTGGGCTGGAGGTGGGGCGTCCTCCTCCCTCTGGGCTGCTCCCAGGCCCCCACACCCAGTCCTCTCCCGAGCAGCGCACAGTAGGGACGCAGCAAATGACAGGACAAACCAAAGACCAAAGAGCTATGCGCTGGAGAGAGCCCACACCCAGTCCCACCCACTTCGCTGGCAGGCACACCCAGTACCAGGGGACCGTGCCAGTCCCACCTCCAATCTAACCTAGGGTCACCTGCTGCACCTACTTTCCAAGGCAGCGGGACCCAGGCCTGCTTTCAGCCCTCCCAGGAGCCTCCTCTGTGCCTGAGAGGTTTCAAAAACCAACTGGGCTCCTTTATTTTTCACCCTCCCCACTGTAAAGCCCTGGGCTTTACAGATGAGGAGAGGCTCAGTCAGGGAGGTGATGGAGACCAGAGTAAGGTCCCACAGCAGACCAGAGGCCAGGTTGGAACTCATGCTCTGACCTGAGCTGCCACCACTCAACTGCTGGAGATGCAGGGTGAGGTCAGAAGTGTCCTGACCTGGTGCTGGGAGCAGCAGGGGCCACCCAGGAAGGGCCCCGGGATTGCAAGGAGGGTACCCTGGGCATGCGGACAGCAAGGACAAAGGCCTGAGGGTGGGCGCCTGGGAGAGGGGCAGGGGGAGGAGGAGGCTGGGGACTCCCCAAGGTCAGGAGCAAGGTGAGGGCTGGGGCCAGGCCTCCTACTCCCAGCTATACTCCTCAGGAAGGAGGGGCGGCCAGCAGGAGGCAGGCAGGTAACTGCCACCCGACGCCTTCCTGAAGGAGTGTCTAGGGATGGGGGCAGCTTAATGAGGTCTTAAGGGCTCCCACCCCCACCCCCACTCATGGAGAGAATGAAAGAAACTAAATAAGGGACCTCTAACACCTACTGTGTGCCAGGAATGGCAGCTTGGGTCCAAATCCTGGCTCCTCCACTTCCAAGCTCAGTGACCTTGGCCGAGACACAGCACCTCCCTGTTTTCCTCAGGGGTTGGAATGGTAGTAAAGGATCCCACTATCGTCCATTCAACAAACTTTGGCCTAGGACCTACTGTATGCCAGCGCCAGTTCCCAAAGGCCCAACGAGACTGTTTACCCCCTCCCTTGTGAATTGGGGGACTTTGAACTTCACTGCTGAACATTATTTTGGGAGTCCAGTCCCCTTCCCACCTACTATGTGCCAAGGAAGTGTGTGGTGGGCCCCAGGAGGAAGCTGAACCATCATCTGGAGGGGAAAACCAGGCCCAGAGAGGGTGGGCAGCTGGCCCAAGGTCACACAGCATGTCTAGTGCCCAGGTGTGGCTGCCAGGCCAGCGCCCAGCTGCCCCCACCCCCTCCCAGCCTGGCAGCCTGTGTTGCAAGGTTGGTCCTGACGGGTTACCCCGCCCTGACCTGGTGCCAATCCCCGCCTGGCCCAGTCCCCGGCCCGGGGTTTAATGGGACAGGAATGTAGCGTCCTGATCGGGGGGTGGGGGGCACCAATGGCTCAGGGTGACTGCTGGCTGCCAGCTGTCAGCCTTCCCCCTGCCCGCCTATCCTCACAGGCCTCACTACAGTCAGACACCAGCAAGCAGGCCCTCGGCCATTTTACGTGTCCATTTATTGCCCTAAATGGGGAGGGGCTTCCTGCCCGGGCCTTAAAGGGCCAGAGGCAGGAAGGCTGCAGGCCCAGTGGGAAGTGTGTGTGGGGAGGCTGCTGGGGTGGGGATTAGGTCATGGGGATCCCATCTCATTCCCCAACTCACGGGTGGGGTTAAGGCCCACCCTGTTCTCACACTCCGAGTGCTGTCAGGGGCCAGGAAGTACAGCCCTGACACTAAGACCGGGTTCCAAGAGGAAGCCCCACAAAGAAAGAGCCGTTCTCGGCAGAGTTGGAAGAATGAGCTTCCCGTCACTGGGGGTAACCAAAGCCAGGCTTCACAGAATCCCATCACTGTCTACCCTGCCCTCAGCTCAGGTTGCACCTGCTTATCCAAGGCCTGGATGACCTCTAGGAGTCCTGCCCCTCTCTACCTCCAGACTGCTCCCTTCCTCCCCTGAGGCATGCTTGTCACCTGGAGACACCTGCACTACCACCCCCAACCCTGGCAAGTGGAGGGCTCAGCCTGGAAGCCCCAGATAAAGGGGTGCTCAGTCTACTGGGGCCCAGGGTCCCATGCCTACAAATCCAGCCAGTTCCCTCCCATTAAACACATCCTGATGGAAGGTGGGACCTGGCCTTGTTTTCCAGTCAAACCAGAAAGGCGTGGGTGGGGATGCTTCCACTGAGTGGCCGTCCACAGCCTGCTGGGGGGACAGATGGAGGGACTGGTCCTGTGGCCAGATTCTCCACAGGGCGCCTTCCGCACTTTGGTGCTCCAAACTCAGGACTCAGGCCCACAGGGCAGGGGCTGCTCCTCAGTGGGGCTTGGTGGGGGGCCTAGTCTTGATCATCTCAAAATGGATCCTCATAGCTTTGGGAGGCAGGGTCCGTAATCACTGCCACACTTTACAAGTCAGACAGCCGAGGCAAAGAGAGAGGGAGCAATAGCCCAGGGTCACACAGCAGAGCTAGATTTGAACACAGGTCGTCTGTCTGCCTCCATCTTGCCTAACTAGTCCTCCCAGGGCTCCACCCCCACCACCCCCAACATTGCCCCCAGGTACCAGCTGGGACTAAATCCCCCTACCCTGGGGGCCTAGAGGCTGAGGACAGCTTATTCTCACGCCTCCTCAGAGCTGCATGATGATGGCTCAGAAAAGGAAGAGGTTTGCCTTAGGTCTGGGGCAGGGCTGGAGCCTGGGGCAGGGCTGGAGCCTGGGGCAGGGCTGGAGCCCGGCTGACATCTGTGAACTCAGGGCATGAGGACAGGGATGCAGGAGGGGCTCCTCCAGGCCCTGACACCACACAGCAGTCACTCAACAAACATTTCTGGGCAATCACTGAGTAAATCCTCTGGACAACACTTTTGGGCTAAAGGTAATCTCCACATTGTACTGATGGCAAAACTGAGGTTGGCAGCGGGAGGTGACCTCCCTAGGTGGACCTCAGGTGGAGGTGAGGGCCGGGCTGAGACTGGACCACACTGGCCCCCACCCAAGCCTGTTCCTCTGGTCTCACTGCCCAGGGCTGTGGCAGGGCGGTTTATGGTCTATCAGGTGCCTGGAGCACAAGGTGACAGGTGGGAGTGCTGAGTGTGTGTCTCAGACACCGACTCCAGCAGAATCCCTGCTGTGCCCTAAGCTGACCCAGGAGCTTCGTCCATGAGGGAGGGAAGGAGAGGGGACACAGGTGTACCCTGCAGGCAGCACCTGGGGGGACCCTACAACAACCCCCTTTTACAGAAGGGCTCTGAGAGGCCTCGGGGCTTGTCCAAGGTCACAGAGCAAGTGGGCCGGCATTTGAAACCCCAGTGGCCTCTCTCCTCAGGCCAGCTCTGCTTCAGAAAGGATGGCTCTGAGTCTTGGCTCTGTGAGGTGACCTGGGTCTCCTCAGGAATAATGGGTCGTAAAACCCAGGGCCCTGCCAGTCTCCAGGGGCCAAGGTGCCAAGGGGCGGGGTTGCAGCTCAGATGCAGTGGGAAGGGCCTGCCTCTGAAGGTGAGAGGTAGGACTGAGGCTCCTGCTGTGTGACCTTGGGCACCTTGCTGGCCCTCTCTGAGCCTCACTGTCCTCTTTGGGCAGAGTTTCATAAGCCTTAGGCAGGTTCCATTTGGCCGACAGGTGCCTGCTATCAACCTCCAGGCCCTCTGGAAGACGGGTGGGCAGGCGCCCCTTGGCTGCGACACAGAGAGGACTTTGGACGCGTCCTGAGCTGGGAGGCAGGACCACAAGGGTCAGACCCAACTCTGGCTGGGTGACCTTGGGCTGCTCTGTGCTTCCCCCAGGCCTCAGTCTCCCTTGCCCAACACAGTATCGTTCTGAGGCTTGCTCTAAGGGCTGAGGCTCCACACCTGGGTTTGACTTCCCCTCCTGGCCTCGGTTTCCTCACAAGGCACTGGGGACTGCCACTGGCCCAACCAGCTATGGGTCAGAGGGCCCCAGGGAAAACAAAGGGAGGAAAAAAAACAACACAAGGACTAGCTACTGCCTTGGGATCCTTCCCCACTGGATGAAGCCTGAGCTCTGCCAGGCCTCAGTCTTCCACACCGAGAAAAGGGTGCATCTGTCGCCTGTAGCCACCCGCAGCTGAGAGTTACGTGGCTCCCCGCCCAGCCCAGGGTGCTGACTGGCCACCATGCAGCCAATCAGAACTGAATAATAAATACCCCCCCAAAGTGACCCACGAATTAAAATTTCAGTGTCCCCGTTGGCTCCTCTTTCCTTCATTAGGCATGCGGATCCCAGGGCTTCGCTCTTCCAGTCATCGGCTTCTGCCCCCCCTTCTCCCCCAGGCTCCCGTCTCCACAGCGATGGCTGGCGGTAAACAGAGCCCCGAGCCCAGTCGATAAGTGCCAGGCCTGGTATGCTCTAAAGGCCCCACCGGGGGTGGCCCTCCGAGAATGCCCCGTGCCTGGAGCCTTAGGGGCCTGGGCAGCAGCAGGGCCCAGCCTGGACTCCCCGACCTCTCCCAAGACCAACTCTGCCAATAGGAAGTGATCGGCTGGTCCTAGGAGGCCCCCCCCAGTGTGGGAGCGGCACACTCAGGGTTACGCCCTGGCCTTGTTGCAGGGGGGCGCTGACATGGAATCCCGGATGCCCTCTCCGGCCAGGCTTGCTCCAGGAGGCAGCTGGCAGGGAGCAGGGAGCAAACCAAGCCCGCCACCCATGGGTGAGCCAGGTGGGCACACCCGGTGGAGGGGCACCAACACCTCTCTCACTTCCGCTGCCTGGCTAGGGGGAGAGAGGAGTTGCCTACCTCCCCCTGCCACCCTGCCAATTGCTAGCTGCACTCCCCAAACATTTAGTGGGCACCCACTGGGTGCCCAAGCCTGGTTGGACAGCAGTCTCTTGCTGCGGTCCACTGGACTTCCTCGCCAGCCAGCCAGCCAGCCAGCACGGGCAGTGCTTCCCAGGACCTGCAAAGGCCTGGGCCCGGGGGTGCACTGGCCCTAGCGCTCAGCTCAGGCCCCTGCCCGGTTCCCAGGCCAGGAGCTGGGGGAGGGGGCCGGTTCCTAGGCCAGGGAGGGAGGGAGAGCGAGGGAGGGGCCGGATCCCACCAGCTCACCCCCTCCTCTGCTCGGGCTCTGGGTTCGCACGTGGTGGTGGCGTCAAGGGGAAGAAGGGGGGTCTGGGCCAGAGGAGACGGGGTCACGCGCTTTGGGGGCGCTGGCAGGGGAGAGAGTGCTCTCTGTCCCCTTCCTGGAGGCCAGGACCGGGCGGCCGCGAGGGCAGGGAGAGGGGCCAGGCCTGTCCCCCCACCCAGGGCTGAGTCAGGCCCGGGCGGGGGCAGGAAGCGGCCCCCTCCCCCGCCCCGGCCGCAGAGCGCGGCCCCCGCCCCGGCCCGCGGGCCCCCGCCGCGCCGCCTGCGCGGGGGCTCCTACCTCCTTCCCGGGGCAGCGGCGAGGGGGCCCAGCCCCGGCGGCGGCGGTGGCGGCGGCTGCGGCTGGGCTGGCTCCCTCCGAGGGGCCGGGAGGCGGCAGTGAGCCTGGCCCCGCGCCACCCCCCGCCGCCGGCGGCCAATCCCCACCCGGGCTGGGGGGAGGGCGATGCAAATTACCCCGGATCTGGGTCCGCCCGCCCGCCCGCCTCCCCCACGCCCGGGCCCAGTCTGCACTAGGCCGCGCATCCCCGGGCTCGCCTTCGCCGCGCGGCTGCCCGGGCCGCCGCCCTCCCAGGGGAGCGCCGAGTGGGTGACCCCCCCCCGGGGCGGGGGGCTGAGGGGAGGGGGGCTGGGGACGGTTACACAACCAGGCGGGGAGGGGCCCCGGGGCGGGGAGGGGGCCGGCCCGCGGGCCGCGCAGCCGGAAGCCGGGGACCGCCACCGGCCCCCGGCAAGGGGAGCCCGGCTCCAGGCCCCGCCCCCGGCCTGGCAGGGCCCGCCCCCAGGCCGCGCCGCGCGATCGGCCGGCGCCCATTGGCTCATCAGCCCGCCGCTCACCGCCCCTCCTCCGCACCGCCCCTACCCGCGGGCCGCGGCGAGCCGCCAGCGCGGTGCAACCTGGGACTTGTAGTCCAAGCCGCCTGCCACCTGCCAGCCGCAAGCGCAGGGGGACTACGATGCCCAGAGGCCCCAGCGGTCGCGCCCGCCCACCCGGACACCCCACCCCTTCCCCCTCCTTTGCAAAGCCCCCCTCCCTGTTTTTTCAGCCCCCTCCCCCCCATCCCCCATGGAGCTCAATCCTGGCCAACTCCAACGTATGCACGCAGCACCGAATAGGCCCCCGGGGGGCGAGAGCGCCCCCAGTACCCAGCTGCAAACTTAGCACGCGACGCGCCCCCCTATCTCCCCACGCCGGCTCCCCCCCACCCTCAATGCAGCCCCATTTCCCCTCCCCCTCTCCCCGCGCGCCTGGGAGCCCCGAAAAAGCATGCACCCGGGGGAGCTGCTGGCACACAAGCCCTTGCACTTCGCCCCCAATACCCCCTCCCGGACGGCACCCCCTCCCCGCGCTCAGGATCCAGGGCGCCTCCAGCCTCCTGGCAGCTGCCAACCACCCCCTCCTCTGAAACTTGCGGAACGTCCACGGCTCCCGGAATCGCCCCTTTCAGAGAGGGCAGGGGTGGGCGCAGCGCCCCCAGCCCGTCCCCGCCCTGCACCCCATGCTGGGGGCCGCGCCGGGCGCTGACTTACCTCGCGGGGCCGGGCCGGGGCCGGGCCAGGCCGGGGCGCGCGGGGCCGGGGCCCGGAGTTGGGACTGGACTCCTCGGCCGCTCGCCTCCGGGGTCCGCGTCTCGTTCTCCCTTCGCTGGCTCTCCCCTCGTCGCTCTCTCGCTCCGGCGGCGGCGTCACTGCCCCTACAGTAACTGTACAGTACAGCCAAAGCCCCGTATGATGCTCGCGACTCCCTTCCTGGTTTCTCCGAGGGCAAGAGGGGTCCTCCCTTGTCTTAAAGGTGCCGCAGCCACCGGCCCCCCCCACGCCCAGCCCGCCCCCCCCACCCCGGCCTCAGAGGCCAGAACAGGCTCGGCAGGTCCCCTCTTGCCACGTCTCTGCCCTCCCGTGGGGCTTCGCCCGCTGCGCCGGGGAGACCGGGCTGTTATTAGGTTTTGTCAAGTTGGGGGGGGTCCAGACCGCCCCCAGCGCGCCCCCCCTCCTCTGACCTCTCCGCCCCGCTGCGCGGCGCCGTGCCAGCCTGCCAGCTTATCTGGCCCCAGAGCTCCCCGGGGCGCGGGGGGAGCGGGCCCCCCGGGGTGGAGGGGGGTGGGGGCCTCCAGATAAACAGGCCCCCAGCCTCCGCGGAGAGGCGGGTGCGGGGGGGCGCGGGCTTTGCCCCCGACGCCTGGGGCGTGGCAGGATGGCAGCGGGGGCGGGGAAGGCTGTGCGCACTGCGAGGACCGACGCGGGCGTGGGTCGCGGCTGCCCCGGCTGCTGGGGGTGGGTGGGGGGCGAGGGGGTGGGGACCGCGGGCCATGCGCCCGCCCTCCCGGAGCCTCAGTTTCCCCAGCCGCGGAAGGGACCCGGGGGCGGGTTTTCGGATGACGGCTCGGGTCCGCTGGGCACCCGGGTCCCTAAATGAAACAGCCAACCTGCCCGCCCGCGATTATATAAAGGAGTCGCCTCCGCCCGCTGCGCCAGGGGCGTAGCGGGGGAAGGGGTTGGCGAGGGGCGGGCTGGGCTGTTGTTTTCCTGGCTTTCCAAGTTCCCCTACCCAACTGCGGGCCACTGGGCGGGACAGGGACCCGGCTGCGGACGCCTGGGTCCTGCGGTCCGCTCCCGCAAGGGTCTTCGTGGCTCAGGAGGGGCGGAGGTGGGGAGCGGGGAGGCGTTGCCTCAGCCCAACTTTTTTTCCCTGTCCATTTCTCCCACTTCCTCCCCGGTCGTGGGAGAGGTCCGGCGGGGGACGGGAGAGCGGGAGGAGGGGACGAGTGGTGAGAACAGCCTGACCCGGCCCGGCCAGCTGCCCGCTGCACACAGTAGGCGCCCGGGGAGGGCCGGCTAGTGCGATCAGCCGCTTGAGGGTCTCTGAGCCTCAGTTTCCCCTTCCTTATTCCCTTGGTCGGAAAGGCTGGCACCTGCTTCATAGTTGTCGTTTACTGCGCACTTCTAGAGTGGCTGGCTCTGTCCGGGGTCCTGTTTACCTCCATTCTAACATCTAATGCCATTATCATGATCATTCTTTATTATCATTATCATTTTTACCACCATTACCTTACAGGCAGGAAACTTCCACTGCCTTGGGTGAAATGCACCCAGTCTGTCCTTCTCTGACTTCAAAGCTTACTTCCCCCCCACCCCCCAAACTCCTGCCCTTTATTGCCTCTTCACACATGTATTAAAAGTGCCTTTCAACTCCCAACGGGTTGAATTGGCTTTTGTAATAATAATTGGCTTCAAGGGGAAACCCGGGAGGCCCCCAGAAGGGAAGTGACAGCCCCAGGACTTGCAGCCTGAAACCAGCCCCGGGTGAGTGGGAAGGTACTGAGGGAGGGGCCACATGGGTCCAGAGTGAGGGCGGAACCCAGGGACTTTGCTCTAACGACCCTGCCTGGGATATAAGCCCTCTTCCTTCCTTAAACCACCCTGCCATCAGCCTCGGGACTAGAAGGGCCAAGGAGAAACACAGTCTGCAGATCCCAGGACTGTGCTTGGGCTCTGTATATACCTGAAGCTCAGGCCTTAATCCTAAATGGTCTTACTTGCTATCCCCCCAAGCTCCAACTATTCAGCCAGAGGCAAGGGGTGACTCAGTGGCCCCACCCCCACCCCGGTACCACCCAGCCTCAGATATCCGGCGCCCTTCTCTGCAGTTGATAACCTGACTCAGAAGTGGCAGGGAACTCGTATGTAAGATTGGCATTGAATCTAATCCTTATCAGGCCCCTGGAAGAAGCAGGTGTTATATGATTTCCACCTTATATTTCAGGAAATTGAGGCCCAGAGAGGGACCGTGTGCAAGGATGTCAACTCTAGCTTCCTCTGGCTCTGGACCCTGCCAGAGGGGCTGCAGATGGATCCTTCAGGAAACTCAGGAATGACATATCCCTCCTTCATGGCCACTCCTGCCCCTGCAGTGAAAAGAGAGGGAGAGGGGCAAAGCTTTGTCCTGACCCTCACTCTTTAGTCCCTACCCTCTCCTCACCCCTCAGAAGATACCCAAATAGATACTATTTTAAAACCTAATAAAGCATATAAATTTGAGTTACTGTGTGACCTTGGGCAGATTACTTAACCTCTCTGACCCTCAGAGTCCTTTGGAGAGAATACTGATAGAGACTTCCTAGGTTAATGACAAAGGAGAAACAAGGTGGTACATGTAATACACTTAAACAGCACAGTGCCTATGGTGGGAAGTCCTCAACACACCATAGATGTGATGATGTCGTTACTATAATTATTCTTATTTGGGCCATGCCCTCCGCACCCTGTTCCCAGCCAGGGTAGAGGTGAAACCCACATTTCCAAAGGTGAAAAACACACACTCAAGGCATTTTTTTTTACTTCAGACCACCCCCCACCCCCCTGCCAAAGATGCTTGGCTAAAGGGTTCATGGAATGTAGCAGGACTAGCTCCATCTTAGCAATAAAACAATATAAAAATTGATAAATATTTGGCACTTGCCTCAAAACAGATTTGTTCTAGGGTGAGTATGAGTTCTACCTTTGAGTGCTATTTTATTCATCTGCATAGCAGGGTTTATCATCCCTGATGTACACAATAAGACATGGAGACCCAGAGAGGCCAAGAAACTTGCCAAAGACACACAGCACTGGAGTGGGTGACTTGAATTTGAGTTACGTTGGCTAGGCTGCAAAGTTATATAATATTTTGAACAGATGATTCTTGTCGCCATAAACGGGTTTCTTCTGGGGTGGACAAATAAGGAGAATGGGGAGCAGAGTGAGAGAGTTCTGTTCACTCTCTACTCTTTGATATTTTGAATTTTGTATGATACATGCATTACTTATAATAAAATCAAAAGAAATACTTCTAAAGTAACACATTCCATAACTAATGTGCTTCAAATGACACCATTGAGAAAGTAAAGGAAAAACTCATAGAACAGGGGAAAATATTTGCAAATCATAGATCTCCTAAGGGTGTCCTCCCGAGAATATATAAATAAATCTTAAACTCAGCAATAAAAACACTACCAGTTTTTTTAAATGGGCAAATGACTTGAATAGACAATTCTCAAAATATATGTATAAATGACCAATCAAGCTCATGAAATACTGCCCAACATCATTAGTCATCAGAGAAATGCAAATCAAAACCACAAGGAGACACCACTTCACCCCACTAGGTTGGCTAGAATCAAAAAGACAGATCATAGTAAGTGTTGATGAGGGTATAGAGAAACTGGAACCCTCATATGTGGCTGTTGGTTGTTCAAAATGTTACAGCTGCTGTGGAAAACAGTTTGGCAATTTCTCAAATGGCAAAACAGAGAGTAACCATGTGATACAGCAATTCCACTCCTAGGTGCCTACCCAAGAAAAATGACGACACAAATACTCACACAGCATTTTTCCTAGTAGCCAAAAGTAGAAACAGCCCAAATGTCCATCAACTGATTAACGGATAAATAAAATGCATTCCATCCATACCACAGAATATTATTCAGCCTTAAAAAGGAGTGAAGTACTGACACTCACTACAATGTGGATGAACCTTGAAAACCTGATGCTCATCAAGAGAAGCCAGATACAAAAGGCCACATGGTGTGTGATTCCATTTACATGAAACGTCCAGAACGGGCAGATCCACAGAGACAGAGTGGGTTAGTGATGCCCGGAGCTGGGAGGTGTTGGGGAGGATGGGGAGGGACTAATAGACAGGAAGTTTCTTTTTGGGGTAAGGAAAATGTTCTGGGATTAGACAGCAGTGACAACTTCACAACTCTGTGACTATACTAGAAATTGCTGAATTATACACTTTGAAAGAGTGAATTGTATAGCATGGGAATTATATCTCAATAAAAATCATATGTATATACACACACATATATATATACACACATATCATTCTTTTTTAAAAAAAAGTTTTATTGAAGTGTAGTTTATTTGCAATGTTAGTTTCAGGTGTGCAGCAAAGTGATTCAGTTATACTATATTGTTCCTTTCGACTGCAGGACATTTTGCAGCTTACAAAACCCTTATGACGTTACTGTCTCATCTAACCTTCCAAATGCCTGAGATACTTTCAGAGATGATATCTCAGTACTACAGAAGGTCATATAGGTGCTGAGCTTCAAAGGGGGACTGGAGTTCAGGTTTCCCTGGGTTGTGAAGGTTTTCAAGTGGGGATGTTAGGTGCCATCTTGGGAGCTTCTTGGCTGGTACACGTTGAGTTCCTGAGAGTTCCCTCCCTCCTGGGGGATGACGTAGAAGATAGTCTCTGGACCAAGTGAGCTGTGGGCAAGACGGAGTCTGCCATTTCTCCAGACCTGGGCCCTGAGCTGAGTTTACACGGGGAGCCTGCTGCTTTCCGTCCCAGACCCCTGCTCCCCCACAGTCTATGGGGGTGGTTGATGAACCCCTAAGTCTCCCGTGCCTGAATCTGCTGTTTCTTAAAACCAATCATTTTGTCTGGCCCAGGTCACCCTCACATTCTGGGCCTCAGTTTGCCAATGGCAGTGAGGGCTGTACCTCTTTCACAGGCTTACAATGCAGCCACAAAACAAGGTGAGGTGTCTTCGGGCACTTGGATCAAATGTCTTTAGGTTTTTCACAGGTATTGGCCGTTCTCACAACCATGATCCAAGGGAGAGTGGATGAGGGGCCTTCCCTAGCTGCTGTGGGTGAATTTGGGGCTGTAACTGGGCCTCGAGGGATTAAAACAGTTTGCACGTGGGCCGAGGGACTCCTAGTTCATATTCCTGGAGGAAGTTCTGAGAAAGAGAGCTGGGGGAAGGTGTTCCACCTTTGAAAAAGGGTGGGACATAGGCAGGTTCTAAAACCTGGGGGGTCACTGAGCTTGAAGAGGACCCCATGATGATTCGAGAACATTCTGCTCAGAGATCGGTCTTCCTGGAAACCCACTTAGCCAGCCCATGAGCCAAGTCCCTGATCTCCAGCTTGTATTCTAGCGGAGGATAGAGAAGACAAGCAAATCAAAGGAGTTCAGACAATGACCGGTGAGCTGAGTGAAGATGGTTAACCCGAGGCACTGAACAGACATTGATGGGGGCCTGGGAGCTTTTGTTGTTTGTTTGTTTTTTAATGAACATGTGTCAAAAGATTTTATTTCAATCATTAATTGAGGGAGCCAGTAAGATGTTACAATGGATTCAAAGGAAAATCTGAAGAACATTCATATGTAGACAGGTGGGAAATGCTGGAATGAATTTACAAACAGAAGCAAAACATGACTATGTGCAACCACTTTGTATTTCTGTGGACAAGAATCATTGCTCTAAGTAACCGTTTTTCACAACGTACACAGTTGTACAATAGCCCGAAGACGGCAGAGGGCACAGAGACCCCATAGAATCAGACAACGTCTAGGTTTGTCTGGGAGCTGGTTCTTTTATTTAAATGATCATCAGGGAGAATTCTTCAAAGGAGGTGGTGTTTGAACAGAGACCTGAATGAGGGTCTGAGGATGGGTTCCCAGGCTTGTAGGTAAAGGGTGGGTCTGAGTTTTGTGATGGAGGCCAGTGTGGTTGGAGCAGCAGATTAAGAGGGCAGTGAAGGGGCACCTGCAGGCCAGGACTTTATATAAAGTGTCATGGATTTAGCCATAAAAAGGAGGGAAGCACTGACACTTGCTACCATGTGGATGGACTTTGAGGCCACGATGCTCAGTGAGAGAAGCAGACACAGAAGGACACACAGCGTGTGACTCCATGGATGTGAAACGTCCAGAACAGGCCAGTCCTCAGATGCAGAGAGGGGGTTCCTAGTTACCAGGGGCTGGGGAAGGGATGAGGGTGACTGCTAATGGGGACTGCGTTGCTTTGTAGGGTGATGGAAATGTTCTAAAACGAGACAGTGGTGAGGGTTATGTAAATCTGCGAATATACTGAAACCACTGAATTGAACACTTTAAAGAGTAAATTTTGGGGTATGTGAATGACATCTCAATTTTCAAAAAGCAAAGCAACACCCATGTTTAACGGCCGCTGTACTCACAGTAGCTAAACCATGGAAACAACCCAAATGTTCATCCACAGATGAATGAATAAGCCAAATGTAGTCCATCCACAATGGAATATTACTCAGCCTTAAAAAGGAAGGAGATTCCAACACCTGCTACAACATGGATGAACCTTAGGGACGTGGTGCTCAGTGAAATAAGCCAG
Source organism: Vicugna pacos (assembly GCF_048564905.1). Classification (NCBI taxonomy): domain Eukaryota; kingdom Metazoa; phylum Chordata; class Mammalia; order Artiodactyla; family Camelidae; genus Vicugna; species Vicugna pacos. The sequence continues at coordinate 30,103,636 of NC_133008.1, read as the reverse complement.
ACAGAAAAGGACAAATACTGTCTGATCCCACTACAGGAGGTCCCTAGAGGATGTCACATCCATAGAGGCAGGAAGTAGATGGTGGGGGCCAGCAGCTAGGGGAGGGGAGGGGGAGTCAGTGTTTCATGGGGACAGAGTTTCAGTTTGGGAAGATGAGAAAGTTCTGGAGATGATGATGGGGATGGTTGCAGAACAATGTGAATGTGCTTAATGTTACTGAATTGTACACTTAAAAATGGTTATAGTGGTAAATTTTATGTTACCAGAAATTTTTTTTAAGTTGAAAAGGAAAGTCGGCCTGGAACAGAATATGAGTGGCCATGTTCCAGCTCATTCCAAAGTCTGGGAATGTCCCATTAGTATGAAGTGTGGTTATTTAGGAATAAAATTAAATCTTTTCCCTTTGGAAAAAATGAAAATTAAAAGAGTAGGAAGTTCCCCCCCCTTAATGTTACTGGAAAGACATTAGCTGGGATTTGAGCAGAGGAGTGCCCTGCCTTATGTTGTGTTAATCACCCTGGGCAAGGCCATTAGGGAGCTGGTGTGGGCATCCCGGCGAGCACAGTGCGAGAAGGTGGAGAGGGTCTCTTTTGGAGGTTGAATTGAGATGATCTGAAGCTGGGTCAGATGTGTTGGGGGGACAGAAAGCAAAAGACCCAAAGAGCATGCCTGGTTTTATGGCACGATGGATGGGTTTGGGATGACAGCCAGGGTGGGGTGAAGAGTTCTGTTTTCCCTTTTGTGATGGAGTGTCCACCAGGTGTCCAGCAGAGGAGCCGAGCAGGCAGGTGGGTAGAAAAATGAGGAGTGCCAGGGTGGGGGTTGGGTCTCCCCAAACTCTGAGGCACATGGCATCCCCCAAGGAAGTGGGGACTGAGAGAGCATCCCAGGGCTGGGGGACGCCGATGGTGGGGTCCAGCAGAAGGGGCTGGGAAGGAGGCCAGTGGAACAGAAGGGAGTCGGGAGTCAGTCAGGTCACAGAAACCAACTTCCGGCAAAGTGGCCTGGCTGTTCACCGTCCGATCCCCAGGGCTCAGAATACTGTCACCGAGAGAGCGGTACCCAGTACAGGTTTGGTTCAGGAATGACAGTTTGTCTCTAACCTCATGGACGAGACAAACAGTGAGCATTGGGAACCCATGTGAGCTCCCTAGAGGCAAGTCATGCTGAGAGGATCTTCATTTGCTTGTTGGACCGAATAATAGGCAATGGCAGGCAGAGGGTTACCTGGACTCCAGCAAACTGTGGCTGGGGTGGTGCAGGGGATTCTGGAACATTCTAAGGAATGTTGATGAGCAAATAGAACACAGTAGATAAACATGGCATGTCCTTAGATCTGCTTGCTGTGTGTGTTACTGCAGTACACGTTTATTTTTAATATTAATTAACTATAAGTAACTATGTATATGTGATACATACACACTTATTTTAAAATAAATTTTTGTTTGTTTCTTTGTGGGGGAGGTGATTAAGTTTATTTATTTATTTATTTATTTATTTATTTAATGGAGGTCCAGGGGATTGAACTCAAGACCTTGGGCGTGCTAGTCTCTCTCCCCTTATATACCTATTTTTAAAAGGCTCATGATCTGTTTCCTCCAGCTTCAAAACCAGAAGCTTGACATCCTCACATCTCTCTGACTCTGACCCTCCTACCACCCTCTTATAAGGACCCTAGGAAATATGTATATAAGTTAACTTCCTTCAGCTGCTGTGAAAAAGCCCCACAGACTGGGTGGCTTGGAAGAGCAGAAATGTGTTCTCTCTCAGTTCTGGAGGCCAGAAGTCCAAAGTCAAGGTATCAGCAGGGCCATTCTCCCTCCAAAGGCGCAGGGGAGGGATCTGTCCCCACTTCCTTCCGGTAGCCTCAGGCCTTCCTTGGCTTGCAGGTGCCGGCTTCCCCCAGATGCCTTCGTATCCTCTTCCCTCTGTGCGCGTCTGTCTCCTTCTTAGGAGGACAGCAGTTGTATTTAATCAGGGGCCCACTCTGCTCCAGCATGAACTCTCATTAACTGACTACATCTTTAACAGCTCTATTTGCAAATAATCGCATTCTAAGGTCCTGGCAGCTAAGACTTCAGCATGTCGTATATATGTGTGTATGTCTACGCCCATATCTAAACATATCCATCTGTCTAATCTTTTCCACCAGTAAATTCGAATATAGATGCTAAGATGTGGGGGAGGGTATAGCTCAGTGGTAGACAGCGTGCCTAGCATGCAGGGGGTCCTGGGTTCAATCCCCAGTACTTACTAAAAAAATAAATAATTAAGCCTAATTACCTCCCCCCAAAACAAACAAACAAACAAATAAATAGGGAGAGGGTATAGCTCACTGGTTAGAGCACGTGCTTATCATACACAAGGTCCTGGGTTCAATTCCAAGCACCTCCATTAAAATAAATAAGTGAATAAATAAATCTAATTACCTCCTCCCAAAACAAACTAACTAACTAAATAAACAAATCTAATTATTTCTCCCCACCACCAAAAAATTAAAATTAAAAATGAAAACAAGATATTGAGGCTGCTGAAGGCTAGCTTACCAGCTCTACAGGAGAGCAGTCTGGGAGAAGGGCAGTAAGTTTGGATTCAAGGTGCATCGCGACAAACACACAAATAAATACTAATAACCTTCCTGGGGAAACTGTGAAGTTCTGTATGCACTTTCAAAAGTCAGCTGACTGCTGGGAAGAGAGTTTCAGTTTGGGAAGATGAGAAAGTTGTGGAAACGGAAGGGGAAGCTGGGAGAAAGGTGCTGGGAAGCCTGTCTAGAGTCTTCGTGATTTTTCCGTGAATCTAAAATTTGTCCAAAATAAAGCCTTTATTTAACAACAAAGAAAAGAGCAAAAATTGAGGCCACGTGCGTATATACATTTGTCAAATTCACCCAAGTCTATACTTAATATCTGTGCATTTTACTGTATGTCACCAATACCTTAATTAAAACATACACACACACAAAGAAATAAAAACACCAGAAAAAAAGCCTCTTTGCTGAAAATGCCTAAAAACATGCATCGTGTTTGACCCAGAGATTCCATATCTAGAAAGGTATCCAAAGCAAGTAATTTCAGATGGTCAGGCTGGAGAAGTGAGAAAGGTGGGCTACAAACCGGTGACTCATGAAAGTCCTCTTGTTCTTTTTTTTTTATTTTTTAAATTAAAAAAAAGCATTTTGGGGAGGTAGTTAGGTTTATTTATTTATATTTATTTATTTTAAATTTGTATTTATTTTTAATGGAAGTACCAGGGATTGAACTCAGGACCTTGTGCAAGCCAAGCACACACTCTACCCCTGAGCTGTACCCGCCCCTCAAGTTGTATTAGTCTTAACAATATGCGCACGGCTACTCACAATATACACACTGAGGTCTCGACAGCGCACGTCTTCAGGTGGTGGGACAGGATGACTTTGCTTTTCTGAATATTTGAGTTTTCTTCAATGACTACATATTGTTTTTCTAAAAAGTAAGTAAATAAATAACTGCACAAGATAGAAAGAGAATATCCTATGAGGGTTTTGTATGAGTTTCCTAAGGCAGTTGTAGCAAATTACCAAAAATTTAGTGACTTAATACTACACAAATTAATTTTCTTACATTTCTAGAGATCAGAAGTCCAAAACGGGTCATAAAGGCTAAAACCCAGGCGTGGGCGGGGCTGGTCCCTCCGGAGGCTCCAGGGAGAAGTGGCTCCTGCCTCTTCCAGCTTCTAGAGGCGCCGCATCCCTGGCTCGCGGCCCCGCCCTCCATCCTCACCGCCAGCAGCGTAGCATCTCCCGTCTCTCTCTGACTTTGACCCTCCCGCCTCCCTCTAATAAGGACCCTGTGGTGACACTGGGCCCCTGTGCGTAATCCAGGATAATCTCCCATCTCAGGGTCCTCGATTTAATCCCACCTGCAGAGTCCCTCTGACCACGTAAGGGAGCACACTCACAGGTTCCAGGGGTTAGGATGCGGACATCTCTGGGAGACCATTATTCTGCCCACCACAGGTTTGAATGGGCAAACCAGGGAATTAGGAGTGCAGCTAGGATTCTGGAAAAGCTAATGTGATTTCAGGCTACATTAATAGAGGTCTAGTGTTCAGCTCAAGGGAGGTCGTAGTCTTACCAAACCATTCCAGGGATGAGACCAGGACGCTGAAAGGAGACAGGGAGCCATCCCATAAGGAAGGACAGACAGACTGACCGATAGCAGAGCCTGGTTTGCCGGAGACTTCTGTATGGCTTAGGGCTTATAGATGGAAGGGTGACTTGATTCTGGAGCATTCCCAAGGGAGGCAGGATGTCAGACCTGGCCTTGGTCCTGAGTCTCCTCTCACTGCCTAGCATACAGCACTGGGCTCAGTCAGCGAGTGGGACACCCTACTCCCAGAAGGCGAATCAGCACAATGTCAGGAGAACCTCTTGGAAGCCTTGTGGGGGTCCTTCCACCAGACTCATTTGGTCAAAATGCTGACCGGGCTCCCGAGGCCTAAGTCAGATAACCCAGAGCAAAGTTCAATTCCTAAAACTGTACAGCTGTTTGTACACCTGTGTTCATAGCAGCATTATTCACAGCAACCAAAAGGTGGAAGAAACCCAAGTGACCATCGACAAAAGATAGGGAAACAAATTGTGGTCTATCCACACAGTGGAATATTACTCAGCCTTGAAAAGGAAGGAGAGTCTGACACAGTCTACACTGTGAATGAAACTTGGGGACATGATGCTCAGTGAAATAAGCCAGACACAGAAGGATAAATACTGCCTCATTCCACTCACATGAGGTCCCTAGAGGAGTCACATCCATAGAGACAGGAAGTAGATGGTGGGGGCCAGGGGCTGGGGGAGGGGATAGGGAGGGTCAGTGTGTTTTATCTTATTTTATTTGTTTTTGGGAGGGAGCCAGTTTGATTTACTTATTATTATTATTTTTATTTAACATGCATCCATCACCTGATGCATGCTAAGCATGCACTCTACCCTCTCCCTTGGGGCGGGTCTGTGGGTTGTTTTTTTTTTTTAACATTTTTTTTATTGAGTTATAGCCTTTTTACAGTGGGGGCAGGTCAGTGTTTAATGCAGACAGAGTTTCAGTTTGGGAAGATGAGAAAGTTCTGGAGATGGAAGGAGGGGATGGTTGCATAACCATGTGAATGTGCTTAATGCCACTGAGCGGTGCTCTTAAAAATAGTTAAGATGGTAACTTTTTTTTTTAATTGAAGTATAGTTGATTTACAATGCTGTGTTAGTTTCTGGCATAGAGCATAGTGATTCAGTTACACATATGTGTTCTTTTTCATAGTCTTTTTCATGATAGGTTGTTACACATTGACTATAGTTCCCTGTGCTGTACAGTAGGTCCTTGTTGTTTATCTATTTTATATATAGTAGTTAGTATTTGCTAATCCCAAACTCCTGCTTTATCCCTTTTGTCCCTCCCCCTACCCTTTGGTAACCATAGCTTTGTTTTCCATGTTTGTGAGTCTGTTTCTGTGTGTGTCATTTTTTCAGATTCCACATGGACGTGATAGCATATGACATTTGTCTTTCTCTGTCTGACTTGCTTCACTATTGGTGGCAGGTTTTCTGTATGTTTTACCACAATAAAAAAAAAATCAGGGTCTGTTTAAATAAAAGATTTAAAAAAAAAAAAGAAAAGAAACTACTTTGGGGTCCCACGTAACAAAGCCCAGCCTTTTGGTTTTGGCGAGTGAGGGCATTAGAAAGGAAAGAACGTGGAAGCCACCGGCCACCATACAGAGACCAGAGGCTCCCCGCCCGGCTTTGGAGGCTTCAAGCCCCGCTGTGACCACTTGCAGGCCTGAGGCTGGGCCTGTGGGCAGGGACTTTGCCTGCCCTGGGTGCCCGAGAAACCCGGAACCGGTGCCCGGGTGCGCGGCAGGCCAGGTGAGCCTCCGGAAACCCCTCCGGTTCCCCGGTGGGTGGAGGCCTCCTCCCGTCCAGGCTCCTCCCAGGGCCCGGGCCCCTCCCAGGCAGGCTCTGGGGCAGAGCTAACTTTTAACTAGCACAGCCCGGGGTGGCCAAACCAGGTGTGCAAGTATCGAAATACTTCAGCTGCGTCACGGAGCGCCCAGGGCCCCTGCCCTGAGCCCTCTCCTCGGACAGATGGCCCCCAGCATCACGGAGAAGCGTTTTCTAAGCCGCAGATGCTGAGTTCGTAGCCTAGGTGGGGGCGGTGTCTGGTCTATGTACCCCCGGGTGTCTGTGCACCTCACGTAAGAGGTGGCATAGACCCCTCCAGACGTGGGACACCTGGTGCCGCCCCTCCTTCCCTCCCTCCCCTACTCTCTGACTCCCGTCTGCGCAGCGGGCCCTTCCAGCTGGAAGCTCCTGGTCCCCGCCGGGCCCTGGCTCCCCTCTCCACCTGAGCGCTGGTCTCCTGGACTCCCCTTCACATCCAGGCTGGACGACAGCTCCCAGGGGCCTCTCAGAACCTCGGCTGAGTGCTCCAAAGCTGGGGTAGGGGGTGCGCCTGCCTGCCTGCCTCTGGGGTTCAGCCCAGAGCTCTGTCCCTGTCACTCTCCACAGCCTGGCTCAGGGAATTTGCTTAGGGCAGTGGGTCCCATCGGTGGGGGGAGGGATGTGATGTCCCCCCTCCCCACTTCCTTGGGACAACTCTGGTTGTCATATTGGGAGTGCTCCTGGCATCAAGTGGATGGGGGCCAGGAAGGCCGCTCAACACCCACCAGTGCCCAGGAGCCCCACCCCCAAGATGACCCGATGCGGCGGGGGGGGGGGGGTTGCTATGCCCAGGATCTAACACGCCTGCTTGCTCCTCCCTCTCTGTGCTCTGCAGAGAAGGAAAACCACTTCCTGGTGGCCTCCACTTGACTGGTGGCCCAGTCCCAGCACTTGAGCCACCCGGCTGCCCTCCCCACCCCAACTCCCCAAGCAGAGCCTCCTCCCCACCCCACCCTGCACTACCCCAGGCAGCCTGTCTCCACGCTGGGGGACCTTGGTTTTCCACGTGTGCAGGGGCCTGAGGCTGGATAGTAAGTGGAGATGGTCCCCCTCAATCATCTTTACCCAAGGGACCTCGAGTGAACCAGGCCAGTTTTGTGCCCCCTCGTCCCCGCCCCAGGGCCTTCTACAAGATGGCATCCCCCAGCGAGCCTGCGGAGCCGGCGGACCCACAGCCAGGCAAGGCAGTGGAGGAGCGGAAGGGGAGAACGTGGCAGCATTTCTGGCTGGCTGGACCTCCCCCTCCATCTTTCTTTTTTTAAAATCACCGCAATTTAAGGAGCGACTCCTCCCTCCATCCCGCCTGCCACGTGGGCTGTCCGAGGAGTCACCGCTAGCTCGCCCTCTCTCCCTCGCTGGCTTGGCTGAGACGCAGTAGCTTCAGTTTCACTTTGGTGTCACCAGTTTCACTTTCGGGGAGGGAAAGAGGAGAGACAGAGAAGAGGAGAGAGGGAGACAGGGAGGGCGGCTGTGTCAGGTGCAGGGTCAGGGAGGGCTGTGTCCTGCCTGCGGGGCGGGGGGGGGGCACCACCTGCCGCCCGCTTTCCTGACCTTCCTCTGGCCTGTGGATTCTCATAGTTAAGGTCAAAGGGTCAAGGGCAAGTTCTCCCTGTGTGACTTTGGGCCTCCGAGAGTACCCCCCTCTTGGAGAAGGGGATCTGAGGACCACGCCCACCCTACCGGGTTCTGGGAAGATCACAGCCCTGCTGACTGCTGACCCAGGCCGGCGAAAGTCAAGGACAGTCCCACAGCGTCCCCGGTAGGAGAGGGCAGAGCAAGGTCCAAGGCAGAACCGGATGCCAGCTGCCTCTACCCAGCAGGGACCCTTGGCCCAGAAGCCACCAGGAAGGAGGCTCCATGTGGCTTGAGTCGGGGCTAGGCGGCGAGTGGGGCATAGGCAGTGTCCCCCAAGGCCGAGTGGCTTGGGGCTCGCGGTCTGGCCAAACGGGACTGGAGGCCCACCTGCTCTGCTTACTTCCCAGCAGGCCTGCTTGTCTCTGGGCAGCGGTGTGACCTTGTCCCCCTCAGCCCCTGCTGTTCTTCCTGTGGCGGGAGGCCCATGGCCTGGGCCGGGCCGCAGAGCCGCCGCCTCAGGGGAAGGGGAGGAGGTTTTTATTTACTTGTGTTTAACGGCGGTGCTGGGGACTGAACCCAGGACCTTGTGCGTGCTAAGCACGCGCTCCACCACTGAGCTATCCCGCCCCCTCCTCCCCGAGCCACTGTCTTCTGAGCCTGGCTGAGAGCCAGTTAAGAGCAAGAGTGGGCCAGTTCACCCGGCTCAGGTCCTGTAAAAGGAACCCCTAGACTGGACAGGAGAATACAGCTCAGGGAGATAGAAAGTGTGGGAGCCAATGGGAGGGGGCGGCTCATTTTTAGTAACAGCTTTATTGCGATATCATTCACATACCATACAGTTCACCATTTAAAGTGTGCAGTTCACTGGTTTTCAGGACATTCACAGAGTTGTGCAACCATCACCACTGTCTAATCTAGAACATTCTCATCAAAAGGAAACTGTCCTGTCCCTTTAGTATTGCCCCCAGCCCCTGACAACCACTAACCCACTTCTGTGTCTGGGGACTGGCCTGTTCTGGACGTCTCACATCCATGGAGTCACACACTGTGTCCTTCTGTGTCTGCTTCTCTCCCTGAGCACCGTGCTCTCAGGGCCCAGCCCCGTGGAGCGGGTGTCAGGGCTGCTCTCCTGGTCATGGCTGAGTGATGCTCCCGTGTGTGGAGGGACCACATTCCGCTTATGAAGTCCTCAGCTAATGGACAGTGGGTTGTCTCCACTTTTGGCTGCTGTGAATCATGCTGCTGCAAATGAGGGCAGGTGTTAAGGTAACCGAAGGAGGTTTTGATTAGTGCCTGTCCACCCACAAGTGATACATGGGGACCTTGCATTTTCTGGGGGTAAGAAGCACACCCTAAATTGCGCAGAGAGAAGGAGCGCCCCAGGCACAGCCTGGCACCTGGGCTCTCTGGGTGTCTGCTGGATGCTGGGAAAATCCTTTCCCCACCCCCACCCAGTTGGCCCCATTATCAACCCGGAACTTCAAAAGGGAGGGGTCTGAGATGCTCCCAGAACCTCAGAGGCTGACCCTGGGGGTGGCACAGAGCAGCAGGGCTGGCAGGCTGGTAACACGGCCCCTGGAACATGGCCCCACCCTTTTAATGAGAAGGAGAGCTGGGGTAGGAGTGGGCAGGCCGAGGGGAGGGGTGGGGAGGGAGGAGGAGAGGGAGGAGGGGAGGGGCGTCCTCACATCCAGGTGGGCGGTCGGCTTCCCTGCACCTGTGCCCGGCTTGCACCTCCCCCTTGCTGGAGAGCGCCCGGCAGGGGAGGAGTCAGTCACACAGGATCCCATTCTTGCCACTCCGGAGCCACTTCCTGCTCTTTAACATGAGGTGAAAGCAGGAGACAGTGCACCTCGAGGTTCATGTGTACCGGGGAGACACCATCCCTCCGTGAAGAGGCTGCTCCCATTGGCCCCGCCCCCTCCAGCCCAGCTCCGGGTGCGGGGAGACCCGGTCCAGCAGCTCCCCAGGCGCTCGCCAGGCACCTGTTCAGCGTCTCTGGGGAGGCGTCCCTTCAGGTCCTCTGCCCACCTTTTTAATTGGGGCCACTGTCTTTTGGTTACTGAGTTGTAAGGATTCCCCACTACCACTTTTTTTTTTTTTGCTTTGTCAAGAATTGTAAGGATTCTGGGCACTGGACCAGTCTCCCATATAGGATTTGCAAATACTTTCTCCCACTCCGTGGGCTTTCTCTTCCCTCTCTTGGTGGTGTCCTTTGATGCACCCTGGTTTTTAATTTTGATCAAGTCCAAGTTCATCTGTTTTTGTTTGTGCTGCTTGTGTGTATGTATCATGTTGAAGAATCCACCGCCAAGTTCAAGGCCATGAAGATGGGCAATGGGAGAGTCAAAGGAGCAATCATGCTGAGGTGGGGGGTGTCTGGCAGCCCTTGGCAGGGGTAAGGGAAAGGCTGCCCTGAGCCTGCCCCCTCCCCACCCGTAACTCCTGCTTCAGGGGTTACGGGTGGGGATGGGGGAAATGGAAGAGGAATTCCAGAACAGGGAACAGCAGGTACAGAGACAGGATGCCAAGAGTGAGTGAAAGACTTGCACAGCTTCTCCCTGCTTTCCCCACCCCTCCCCTCCCCTCCTCCCCTCCTCCCCTCCCTCTTCTCCTCCCCTCCCCTCCTCCTCCTCCCTGACCCTGACCCCTGGGCAACCCTTACCCCTGGACCCTTGGCTCCCCCATGGGCATCAGGGGTGAGGTGGGTGATGTGGCTGCATTTACAAGCTTTCTGGGTCCCCGCTGCAAAATCCAGGGCTGTTATAGACGAAAGGAGATGGGTGGCCAGGCAGGGGGATGGCAGCTGACCTCAGTGCCTGACCTTGCAGGTGAGTATGGGGGTTGGGGGGTGGAATCTCAGCCACAAGGGAAGGTTATGTGGGGCGTGAAGAAGGCAGAGAGGCCTCTAGGAGGGAAGGTGACTTCTGAGCAGATCCCCACACGTGAGGGAGCAGGGGCAGGAGCTGGGCAGGTGCAGGTTGAAGGTGTGAAGAGGCTCACCGGTGAGCAGAGAGGAAGTGCGTCAGTACAGAGGGGGGTGGCTGGGGACAGGAGGGCTTGGCCTTCTGGGAGTAAGTAGGGACGTGGGGACGGAAGATAAGGGGCTAGCCTTCACCTCCATCTCCACCCAGGGCAGGCCACCTGGATGAGGGTGTTTGTGGACCGACAGATCTGAGCACTGGGTCCCAGGGGACCGCCTGCACGGGGGTCTCCAGTCCAAGGCCTTGCTCTGCCCTGCAGGCCCAGCTCTCTGTGACTCTTTGCAGGAGGACCTGTAACCTGAGGCCAGCTTCCCTGTGGCCCTGTATTCCTCCCTGGGCACCCATGCCTTCCTAGCTGGTGTGACCCCAAAGGGTGGCCATGGTGGGACTGGCCTGCACCCCTGTGGTGCTCTTCCTGAGTGTCCTGCTCCTTTGCTAACTCATCTTCCCAAACCTGCTCGTCTGAGGTCACTGCCCAGTTTGTAGTTGGCCACCGTCCCCACCATAAAGTTCCAGTTCTTAGCCAGACATCCAAATGACCTGGCTTCCCACTTGGCTACCACCTAATCCTGCACCCAAGGCCAGTGGGGGCTGAAATGCCAATACGCTTCTTTTTTGGTTTTGGGGGTTTTTTTCTTGGGAAGGGAGGTAATTAGGTTTATTTGTTTATTTATTTATTTCACTGTTTTTGTTTTTTAAATGGAGGTACTGGGGATTGAACTTGCTCTACAACTGAGCTACACCCTCCCCCTCTGAACAGGCTTCTGCTCGCCTGGTGGCAGTCAGTGCCCCAGTGCCCCTGCCCCAACCCAGCTCCACACTGGCCCCCAGAAATTGAAGGGTTAACACGAGGCATAGTGGGACAGATCTGACCCTCTTCGGAGCCAAGTTCCCTTCTAATGCCAGTTAGGAGTGCTCTGCTAGACGGTTCTTAAAAGATTTTGTACGCCGTCCCGCTGCCACGCCCTTGCTCACATGGGGTCCCCTGCCTGGGGTGCGCTCTCTGCGTGGAGGCCCAGTCTGCCAGGCGCTGCCTCTAGTTCTATGAGCTCTCTCCAGGGCACTGGGTGCTGCAGAACAGCCCCAGCTCTTTGCGGCCCACAGAGACAGTGACCAAGGGGAAACAGGGCTGCAGAGCTGTGAGCCAAGGTGGTGGGAAGGCCAGTCTCTGCACCAATCCCCAGTCACCAGGGCTCAGAGAGGGAAGATGGGGTTACTGAGATCAGCTCTGCCCACTTCCTGGGGTGCAGCCAGGGGGGAAGGGAGAAGGGATTTGGACTGCTCAGGAGAGGATCTACTCCTTCCTGGGGGTCAGCAGAGGCCATCGCATTTAGTCCACGATGACCCCCTGTCGGGGGGCGTGGCCTTCCCCAGGGGTGAGTGTCAGGCTGGGGGCGGCGGCGGGGAGAAGGCGGCCTGGGTCCCTCCCTCACCTGAGGCCTCTCTGATTCTCCAGGTGCTTCTCTGCGGGCCTCCTTCTCTCCCCGGGGAAGCCTGGGCAGAAACCTGAGCCTCCACCTCAGTTCAGGCTGCCATGGGGCCCTGGCCTCTCCCTCCACCCTCCTTCCTCCTCCAGAGCCACCCTGTCGTTGCCACAGGGACTGCAGAACAGGCAGGTCCTCCACCCACCTGGCCTGCGGTTGGAGGTGTGGCCTTCAGCCACCTGCAGCCTGGGCCCTCCACACCTGGTCAGCTCAGAGCCTGAGCCCTAGAGAGGAGGGTTGAGGTCTGGAGGGGCCCCTGCTGGTTTCGTTTTGAGGCAGTCCCTTCCCCTTCCTCACTCCCACTCCACCCGACCCCCGCTTTCTGGGAAACCCTGTCGCAGCTTCCTCTGAACTGAACTCTGTTAACCCGGAGTCCACTGAGTTCCGCCTCCCAGACCTGAGGCTTCCTGCCTGGCACACACCTCCACCCCTGGGCTGGCTGAGCACACTTCTCCTGATTCCTCACCTTCCAGAAGGTTCTGGGCTGCTCCTGCCTACATCCCCGCCACCCCACGCCACACTGTGTCCCAGGCTCTGGATACAGGAAACCTGGTCGCTTCAAGCAGGGCAGCCCCGGACACAGATGACCGAGGGTCTGACTTCTGCTACTGGCGACCGTGGCCTCCTACACCATTGGATGCGGGGAGGGGTGTGGGCCAAACCAGCTTCCCCCATCACTGCTGATGTGGGGGGGGGCTAGGTGAGGGGTTGAGCAGCATCCCTGGCCCCACCCAGTCAATGCCAGGAGCCCAGTCATGACAACCCCAGATGTCCCCAGACCCTGCCCAGTGTTCCCTGGGTTGAGGGGACAAGACGGTCCCCATTGAGGCCAAGTGGGTATGGCCAGCTGGGAAAGGACAGCACGGAAAGGCTTAGAGCTGTGCTGCCTGACATGCGGCCACTGGCCACATGTGGCCTCGAACACTCAAGATGTGGACCGCAGGAACTGAGATGCTCCCTGAAGGCAAAACATACCGTCTTGCCAAGACTTCGTACCAAAGAACAAAACAAAGCAAAAAACAAACAAAAAATCAAAATCAGAAGACCAGACTAATTTTCCGTATTGATTACAAAGTGAAACGGTAATATTTTGGCAATGTTGGGTCTAATAGAACATACCATCAAACTACCTTCACCTATTTCTTTTTCTTGTTTTGAATGCGGCCTCGAGGAAATTTACATCGTGCCTGCAGCTGAGTGATGCGCGTGCGTGGTGGGGGCACGGGGCAGCGAGACCCGCCTGACTCTGCCTGCTGGTTCCGCACATTTTTCTTTCCATTTCCCCCTGCCCCATCCCTGGAACGTGTGTTACACTCAGAGAAGGGACTGATCTGATCCTGGGTTGCCCGTGACCCTGAGCAAATTAAACAGACTATTTAGCTGGCTCTTACCCGCCAGCTGACGCACTGCTAGCCGGGGCCGGGGGTGCAGGCTGGAGGCACTCTGATGGAGCTGGGCCATCTTTTCAGGATCATCATTTATTCCTCAGTCACCTGTGAGCTGCTCAGGGCTCAGGGAGAGGAACCAGGTGGGGACAGCCTGCTCTCTGGGGACTCAGGGGACAGCACACGTGGTTTTGAAAAGTGCTGTTGAAAATGATGCAAACATGGAGCTGAAGAGAAACTTGCACCTACAAGACACTTGATATCTTCTTCCAAACCAGGTGCCAAAACAAAACGACAACAAAAGCAAAAAACCCAGGAGCAAAGAAAACCCAAAACCCAAAGGTAAGAACACCCATTGGGCAAGATTCCGAAGCTCTCGGATTCATTTTCTGATTGACTTGTCTTTGGACCCAGAGGTCAGAGGAGCACGGGGGGTCTCAGGGCCCCCAACACAGCAGCTGCACCATCTCACACACTTGGCCATCTTGGGGTTTAAGGAACAGCCACGAGAAACCTTGACACAGAACAGGGTCTCTCACAAGAAGCTTGGGAGGGCCTGGAAGCCCCCAGCAGCCTGGCTGCTGGACCCCACATTCTGCCTGGATCCCTGCATGTCAGGAGACCCCCAAACAAACAAATGTTACACATTTTAAGAACCTGCCCCCTCGGAACAGAGGACCTATAGGCTTGCCTGCCTGTGGCCACCCTTGGCCAGACCATGCACCAGGGGAGAAGGGGTGTGGGAGCAGAGGGTGCCAAGTCTAGGGACGTCCACAGGGAGCAGTGGGCAGGGGAGAGAGGAGGACCCCTGGCTGTCAATGTCAGATCTTGGTCTCCAAGACTCTGGAGCGTTCCCAGCTGACTCGGAGAGGGAAGGGAAAGAGCCACGTGTTGACATCTGGCTCTTTTTTGAGGGGCAGTGGGGTCCTGGCGAAGGAACCCAACAGTAGAGGATGCAGACCTGGCCGAGTGGAGCGGGTGGGCTGGGGGTGCCTGGACCCGTCTCTGAGGCCACACTGTGGGAGGTGCCTGCTTTTGAACCATCCCCCCACCTCCCTCACCAACCCTGGAGGCCTTACCCACTGGCCCCAAACTCCACACTGCTAGGACCCTGTCAGTGCGGCCTTCCTCCTTGCAAATGGGAGCCAGCTGTTGGCAGGAGCTGGTCAAGCCCAGGGCCTGATGGGTACAGGACTGGCCCTAAGGCGCACCTGTCTGACCGCCAGCGCCAGCACCATGGGCCAAGACGCTGAGCCGCAGTTCACCCGTTAGGCCTTCCTCCACTGAAGCTCCTGAGGGACCTGGGGGGCCCACAGAGTGACACCTCCATTGCTTTGAGTTATCTTTTTTATTCTTTTCTAAATCAGGTGAGACTTCGGCGGGGGTAACTCAAAAGGCAGAAGCCTGGAGAGCCGGTCTAAGGAGCCGCCAGCTTGTCTCCTCTTTGGTGACCACAGAAAAAAAAACAGATTGGAAGGGTCTCCCTAAGAAGCAAAGGATCCAACCCCAGGGCCGGTGTGGCGCCAGGCCCGTCACTCTCGGAGAACCCTTCCCCTGCAATTTATCACAGTTAAGTATCAGCTTCTTTCACGCCTTCAGGAAGTATTGGGGAGAGGGGAGGCTCACAGCTCATCTTCAGAGAGCCCTGCCCTCCACCACTTCCTACTGCCCTTGGCCTGGAGGCGGCCTTCTCCATCAGAGGTGGGACAGCCCTAAAGGTGGGAAGGTTGGGCTCTGGGTCTCGGGCAACCTGCAGACCACAGCAGGGGGCCTGGCTGGACACCCCGAAAGACACCGGGAGCTAGGACCTCACCCCCGCCGTCTCGTTTCCAACTAGCTGCAGCTGAACAGTTCAAAGCCCAAGAGTGACGTGCCCCGGGTGGTCACTTCTGATTTGCTGGGCGCTGGAGGTGACAGCAAGCCACCCGCCCACATCTGTCGGCCTGCAGGCGTGGGGGAGCAGGTCTTATCTACAGGATCTGCTGGGGTTTCCAACCGCACCGACAGCTTGGAAACCCAGCACTTCCTTTCTGCTGAGTGAGTGTCGGCTCCTGCTGCCGCGAGCTGTCAGAAGTCTCTGTTCCACGAAGCATGGGTGAGGATGAGAGAGCCCCTCTGGGGGGCAGGCCATGCTCTGCTGAGGATGGGCTGCGGGACCAGAGGCAGGAGTGGCCGGAGGTGGGTGGAGGGAAGGGGACCCCGTGACAGCCATCAGGCTGACTGCTCTCTGGGAGGTGGTGCCTGGAGGACCACCTCACAGGGGCAGGTGTCAGGCCAGGGGGACACTTGAAACCTCGGGCAGCAACCCCCCTTCTGGTGAAAGGTGCCAACGCTGGGGTCCCTCCGAGGCTTCACCCCTTGGAAAGGAGCAAAGCCAGCTCCCAGTGGCTCCCCATCTCTCGGGGGTCAGGGCCACCCTTGCGGGAGGGCCCGCCCTAGGCTGGCCAGGGCTGACGCCCAAAGGACGAGGAACAAGAAGCACAAGGGGCACGTTTGCTTTTTCTTTCCTGGTTTTGTTTTGGTTTTTTCTTTAAACCTAAGGAAGCAGGTTCCGAGAAGACGGCACGACGGTGGCGCCCTTCCCAACGCGCGTGGGTCTCCACGGAGGGCGCGGCGGGAGGGGGCGGGAGAGGAGGAGCCGGTCCTGCGGCGGGACCGTCACACGGCAGCACTGCGCGTGGGCGTGCTGGGCTGGTTCAGCCGCAATGTTTTACACAACCAGCCGGCGAAATCCACTTCTTCTACCTCCGACCGTTTGATGAAGGCATGGTTCTGAAAGGGAAGGAATGGCGTGAGCAGCCTGGCCCTGGCCGGACGTCCAGGCCCCCGGCCCAGGGCACGTGCAGGACCGGGGAGGGGAACCAAACCCAGAGCGGGGAGGCCCCAGGCCCCCCAGCCTGGGACAGGGTCTCAGGTGAGGGGGAAGCTGCTCTGTGCCCCCTGGAGCTCAGGGCCTCCCCTGTCCCTGACAGCCCGCACTTCTGACACCAGGGCCGGTCTCTGCAGGGCCGTCCCGGGCACCGTGGGGTGTGAAGCAGCCTCCCTGGCCCCACCCAGACAATGCCAGGAGCAACCCCAGTTGTGACAACCGCAGATGTCCCCAGACATGGCCCAGTGTCTCCTGGGAGCAGTCACCTGGGTGAGAGCATCTGATCTGAACGGAACTCTGTGAGGACAGTAAGCTCCCTGTATGTCCCGTCCAGGGCGGGCAGCCACCGGGGCCATGAGGCTCCTGAGCCCTTCAAATAGGGCTCATGTGGCTGGAGAGCAGAACCTCGTGCTCTCCATCAGCATAGGTAACTTAAATAGCCACCCTGGTAGCGGTTCCCGAACAGGATGGCTCAGTGCCAGAGGCTCCTGGTTTGCAAGGCCAGGACCATCGCCTCTTATGCCAGCTGGGAGCGGGCGAGACCACCCTCAGTCTTCCCAAGGTGGGGGCGGGCCTGGTGAAAAGCCAAGCCAAGGGAAGAGGATTCCTGTGGTCCGGGCGGCGAGCTCAGCCTCACACGCACGCAGCGTTACTCGGGAAGGGGCCTGGAAGCCCTCTGCGCCCCGCGAGCTGCGCAGAGCCGGGGGCGGGGGGTGGCACCATGGGGGGGTTCCGACTCCTCTGTTTCGGGGATTTGCATATTCTGCAACAAAGACATTTCTTATATCGTGTGTTCCTTGAAGTCACCAGACTCAATAAGGAGATTCTAGAAGCAGGTGGCTGCAGACCCAGTCCCACAAGGCGCTCCAGGCCAGGCTGGCTCTTTGGACCACAGCAGACTGACTGCCACCGGGACACACAGCCTGTAGCCACAGCTAACTGAGAGCAGGCTTAGACAGGGTGCCTTCCTGGAGGAGGCAAGGAAGCGGAGGCCCAGAGGCAGCGAGAGAGAGCAGCAGGACACACCCCGAGGGGGAAGGAGCACCCTGTGCCGATGCCTGCGGTGGGGGGGGGGCTCGGGGAGGACCTGTGGGGGGACGTGCGGGAAGGCAAGGAGCCTGGCCCTGCAGGGCAGCAGGCAGAGGCCCGGGGCCCACCGCAGGGCGTGGCTCGGTTATTTAAGGTACCACATCGCAACTACCCTAAGAGGCTCCCTCTCTCCCACGTGGACAGCTGAGACTGAGAATCCATGTCTTACACTTGTAACTGGCAGTGTTTTCTCTCTCCGGGACACGAGAAATAAATAAGGGGCTGCCTGGCATCGGGGGCGACTCAGGTGGGCAGACCTGGTGGCACAGGAAGAAGGCCTGGCGTCCACTGCTGCCGTGGGCGCAAGGCACTGCGACAGGCAGCCCTGCTGGGGGAAGGCGGCTTTCGTTGACCACCTTTGTTTTCAAGGATATTGAATAGTGTGGGTTTAGAGGAAGGCAGACACCCCCATGGTGTCAACGACGCCTTGGAGCCCAGTCATTCAGTCATGCGTCCCAGGCCATGTGGGCCCCTCTATTCCCCCGCAGCCACTCCCCATGTCTCCCTCCGACGAACCCAGGAGACCCACGGGGGCCCTCCAGTTGGCCAAGCTCCCCATGCTCCCTGCAATACGCTTGCTTGGGGCAAGGACAGCCTGCCAGGGGCCCATCTCCCCACAAGGAGGAAGAGGCCCTGGGCACAGCCTGTGACCCCAAAACCTGCGTGCCTCACTTACCATGAGCATCTTCAGATCCGCTCGCTCTGCTGGGTTCTTAATTAGGCTGCAGGTTCCAGGAGGCGGGAGAAGACAGAGGGTGGGGAGACAAGACAGGCGGGCAGTCAGTGGCCGTCGGGGAGCCCTGGGACCAGGCAGCCCCTGCCCTAGCCAGTCACCACCCTTTGCTGCCTGGCTCCTGTGGTGGGGGGCCCCACCATGCTCTTGGGTGTAAGAACAGGAGGCCCCGGGAGGGAAGAGCAGAAGTCTCAACCCAGGACAAGAGGGAAAGAGGGTGGGAAACCCCTCGAGGCTTCTGGGTTGGAGGCCCAGCAGCAACCAAGGCTGCATTTCTAATAAAAACCCCAAGTTTGGGAGTCCAAATGTCAAAATGGAACTTTTTCCTTCAGAAAAGCAGAACTGTCTAAAGGCAGCTGCTCTAAGTAGCTCGGGGTGGTGTGGCAGCTCTTCAAACACAGGCCTCACAGGCATAGGGACGTTTACGGGGCGGGGGGGTGGCCGCACCCCAGGGAGCTAGGCCGTCCAGCGGCTGTGCCCGGGGCTGGCCGTGCTGGCGTCCTGACACGCGGGGCAGCGGGGCGGCCCTCCCTCCAGGCCGCAGCCCACCTGCGAGGTACTCCTCGGCCTCCAGAGGGTGGAGGGGCTGGGACAGCCCAGAAGCCAGCTGGGAAGGCGTGCTTGGGGGCTGCAGGGCCCTGGGCTTGCGGGATTAGGAAACTGAGGCACCTGACGGCAGGAGCTGAGGTGGGAATAGTATCACTTCCAAAGAGCCTGGACTCCTGGTTCACTCCAGGCAGGGACACTAGGGGATGGCAGCTGGACACCATGACTCAGCAGCCTCGGGAAGGGAACCTGGGCTCTCAGGTGAGCTCTGCGTCCCGCCAGACACTGCCACCGGCCTGGCATCCCTGACAGCCCGGGACCAGGAAGCAGGCAGTCTGGCCCCCTCCCTACCCACCCCAGGCTGGGGGCTGTGGTAGCTCACCATTTATTTACAAACTCCTGGAAGTCCTGGGTGAAAACGCCGCTGGGCAGCTTGGGAGGAGGCTGTGGGACAGAACAGACAGGTGGGTGTCAGATGCTCAAGGATGATTCTGGAATCAGGGGAAGAGACGCTTCCCAGCCCTGCGGGAGTGGGGACAGCTTGGCACTTTCCAGGCGCCCTCGGATGCACTTCTCCTGGCCCTGAGCCTTTACTGTCCTGGGGGCAGCCCACTGCAGGCGGACAGAGAGCACCCACCCCCAGGCTCCTCCAGCGGCTTCCCAGGCAGCCAGCTGGGTTGGGCTCTTCCCAGATTTTCTCTCAAGAGCTCTTGTTTGGGGATCACAGCTGGTTCTAGAAGGAAGAAGGACAGGGCTCATCCTCATTTTACGGACGAGAGTGGTTACTCTTGACCACAGGTCATTCTGTCTCGGCCACCCCGCTCTGGGGGTGTCTTGGAATGAGCTGAGGGTCTAGACCTCAGGGAGGCAAGTGAGCTCCAGGGGCTTGGGCCCCAAAACAGGGGGAGTCTGAGGGGTCTGTCCTGGCACAAGTCTGGGTGTGCAGACAGCGGTGTGCAGGGTCAGGCCCCGTCTGGAGGGGGTACTCGCTGGGCCTGGGTGTCACTGCTGTGTCACCAGAGCCACCTGCCCTGTTCCACCACCACTGACTGGGCCCTAAGCTGCTCACCTCAAGACCCAACCCTGGGCCAAGCCCGGCCACCCCAACTGCAAAGGGCCACTGGAAACACACTTCAGTCAGAGAAGGCCCAGGGAGGGTGACCCGGAGGGCCATGGGGTCAGGCCTCACTCAGCCCCTTCCCAGCTGCAGGCCTTATGCCTGGATTCACCCATCTGCACAATGAGAGTATTCGTGCTGCCCTCTCCCAGGGTGGGGAGGGGCTGGGTGCGCGCTCGGGCCTCCTTCCCAGAGATGGGGGGACTGGGGGGTGGGGAAAGGGACGCTGAACTTTCCCCGAGGAAGGGGGAATGATTTAGGACTTCACGCACAGATGTCAAGATGCTCAGAGAAGGAGCTGCTGGTGACAAGAGCTGCAGGGAGGGGCCGGGCTCCTGGGCTCAGGGTGGGAACTCTGGGTTCACCTCTATGAAAACAAACAAAAAGGAGTCCTTTGGGGAGGGTGGGCTTGTGCAGGGTGGGGGGAGTGAGGCCATCACCTTTATGCCTCATAACCTCCTGACAACCACAGCTGGTCTCCATCTCTCCCCACAGCCCCTCCCCAAAAGAACCCGGTCTACGTGTCCAGCTCCCTTTTTTCCAACAGGAACGGCTTAATCCCGCTGGCCCGAAGGCCCGCCAGGGCCCCAGGCACACACCTCATTCACGATGTAGTCCAGCAGCTCGAAGATAGCCATGGCCGGCCGGCTGTCCACCCCATGACCTGCCCAGGGCAGAGACAAAGACGGGTGAGATGGGCAGGTGGCCGCTGCACTTCTGTCGGGCATCAAGGTCCGAGTGCGCTGAACACAGCCGAGCGCCTCCTCCCCACCCGGCTGGAACCAGAGGCGTGGTGCCCCAGCCTGGCTGCCTGGCGACTGAGCTTGCCTTCCTGGGAAAGTCACTTCTCTCCTGAGCCTCCGGTGAATTACAAAACAAAACAGCAAAATGAACAGGAATGTTTTTTGAGAAGTCACAGGTCTGGCACAGTGCCAAGTCTGTGCTGTACCAAAGTCAAACCCCTGCCCCCTGGTGCCGGTGGGGCGTGGGGGGCCGGGCAGGCAAAGGCGGCAGTGTGACCTTGTGTGGACCTGCGGGTGGAGACGGCCGTGGGCCTGAGGGCCGCTCACGACGGTGGCCGGCTGCATGGCTGACCCCTGTCCTAGACCCAGCTGGCCAGGCCCGCGTTTGGCAGCTGGACTTTCGCCTTCTGTCCCCAGTCCTGAAATGGGCACTCGGGCTGGGGCCGGGGCTGGGGGAGGTGCTGGCAGGCCGAGTGGCTTGGCACAGCCCACCACTCCTCCCTGCCTGGAAGGCCCAGACACCATCTGGGAGTCGGGCTGGGAGGGCGGGGCCGGGGCCTGAGGACACAGATGCAGGGATGGGGGTTCTCCCCTCGGAGGAAATCCAGACACCTCAGCCGTCTGGGTGTGGCACCAGGAAAGGGGAAGGTCTGGGCTTGAAAATACTGTGACAACCACCATCTAAAGACCCAAGTGTCCATCAACAGTGAATAGGTACACAAAAACCACCCACACAGTGGAATACTACGCAACCATAAAAAGGAACAAGGCACCAACACTTGGCACAGCGTGGACAGACCCTGAGAACACAAGGCTCAGTGAGAGAACCAGACAAAAGAGGCCACACTGTGTGACGCCACTGACGTGAAACGTCCAGAACAGGCCAGTCCACAGAGACACAGAAGGGGCTCCTGGCTGTCAGGGGCTGGGGGGGACAGGGTTTCCTTTTGGGGTGATGGAATGTTCTGGAATCATATAAAGGTGGTGGTCAGACAACCTTATGAAGATATAAAAATCTGCTGAATTGCATGCCTGAAAAGAGTGGGTCACGAGGTAGGTGAATTCTACCTCAATAAAGCTGAGAAATCAACTGATCAACTGCAGCCCAAGGCCTGGTCCTCTGGACCCTCACTTAATTCAACTCTCTTCCTGCCACTTGACTTAAAGAAAAAAAATCACAGAGCCCTAAGCGCTGCTTCCTAGTTAGACCACCTGAGCCGGGACCCCGAGCCGGGACCCTTCCCCTCGCCAGCCCCCAGCGTGGTGGAAGTACCAGCCTGAACTTCACAGCACAGGTGGTGGCTCTAGGTACCAAGGGTCCTCTGGGGGCCCTGCCGGCCCTCCGTCCCCACCCACCCCCGCTGTGTGTCGGGGCTTCATCCAACAAGCCACCCAAGGAGGTCCTGGCCCAACACAGCAGACGCAGCACCGCAGAGCCCAGGTGGTGGGCACAATGGTGCTTGCTGGGCAACCCTTTCGGCTTTTCTGCACCCTTGAACGCTTTCGTGATAAAATGCTGGAAAAACCGCCCACCCCGCGCGCGACTTGGCTGAGGAGAGTTTCTGGACCCCGCCAGCTTGCAGCAACAGGTGCAGCTGCCCCGGACGGGACAGTTTGAGGCACTGCTTGCAGAGCTGTCCCCAGAAGCCTCAGGACCATCTGAGGACTGCTGACCGCAGTGAGCATGACCCAGGGGGACAGGTGGCGCTGAGAGAGGCCACAGGGGAGGCAGCTGCCATCCCCGGGCGCCGCGTGCCCTGTCCAAGCCGGAAGTCCCAGGCTCGGGCCCTACCGCTGATGGGGCGTCCGGGGGGTCTCGGCCGTGGTGAGATGCCGTGAGGCTCTCCTTCTGCACCGTCGACCATGGGCCGGCCAAATATCGCCTCCAGCTCCTTGGCGTCTGGCGGGGGGATGGGGTACCTTCCAACGGACAGCTCCACCAGGGACAGGCCCATGCTCCAGATGTCCGACTGCACCGAGTAGTGAGTGCCTTGCAGCCGCTCTGGCTGTGGGCGAGACAGGGAGGTGGAGGGGGCTGGTGCATGCGGGGTAGGGGCTGGCACCCTAGAGTGTCTCCCTGGTTCCCCTGCAGCCCCATCATGCCCTGTCATCCCTCTGGAGACCAAGTAACAGGAAGAAAGCAATTCTGTCTCCTCCCTCCACCTGCTTCCAGCTGTGCTGATGGTGTCTCCTTAGAGACCCACAACCCACAGGTTGTTGTCTCTGCTCCTGGAGAAAGACCAGCCCAGGAAAGACAGCTGTTAAGCAGACTCCCGCCAGACTCACCGACATGTAGGACCGCGTGCCCACGAAGGAGTTGGCCATGGAGTCGATGAGCTGCCCGCTAACCCCAAAATCGCACAGCTTGATCTCCCCTCTGGAGTTGACGAGGATGTTTGATGGCTTCACGTCTGGGAGGAGAGCTGGCGGTGAGGATGCCCCGGGCCACCCGCCAGCCCCACCGGGCCCCAGAGGCGCCCAGCCCTTACCTCGGTGCATGATCTGGTGCTTTTCCCGGAGATACGCCAGGCCCCGCAGAACCTGCAGGGAAGCCGCAGGGCGGTGCTGTGTGGGGGACTGTCCTCTGGACAGGCCCTCAGGCCAGACTGCAGGGGCCATGTGATGGTGATGACATCCACACAGGCACCCACCTCACTGACTCATATGACTCCCTGCCCGGAAAGCAGACACTGCTCCTCTCGTGAGGCCCGTGAGAGCTGGGACAAGGCCTGAGGCCCCGTTAGTGGGGCTTTGAGTGTCCAGGCAACTGCCCCACCTCGGAGGTCACCCCTGTTGAGCACTTTGGTGCTGAGACAGTGCTCAGGCCCCAGGCCGATGGGGTGAAGGACGCAGTGGCCATTTCACCACGTCAGAGAGGAGACACTCCATGATGACAGCACGGAGGGACACTGTGTGCCTGGGACCAGGCCCCCAGCATCTCCAGCAACCCATCTGGATGGGGCAGGGGAGCATCATCCCCATCATACAGGGCAAAGGGACACCACCAGCTCAGTGCCACAGCTGGTGGAGACTGGCACCAGAGGCCATCTTCGCAGGGGGCCACTCTGGTGCCTACTACTGGCTCCCAGGAGCTCCTCGACCCTGGCCGCGTGGCATGGGGGCAGGAGTAAGAATGAGTGGGCGAGAGCGTGCAGCCAGGAGCGCACACCCGCACACTTACCGCGATGCTGACCTTCCCCAGGATCTCTTCCGGAATTCTCTTGGCTTCTTTCAACACCTGGTCCAGGGAGCCACCATCCTAGGGGCAGCACAGAAGAGAGAGGAAAGCAACTCCGAGCCATCGCCAGGCAGGGCTGGCAGTACAGAGACAGGTCCCCAGGGGGATGCCAGGGCAGCAGGTGTAAGAACGGAGCATTTCCCTGTTTCCCAGTGAGCTGGTGCCCAACTTCCTCCACAGGAAGCAGAGACCAGACCACAGCCAAAGGCAGCCCATCGGCCAAAAGCAGGGACTCCGGCAGCCCCTGCTGCCTCCAGGGCCTCAGGAAGCGGAAAGGGTGCCAGCACGCTCCCCAGGCGGCTTGTCCTTCCCGGAACTGAGGCCCACAGCTGGATGGCGTGACTCAGCCTTCCCGAGGTTGCCACGGCAGCGGCGGGCGGAGCAGAGCCACGGAGGCCAGAGCTCCACGAGGCCTGTGGCCGAGCCACCCACTCTGGGGCCTGGGTCTCCTCCGCAAGCTGGGTGCAGCCGTGGGAAGTGGAGGAAGAACCCAGAGGCAAGGCCCGTAACTGCCCAGTGCAGAAGGAAGGCCAAGTCGACTGACCCCTCCACTGCTCCCCCGCCCAAGCCCCCAGCTCCATCAGGAAGGCTGATGGCGGAGGGGCACGGAGGAGGAGGAGGAGGAGGATGGATGGCTCCGTCCCTCTCCTGCAGGCCTAGCCCCTGCTCACCGCCCTGTGTGTGGGATGTCCTGCAAAGCACCTGACACAGGTGACTGCAGTCCATCCCCCAACCTGGGCGTGGCCCCAAATTCACATGGTTAACGAGGAAATGGCAGAAATCAAGTGTCTTGCGCAAGGTCTCCTGGCAGCACTTGGAGACTGAAACCCAGGGCGTCGCCAACAGGCCAAAGGCGCTTCTTCAGAGGGGGCTCCAAGGGCCCCAGGTCACTGGGCGGATTGGAGCTGAGGCTCGAGGGGCGCAGTGGGGATGTGGCCAGAACCCGCGCTCGTGGCCAGGTGGCCCGTGCTTTCTCTTGGGCATTGTTCTAGGGCTCCCGTGGCCACCAGCTGCCTCTTGCTTCACTTGGGGGAGGGGGAGAAGCCTGGGTGCCCGCTCCCTGGTACCCTGCCCCAGCTGTGCTCGGTAAGGAGGGTATGGTGGGAGTTCTGGAAAACCCAAGGCACTCTGAAGCTTCAGGATCCTGTGTGCGACACTGTCAGCTAGCGCCAGACTGAGGGTGGGGGCCGAGTGCAGGCAGACGGTGAGGGTGGCTGAGGAGGAACCCAGGCGACCGGCATTCTGCCCAGCCTAGGCCTGTCTCACATGGGGGGAATTCCTTTTATTCTTCTCATTTTTTGTTTTAGCGACCTTAAAATTTTTTTCTTTAAAGTTAGTGATCTCTGCTCCCTAACACAGTCCCTTTCATTCTTAATTTTCTGTAGAGCTGTCATTTGTTTGCTGGATGAGGATGCTCAGGGTGAGCATCCACGGAGAGGCTATGGTGGCCCAGGCCCCGTGCCAGGGTCTCAAGTCAACTCAAAACAGCCCCGTGACGCAGACAGCACTGTTCTCCACAGCAGAATCCCCAGGGAACTGGGACACGGGGTGGGTCACTCTGGCAAACGGGGGAGAGTGTACTGCATGTTGTGTGGGTGTAAAGCAGCATGTCTGGCCCCCATCCGCGTCTCCCTAGTTGCAACAACACAAATGTCCCAGACGTCGCCCAGTGGAGAAATCCCTGGTCCACAGCTAAGAAGACACATGGACAGGATGTGGCGCGGGGGCATCACAGCTGGGTCTCTCTGAGCCCAGATCTCACTCCTCACGCACGACCACACGCTTTCATTGTGTGTGTGTGTGTGTCTCCTAAACATCTTTGAAACCACACTTGCATTAAGCAGGGAGTCTACAAATACCTTTCTCTTATAAAAATTCAAATGCAGATAAATTACACTCTGATCTCCAACAATTTCACTTGCCTCCCCTGAAGTGTGACTTAGACTCTTCCAGCCCCTTCTGTGCACACACAGAGAAACACAGAGTTCTAAACCTGTCTGCCTGCCTATCTATGTGTCCATCCATCTAGATCAGTCGCTGGGCTCGGATCACGCGTACCCCTCTCTGGGGGCTTCTCGCTTGGGGCGTGCACACTGGCTCCACGTCTCCACCGGGAAGCAGCCCGCGCCGCTCCACCTGCCCCTGACTGACAGACGTGTCAGACTTCTCACCATCACATCCTTCCACAGGTTTGATGAGTGCCCAAGAAATACCAAGAGGTGCCTCTGAGCGGTCAGTCAGCTGCTCCCTGGCCGCTCTGGCCCCCAAACACCCACTGTCTTCTGGCCCACACCCCAAGTTTTCTGGGTGATAGGTCTAGGCGCTGGGAGGCCACCGCCTTGCTGTTTCACGTGCTGGCCAGGCGAGCTTCACCTTCTGGGCCAGATCCGGGCTGCTCAGCCCCAGTCAGGGGGCTTTTCTCACAAGCTGGACCTGGAATTTACCTGGTCGGAAACTAGAACCAATTCTCACAAGATCCTGAGTAGAGAGGAAACCTAACCCTCAACAGGGACGGCTTGACCAAGCCAGAGGCCGAGCAGGCGGGATGTCACGATGGCAGAAACTGAGAAACGGAGGTGATACAGAAACACGGGGAAATGGCTGAGGCAACAATGCCACAGCCGATTTTCCCGAAGCTCACACACGCACGGACCAGCCTGTCTATTCCTCAGCCCCCTGGCCTGGCGGGCAAGGTGTGAGACGCGGCCCGAGTCCTGCAGTAAGACCGCGGTGGGGACTGCAGGGCGCCCGCTCGCTGCCGCGCAAGGTGACTCCACGAGGAACCAGCAGACACGAGGATCCCAGCAGGAGTGGCAAGGGTCCTCTCACCGCTTCATCATTTTGTCTTCCCTGCGCCTTCCTCGCCCAGAGCGCCCCCTCTTCCAGCTCACCTCTGTGGGCTGTAACCCCCGCCAGCAGAAAGCAGGGAGTTCAGACCACGCCCGAGGGTGTCTCTGCATCTGTGGCACCTACACCTCTACCGTCCTCACGTGCTCGCTACAAAAGCGAACCAGAGGAGTCCGACCAGGAGGTTTAAAGGCTGAGCGTGACTAGCGCAGAGCCTCGCACGTGCCCCTGCAGCCCGGCAGCTGGGTCAGCGAGCTGCCGAGGCGCAGACACCTCGCCCCACAACCGACGCTTCACACCCACCCAGACCCGGGGGGGTGATGCTGACCTGCTTTTCTGCAAGGGAAAGAGACTCCGAACTCAGGGTATTTGGGGAGGATGGGTGGGGGTGGCGGGAGTGCTGGGGAGGAAGAGGAGGAGGGGGGAGGGGGAGAGAGAGGAGGGGGAGGGACAATCTACAGTACATACCTGGCTCCCCTCAGACCACACTGACTTCACGTCCTTTCCCCGCCCGATTCTGTCTGCACAGTGGCTGCCAGGGGGGGTGGGCAGATCTGGCCGCCCTCTCCCAGGTGAGGAAGGGGCTCTGCCAGGACAGGCGGGGGAGCCCCTTCCCGGGGGCACTCCCCTCCCTGCAGGCGCTTACTCAAATTCATTTCCTGCCTCTGTTACAAAACTGTCAGAGGGGACAGCGCACTCGAGGCGTAACCGAAGCTGCCTGCCTAAAGCCACGTGGCATCCTGGTTTTGCAAGGCCCCCGAGGGCTGGGGCCAGACAGCCGAGGGCGGACAGGGCCCTACCTGGCGGACGCTGGGTGGAGGAGGGCCGGAGGTGTTTCCTCCGGGGGCCTTCAGCTCTGACCACTTCTGCTTTCGATACACCCAATCCCACCCATTTCTGAGCCTCGAGACCAGAGTTCCTCAACAAGGGGGCACAACAGAATCGACCGTGGTTTAAAAAAATCACCTGCCACCGCAGAGGTCTGATCCCACAGGCCTCCAGCCCACCGCCCTCTCACTGGGGGCCTCGTGGGAGTGAGAGACAAGGCTCCCCCTGCACACCACTGCAGGCCTCAGTGCTCACACAGCCTGCTTGGGTGCAAGGACTCTCGGAGCAGCATTACTTGTGACATGGCGGGGACTGGGAGCAGCCTCAGCGTGCTTAGCACATTACCTGCCAGCTACCTGTGGATGCCAGGAGGCTGGATGGTGGGAAAAAGCAAAACTGTCAGGAAGGTGGGGTGGGTACAGCTCAGTGGTAGCACGGGCTTAGCATGCACGAGGTACTGGATTCAATCCCCAGTACCTCCATTAAAACCAAAAAATATTAGGAGGACAGTGTCTGGTATCCAATAAAACAAAGGCATCTATACAAGCATACGGCTGTACTGCATCCACCATCTCCACACGGGTCCCCTTGGAAATAGGATGGGGGCCTTGAGGGTCTCAGGCAAGGGGACGTCTGTTCCTCAACCTGTGTGAACTCTGCCGGGTGACTGGGGGACACTGATGCGGCTCCGGGGTTGGGGGTGCTCACCATGTGCTCCATGCAGATGCTGATCTCCCCGTCGCTGTAGAAGGCCCCGTAGAAGCCCACGATGTATGGGGAGTTGCATTCGTGCAGCACCTGCAGCTCGCGGATGATCTGGTTCCGGATGGCCGGCTTGATCTCCAGGTGGATCAGCTGCAGGGGAGAAGAAAGCAGGTTCAGGGCCAAGCCGCCTTCTAAGGGGAGCCGGGAAGCAGCGGGTATCCATCAACCCATGAGAACTGAGAACACACAGCCACAGACAGACTCAAACGTGAATGTTCGC
This sequence comes from Vicugna pacos, assembly GCF_048564905.1. NCBI lineage: Eukaryota > Metazoa > Chordata > Mammalia > Artiodactyla > Camelidae > Vicugna > Vicugna pacos. The sequence goes on along the minus strand of NC_133008.1, from coordinate 30,075,242 downwards.
AGCAATGTGAGTCACAACAGCTGAAAAGCAGAAGCAGCCCAAGTGTCCTGAGTCAGCTGAAGAAGGGACAGACACACGTGTCCCTCCACACGCGTGACATCAGTCACGGAAAGGAGAGCAGCCCTGACATTCGCTGCCACGGGGACCAACCCTGAGAGCACGGTGCTGAGTGAGAGAAGCAGACACAGGAGGACACACAGTGTGTGAGTCCGTGGATGTGAGGCGTCCAGAACAGGCCAGTCCCCAGACACAGAGAGGGGGCTCCTGGCTGTCAGGGGCTGGGGGACGGCGGAGTGACAGCTAAACGGGCTGGCGCGTATTTCTGGGGTGATGGAATGTTCTAAGACTAAGGTGGTGATGGGTGCATGGCATTGTGAAAATATACTAAAAGTCACTGAGTGAAATGCTCTACAAGGGTAAATTACGTGGTATGTAAATTACATCCCAATGAAGCTGTTTTCAGAAGAATGTCATAGGAGGCAACATTTTTCACTTGGTTATGGGGGGAGTTGTTTAAGAGTTTTCTTCCCACCAAATCACGCAAAGTGCCAGCCTCTCCCAGGAGCAGGCGGGGTGACGCCCTGTCAGACAGGGCGACTATGTCACTTCTGCCCCCAGCCCCACCAGCAGTGGGCTTTCAGGGCCCTTCATCCCTCCAGCCTGGAGACAATACAGAGAGAGCTGCCACCTGCCACCTGCCACCCTAGGATCCCAGCTCCTCTTCTACCCGAGTTCCAGTTGGCAGAGGGGACTGTCACCAAATTCATCACAACGTGTGGAAAGGTGAGAAACAGAAAGGATGGCCCAGAGAGACACGGAAAAGACAGCTGACAAAAGGCCAAGAGCAGTGTCCAACTCCAAACCCTGCGCAAGCCAAGACCCACCGCCCAGCGGGAGAGAGCCGCGGCTGTGGGTCCCTGTCTTAGCGCCTCAGGATCCTAGACGCGCCAGCCATCGTGACAAGGCAAGAAAAAGGTGTGATTTCCATCCCTTTGTCAGAGAGGCGGAGCCAGATCCCTGGTATCTGAAAATGACGGATACCAATTCAACAGACATTTCTGCAGAGTGGGTTATATGTGGGGCCGATGACGGGGAGAAAGATACAAAGGTGGCTCTGCTTGGAGGAGACCTGCCATCAGGGGAAGAGAAGGGGCCAAAACAACCCCGGTATGGCGGAGGTGCCAACAGGGTGACTCAGGGCATGGTGATACTGAGGCCAGGCCTCCAAGGACAGGTACAAAGAGGCCAGGTGGACAAGGTGGGGCAGGCGCTGGAGGCAGAAGGACAAAGAGCTGCCTGCTGGAGGGGCGTGTGCTCAGTTCAGGGGGGCACAGGGTAGCACGACCTGCTCACTGGCCCACATCGATGACCATCAAAACCTTGAGAGCTGTGGCAGATCTGGGTGAAACCATGCCTGGTGCCCTTGCCGGCCGCAGGCAAAGCCTCAGCCCTCACTTGAAGGGTCCCCACTGACCCAACCTGCAGAGCCCAGCTCTGGCCATGGGCCTGGGACACTGCACTTCCCCCTCGGGCTCCCCCAGTGGGAAGGTGGGTCACATCAGAACTCCAGTGGCCACACCAGGGAGGGGACGCCCAGTACGTGCGTGCAGACACGCCTGGAAAAGGCGGGATGCGGGTCTGAGAGCGAAGTGCTGGTGTCTGTGTGCAGTGCGGCAGGCTCACCCGGGAGCTGCGAAGTCAGCACCAGCGCCGCCCGGCAGAAACACGGCGTGAGCCACTAACCGAACTTTGAATCCTCCAGCTATTGCGTTAAGAGTGCAAAGAGACAGGCGAAACAAATCTTCCTGTTTTGTTTAACTCAGTGAAATGCATCAAAAATTTACTGTTTTGACATGAGATCAAGGGAAAGATATTAATGAGTTTTTTCACATGGAGCACCAGAAACCTGGTGTTTCTGCACGTACAGCACAGCCCCGGTTCACCCTGACCGTGTTCTGAGTGCTCAGCACCCGCGTCTGACCAGGGGCTTCCTCACGGATGGTGCTGCTCTCTGCCAAGAACTTCAAGGAAGCCGCAGGTGAATGACTGGGGCGGGGGTTGGGGGAGACAGAAGGGGTGGACAAGACTGGGACGAACTGGACGAATCTCACAGGTCCCGGGAGCCTGGAGTTGGGGCCTTAATATGAAATAAAGCCAAAGGAAGTCAGGGGCTTTCGAGAAAGATCCAGTGAAGAGAGGACACAGGGGTGGCTGCTATGTGAACACAGCTTTGGTGGATATTGTAACTGGCGTGTGTAAAGCGAACCTTCCAGATTGACTAGGAACCACTGATGAGGGTGTGCGGAGAAAAAGCAGGAATGGGACGAGGGCCATGTTTCTGAGCACAAATGCTTGCAATCTGCCCTGGCCCTGGGGGGAAGGCAGGCAAGGAGGACTGCCCCACTGCACCGGCAGGTTCAGGTTCAGAGACGTGAAATCACATCCCCAGGGGTACACAGCTGGTGAGTGGTCAGGTAGGGTCAGGCCTGGCTCACAGAACACCAAAATCCACACTCTTTCCCCATCAGCACCTGGCTGACAGCTGATTAGATAAAAACGGTGCTAGTTCAAACCCCTGGAGTTTACGGCTGTTCTGACTGCAGAATGGGGCAGGGTGGATGGGTGGTCCGCAAACCAGGAAAAGAGGGAAATGGGTTATGGAGGCAAAGCCTTGGCAGCTCCCACCACTGGGTCATTAACTGCAAAGGGCAGACTCTGCAACCCAGACACTGCCCCAGCTCAGACTCAGTTTCTAGTCTGTGAAGCGGAGCTGCTGACCCATGTGAATGAGAACACGTGTCAAGGTCTCAGCACTGGCTTTGACTTTGGGCCATCACTCGAAAGAAGGCAGCTAGTGTTAGGACAGAGCCTCGGGCAGGTCCATAACCTCTGTTCTGGAAGCAAGCAGGGGCCGACGGGAGGGACACACACGCAAGGCCGCAAGTGCAGTCACCTGCTCCAAGCACAGGGAAGCCAAGGGCGCTCTGTGTGCACAGCAAATGCGCCGAATTCTTCGCAGATCCCCTCTGGTCCCTGCAAAGCAGAGGTTTGGTTCCTAGGGCTCTCACAAGGACGCACAGGACAGGACACCACGCTCGAGTCAAGAAAATACGTACAAACAACAGTGAAAATGGAGACCAGTTTTCTGGGGTCTTAGGAAGCTGGTCTCACTGCTCTCCTGGTGGCAGGTCATACTGGTCACAATCCCCTGCCCATCAAAGGGGCCGGAGGGATGCTAGCCCACAGCAGATCTGGACAGGCCTTCCAGAAGCCCCAGCCCTGCCCTCACCCTCACACCTGGCAGGGGCTGCATCTGGAGATCTGATAAGCTCACACACTTGGAATGCATGGAATTCCTACTCAACTTCCTGGGAACTGGAATTCCACCCAAGGCAGTGGAGGAAGGACTGAGGCCACTGTTCCTTAAAAGCCACTTTGTCCCATCAGTTTTCCCACCTGTGTCCTCAGCTGAATACAGGGTGAACTGGCATTCCAGAAGCCCTGCACCCCCACAGACTGGCCAAGGGCTTCTGGGCCACTGGAGACTGACAGCCCTGAACCGCACGCCAGCCGGCAGGTCAGCCTCCGTGCTCAACATATTCAACCAACACTGGTGGGTGCCTGCTCCATTCCACACTGAGCTGGGCACACAGCCACCCAGGGCTCAGGAGACCAGAGGAGGTTACGATCGACAGGGAACAAAACCTGAGGTCCACACCCCCTAATTTTTGGACCTTTTTAACTTTTTATTTTGAAACAATATAGAAGCACAGCAACATCTGCAAAAGCGGCAGAGAGAATCCTGTGCACCCTTCCCCCAGGCCCCCAAGTGGTGACCACATCTTCTGCGACGGAGGCCAGTATCAAAGCTACGACACTGACATCGGGACAGGACCACAAACTAGACTACAGGACTCATCTGGACCCCCAGCTTTAAACCCCAAAGTCCTACTTCACAGGCTGTCAGGAAGCGGTAGGCAAACTCATGGACTCACGTCTATGAAAGGCATGCTGGCGGCTGGCCAGCGAAGCCCTCCGTCCCCAACAAGGACTCTGTTCCCAAGACCCCCATCTCTGCCTGCACCTCACATCTGCCCTTTTCTCCCCGTGCTTTGGCCGAGCAGACCAGGGACTTCTGGGGCTGCTCTGGTTTTGAAAAGGCTGCCTGCAGTAAGCGGACAGAAATAGAAAGCATGTGCCTTTAGGTTTCAGGAGGGAGGGAGGTGCTCTGGAGGCAGGAGGAATAGCTGCAGCGCTAAGCCCCAACGGAAACCAAGTGCGAGGTTCCCAGGAAAGGCGGGCAGATCCACCTGGGTGCGGGGCGGGCAGTTTTCCAGAGTACAGCTCAGAAACTACAGACCACGGGCTTCTGGGAAAGGGGGCTTTCTATGTCCGAAAAAATATGCCTGTATGAGCAGAGTAATTCTTCAACACAACGTCCACCGGTTACGTGGGTCGGAGCCCCTCTGTCCATGTGGTGACCTTCTCCTCTGCGCCACTCGACATCTCTCAGGGATCCCTCCCCAACAAGTGCGGGAGAGGCCACACTGTGGCACAGAAGCCCCGATGAGGAAGGCACCAAAGGGTGGGGTGACAGTTGATTTGATGTGTCCACTTGGCTAGGCCCAGTACCCAGCTGTTGGGTCAGTATCTCTTTTTTGGGGGGAGGGGGTAGTTAGGTTTATTTATTTATTTATTTTTAGAGGAGGTACTAGGGATTGAAGCCAGAACCTTGTGCATGCTAAGCATGCGCTCCACCATTGAGCTATGCCCTCCCCCAAGCTGTTGGGTCAAACACCAGTCTAGATGTCACTGTGAAGGTATTTTTCAGGTGTGATTTGACGTGGAGATCATCAGACTTTGAGTGAAGCAGATGACTCACTACCATGTGGGTGGGCCACATCTAATCAGTTGAAGGCCTTAAGACAGAGGTCCCTCAAGGAGAAAGGAGTTCTGCCTCCAGAATGTCTTTGGGCTCAAGCTGCAACATCAACTCTTCCCTGAGCCTGCAGCCCACTGACCTGTCCAACAGACTGCAGACCTGCCAGCCCCATGACTGTGTGAGCTAATGCCTTAAAATACCTCAACCTGCCCCCCAACACACACACACCTCTAGTGGTTCTGTTTCCCTGGAGAACCCCAACTAACACAGGTGGTTTGGGTGCCTCATTGCCAAGGGACTCCCCTCAATGTGACCATCGCTACTGGCAGCCCATCTGGGTCGGCAGGGTCTTCTGGTTGTGCAGTCAGGGTGATGCCAACTCTAGGGGACCTGATTCTCCTCCTTTCTTCCTCCAAACTCCACTTGCTACCCTTCTCAAACCAGTCCCTTTCTGGGAACCTCAATTTAAGACATCCCAGAAGGCAGAGAGCGGTATCAAACGGAAGAGTTGTGTGAGGCAAGCCCGCATTGCCACATTCTAACTAGAACCCGTGGCTGGGGGCAGGGCTTCCGGGCCCAGAAGCCAATCAGACACCAGAGGCCTGCACCTTTCAACCCTCTCTCCCATTTTCACAGGACCTGCCCCCACCACTCACACCATGCGCGGCCCTGCCGGCCACCTCTTACCTTTCTTGCCATGATGAGGCCCGAAGGTCTGTGCTGGACCTTGGTGACCACCCCACCGTTCCCGGCTCCCAGCTCTGAGATCCTTTCAAAGTCATCATCCTTGAGCTCCCCAACCTTGGCCTTCTGTGTGAGGAAGGCTTCCAGCCGCTTCTTCTGTTGCTCGTCGAGTTCCAGCTCCTCCAGCTTCTTCTGGAGGTCCACCAAGTTTGCTCTGCAGAGACCCCAAGGGCACGGGTTAGCCAAGAGCGTGCAAGCCACCCAGAGATGATTCAGGCTGAGCCGAGTTTACCGCGTGGCCACTTCACGCCAGGTCCCGGGCTTGTAGCTGGGAGGTGAATGAGACCTGATTCCTGTGCTCAAGGGCCCTGTGATCTAGCAAGAAAAAAAAGACCACCCACAGACACAGCCAAACTCCCCGAGAACTGGGGACACTGCTCCTCTCCCCACTCATAAAGGTTAGGAGGTCTCAGGACTTAAAGGACCAGCTCTAGTCTGACAGCCCTGGTTTCAGACCCAGGAGCCCTCCTTCCTGACACAAGGGCTCCAGACCACAGGAGAAGGAGACGAGGGGATGCGGGAGACAAGCCCCAGGGGTGGGGGTGAAGACAGGACACCTGTCTTTCACGAGGATGGAGGCGCAGACTCATCTTGAGTGGCCTCAGAGCAAAGAACTAGAAACCAGCAGGCGGATGACAGAAGCCACAGCATACATGCTTCTAATTTACGTGAGTTACACACAGGCACTGGAGGGAGAGAGGAGAGAGGCCCAACTTAAACAGCGAGGACCACTCCAGGGCATTCTGTTCAACCAGCATGCTCTTATTACATCCTGAGCGTTGCTGTAAACATTAGGCATTTCTACGCACCCATATTCCCAGACCTGGTTATTAAAAGCCAGCCACGTACACTGCACTGTATTGGGTAACTCAAGGAACTTTCAAAGGAAATTTTGACAGTAAGCTATTTTCACCAGTGCCTTGACTTTGAACCAACTCCTGGAGTAAAAAGCAGTTCTTTATAAGATGCTAGCTTAGAGCACACAAGGACTACCTTAGTGCAGCCACAAAGAAATAGAACATAAGCCATGTGTGCAACTTAAAACATTTCTAGCCATGTTAAAAAAAATGTGTCAGGTGAAATTAATCCGTCTGGAATGCATAGTGTACTTACAGCTCCCCCGAATCTGGACAAGCTACATTTCAAGTGCTGGCTACGGCCAGGGGCTGCTGGACCAGACAGTGAGTGCAGCTCTAAGAAAAGTCTCTAAAGGAGAATGGGCCACCTCCGGTGGTCCTCAGCCACTGTGCCTCAGGGCACGTAAGCCAAGGTTGATGGCCCACCTGGGGGAGACCTCGTGGGGGGATTTGGGCAGGGGATGAAGGGGAAAGAGTGGAGTTCTTGCAGAAATCTTCCAATCCCCAAGTTCAACCATGACTTCCTGCAACTTACAGAGGCATGAACAGAAGGGCACACAGGAGCAAGATGACATGCCGCTGGGTGATCTGACCTGAGCTGGTACCACGAAGAGGTCGCTGGGAGTGGGGGCTAGGGGCCACTTCCTGAGCAGGTACTAGAGCTTTGACCATTTTGTTTAATTCTCATGACCCACCTGGGAGGCAGCTCTCTGGGAGACCCAGCCCACACAGGAGGGAAAAGGCTCAGAGGTTAAGTAACTTGCCTGAGGGTCACAAGGCAAGGAAGTGGCAGAGGTGGGAATCACACCTGTGTTGTTCCTGCCCACAAAGCCTGTGCTTGTGGTAGTGACCCCTTGAGCCAGGACAAGGGCCTAGCAGGTGCTCACTGAATGCCTGGTGAACACAGACCTGGATGAAGAGGGAACGAGGACCCAGATGGACAGAGGAGGGAAGGCCAAAGAATGAGCATATGTGCCACCACTCCCTCACCGTAGGGCTGAAGAGATAGCATTTGCGGCCAGACCCTGGAAGGTCTCCGGCACTGGCCTCTGACATCTAAAATGCATTCTGGAGTCAGCTGATTAATCCATTTTTAATTTATTGGCAACTCAATGGCGGTTATAAAGAAAAAACCCTGGAATTCCAATGGCTAGCTTCCTCTACAGGGGGAATTTCTTGAAGGGATGGGAATCAGAAATCACGTAAAAGAACAAGAATATGACAACGGAGCTCTCTTGTAAGATTAAGTGCATTTTTTGAGATTAAGGAACACATCCCCAGACGGATCTGTGCCCTCGGGGACAGAGAAGGATGTTAACTCACACACACATGCATCAAGTCTGGCTGCCTCCATCTGGTGGCAGAAGGCCAAGCCCCCTGAGAGGCACCAAACGTGCCATTCGCCCCTCATACCTGGGTCTCACGGGTCACAGCACAAGCACAGCACCCGGACCTGGGCCAGGGGCCCCCACCCGTGCCCCCTGCTCCTTCCTCGGACCCCTTCCCTCAAGTCCTCTTGTCACCCTCAATCACCTCAAACCACCTGCACTTCTCCAGCTGCTGGAGGCTTTGCTAATTCATTCGATTCAGAACCTCTGCTCATCTGCTGTCAGGGGTTCCAGGAGGCCCTGGACTTCTTTCCTGCATGGCTCCCAGTTCTCCCCACACCCCGAACTGTCAAAATCCCCCTTACTCCTTGCCTCCTCTGGGCCTCCTCACCACTCTCCCCAGGCTCAGGGGCTCCACCCTCTAACCCCTAGGATAGCAGGATCTTCTTAGGTGCCCCTCCCCCCAGATTTCCTCAGAGACCTCCTACTCCTGAGGAATCCCTCCCTCATCCTCGTCTAGCAGGCACCCCTTTCCCTTTTCCTGGACCTCCTCACCCCATGTTCACTCCCAGGGACCCCTCCTCACCCCATCCTTCCCTCTCAGGAACCCCATTTGCCCTGTCTTGGCATGCAAGGAACCCCCTCCCTCCACATCACTACTCAGGGACTCCCACCTTCACTCCGATTTCACTACTAGGGGCCCTTGACCCATCCTCACCTCTCAGGAACTCTCCCACCATCACCATGGCTTCACTATTTAGGGCCCCACACTCCCGTCTTTTCTCCACCAAGGACCGATTCACCACTCAGAGACCCCCATTCCATCTTCTCCCATCAAGAACCCTCTCCCAGCCCGACTGCACCACTCAGGGACCCATTCCCCCCAGTCTCGATATTCAGAGCCCTTCATCCCTCCTCTCCTCGCAGGGATCCCTCCCCAGACTTTGCTACCCAGGGTCCTCTCTACCCGCCTCTCCTCTCCGGGACTCCCTTTCTCGATCTCGCTACTCAGGGCCCCTTCACTCGCGTCCTCTCCACCCAGGGCCCCGTCCCCCTTCCTCCCCTCTCAGGGACTCCCTCCCTCAACCTCGCTACTCAGGGACCCCCCATCCTGTGCTCGCCCCGGCCCTGCCCAGCCCACTCACTCGGAGGCGCCCTCGCTGGTGGGGGACGGGCCCTCGGCGATGGTAGGTTTGATGGTGAGCGCCGGCAGCACCGGCTTCCTCCGGGCCAGCATCGGGGCTCCGCGGGCCGGCGGCGGCGGCGCCTCTAGCCGGGGCCCATAGGGGGCGGGCCGGGAGCGGGCGGCGCCGACGCGACCCCGGGGCTGCGGCCTCGGCCTAGGCCTGTGCCCGGGTGGCGAGGATGGGCGGCGCTGAGGACTGGGGCCGAAGGGCGCCAAAGGGCGCCGGGGCTGAAGCCGATAGACCGCGGCAGCCGAAGCCGGACCGAGGATGGACCGAGGCTGACGCTGCAGCCAGAGCCCGGGAAGCCAGGGAGGGAGGGGGAGCGACGAGATCGCGGGCCGGCCTCTCGCGAGAGCCAGAGCCGGGGAGCGGCGCCGGACCCCGCCCCTTGCCGGGGCGCGTGCGCACCAGCCTACGGCCGCCTCCCAGAAGCGGAAAGCGGCGGAGACCGACTCGAGGCGGTGCCCGAAGCATGCGCAATCGTTCGCCTCCCCCGCCGAGCGTGTGCGCATGCGCTTGGGGCTCCGGGTTGGGGCGCAGGGGGAAGCAGGGCGAAAGGAAGGATGGGATGCGGTGGGCAGATGTGCGTGGGGAGAGGTCAAACCCTCAGACTCTTGAAGGAGCCAGACTGGGACTACAGGAGCCAGTAAAATCCTCAAAAGTTGTGGGAGATTTCAGCTGACCTCAGCATCAACTTAAGTATTTTTCCGATTATGGACACCCCCCCCACCCCAGCCCCCACCCGCCAACGAACTTATATTGGTTACCATCATTCTTTCAAGGAAGAGAGGTCATTAAAAAACTTTGTCCTAATGGTGATGGTGGTGGTAGTACGTACGTGCTACATAAAATTTACCATTTTGCCATTTTCAAAGGCACAGCTCAGCAACGTGAAGCAGATTCACGTTGTTGTACAACCATCCTCACCATCCATCTCTAGAACTTTCTCATCTTCTAAAACGAAACTCTGTTCCCGTTAAACACTCACTCCCCTTTCTATTCTAGTCCCCCACACTACCACTCCATTTTCTGTCTCTATGAATTCAACTTCTCATGTAAGTGGAATCAGGCAGTGTTTGTCCTTTTGTGTGTGGCTTATTTCACTGAGCATCACGTCCTCAAGGTTCATCCATGTTTGGCGTCCGTCCAAATTTCCTTTTAAAGGCCGAATAGTACTCCTTTGGATGGATGGACCACATTTTGTTTATGCATTTATCCATGATAGACATTTGGGTGTTTCTGCCTTTTGGCTGTTATGAATAGTGCTGTTACAAAATTGGTGTACCAGTATATATTCAGATCCATGCTTGCAAGTCTTTTGGATACCTACCTAGAAGTGGCATTGCTGGTGAATCTACGTTTAGTTTTTTGAGGAACCATCATACTGTTTTCCACAGCGACTACACCATTTTAAGGGAAAGGTCATTTTAACACCAACTATAAAAAAGGAGGAACTATGTGGTACAAAATAAAGGGACAGCCGTTTAAATGGGAGAAAGTTGACTTCATGAAAAACTCACCACATTGCTTTTCTTTTTGTCACGTCTCTGAGCACCTGTGCGCATATCATGGTGGGGTGTGTCTCCAAGTGGGAAGAAACAGGAAGAGGAAGATTCAGTCAACCTCTTCTTGAGTCCAGCTGGAGTCCCCTGGTCACCCTGACTCAGTCCTGCCCACTTCCTGTCCAGCCACCCTGCAGTCATTCTTTTAACAGTCAATTTGCAAAGCCCTTTATGTGCTAGACACTGAGCTGAGCACTGAGAGATACAATGTTTTAAAAATAGATATATAATATAAATATACATAATCGCAAAATGTGACAATGCTCTAAAAATGCAAAGATGTATCCATAGCTCTCCCTGATGGAAACTGCTCCCGGACACTTGCTCCTCCTTGTCTACAGTATGAGCATTTTTCGTTTTGCCTCTCACTGCTCTCACTCGCTCACCCAAAATTCAGGATAATGCCATGACCTTTCCCATATCTGGGCTTTTCCACCTTCCTCCTGTTATGCAGAGTAATCTATCATTTTATTTTATTTTAGGCTATATATACAATCTTTTTCTTTCATTGAGCTATAACTTACATATATTAAACATACAGTTCTTGAATGCTCAATTCCTTAAGCTTTTACAATTGTATTTACCCAGGAAACCATTCCCAGAAACAAGATGCAGAGCATTTCCATCACTCCAGAAAGTTTTCTCAGTGTCCTGTTCAGTTAATCCCCCTCGCCCCGGGCAGCAGTGGCGTGCTGGTTAATGTTTAACCATTAGGAATGAGAGATTTAGAGAGCAGGGAGGGGCACTGCTTTACAACGTGTCCTTTTTGTGGTGTAAGTATTCTCACCAAGAGATTGTCAGTTACTATGAGGTAGGAAGGAATGGTAACAATTGGCACTTAGGCTTTTTGCAGTGGGGGGGGGGGGGCAGGGAGGAGGAAGTAACTAGGTTGGTTGGTTGGTTGGTTTGTTTAATGGAGGTGCTGGGGATTGAACCCAGGACCTTGTGCATGTTAAGCATGTGCTCTACCACTGAGCTACACCCTCCTCCCCAATAGTAGGTACTTATGAGCCAGGACAAGCTGCCTGCAGCCCATCAGTACTCCACAGGTACCCTAGATTCTGATTTCTATCCCCATAGATTAGTTTTGCATGTTCTGGAGCTTTTTGGAAAGGGAACTGTGCAGTATATCTTCTGTGTCTGACTTCTTTTGCATGATATTTTTGTGACTCATCCATGTGATTGCCTGTAACAGCAACTTTTTTTTTTCCTTGCTGTATGATAACCCGATTGTGTGTATTTGGGGGGCTGCCCTTCCTATTGAAGAATAAATTAGCTGTTGAGGAGGATAAAGGGATTGAATCTTTTCTAAGGATCCAAGTTGTCAGTTCTGCTCAGTTCCTAGTTGGGGCTCAGCTCACATAAAGTCTAATTCTCCCAGTTCCCACTAGTTCCCTGCTTCTTGGAATTCCGATACACCCTGCTTATTTCTGGCTTATGGCTCCTGCTGCAACATTTTGATTCACATCCCTATTCTTTCATTATGCCTTCCCTTCTAGTTATGAATATTTCAAAGGCAAGGAAGCAGGTGGATCTGCTTCTTTCTCTCCCAGTCCAGCTCCTTGGATAGCTGAAGCCCCGTACATATAAGCCTCCTGAATGAACGAAGTGGGTGTTCCTGTCCTTGGGAGACAAGGTTCCTGCTAATCACCTGATTCTCAGCCCTGGTTATAGAACATGAGCTTTTATTGTTGCGACTACGGCACAGACTTTTGCCCTTCACCCCCTTCTCTATCTCAACTAGTGAGCACATTTCACTCTGCAACCTCTCCCTGTTACCTCTCTCTCTACTTACCGTTGGTTCCAATCACATCTCTCTTAGTACATCTGTTCCCTGGCTCCCAAGACTCGGGTGTCTCTTAACTCTCCTCCACCCCGGGAAATAAATTTCTAATAGCTTTGTTGATAGATTCAATCCAAAGTGACGTTTATCTTGTTGAGGCACAGTTTAGTATTAGTATCACATGTGTACACTCTGCCTATCTCGGAATGCACCCTGAACTTTATCTCTCTCACCTGGGCAATGGATTAACTGAAAGAACAACTGACCTGACCCCTTTGGATAGTGCAGTTTAGTTCTATCTAGACCACCTACAACCCAGCAACTCTGCCCCTAGGAATGTACCCTAGGAAGCCCTTGCCTTTATGAAACCAGGAGACAGATACACTAGTGTTCTCCATGGCAAAAATCTGGAAACCACACAAATATCCATCGATGGAAAAATAGAAAAGTATGTTCTGGTCTAGTCCCCCCCCCCCAAATATGAGGCAGCAGTAAACTCCCAAATGATAACAATGTAAAAAAGTCTTAGACACAGAAAGTTACGGGAGACTCCACGACCCCGTTTTTATTAAATGAAAATGGCTCAGAACCATTAGACATGGGAAAGATGCAAATAAAATCTACAGCAGGCCACCACCACACATCTGTTGGAATGGCTAACGTGGAAGAGGCCAACACCACCAACTACTGGTGAGACCGCAGGGCACCCTCACATGTTGCCGATGGGGATACAGGCGTGGTGCAGCCCCTCTGGAAAGTGGCTTGGCTTCTTTGGAGGTTAATCACACATGACCCAGGAGTCCCAGTCCTGGGTGTTTACCCAAGAGGAAGGAATGTTGAGGTTCACACAAGCACCTGAACATGACTGTTCATAAAAGCTTTATCTGTAATAGATCCCAAACTGGAAACAACCCAAACGCCGCTCAGAAGGTGAATTGATACACAGTTGTGAACGGAATGAATCGTAAAGATGTGGGTTAATTCTACACAATGAAACGCTACTCAGGAACAAAAAGGAACAAACTATAGATCCACGCACCAACTTGAGTGAATTTCAAAGGTGTCAACGCTCACTGCAAGAGGGCAGTCTCAGAAAGTGATGTAGCGCTTGGTTCCATTTAGGTGACATTCCTTTAATGGCAGGTTATAGCGACTGGCAACAGATCAGAGGTGGCCAGGAGCGAGGACTGGGGGGAAGTTGTGACATGAGGGGTTTTCTTTGTGGTCATGGAAATGTTCTGTATTCTGATTATGGTGGTGGCCACAGGAATCTAAACACGCGACAACTTTTTGTAAGCCTGTACACATAGCAAAAGGAGTGCATGTCAAAGCTGGTAAAATCAGAATAATGTCAATCGTACCAATGTGAGTCCCCTGATTTTAATATTTTTCTATGACTATTTAGGATTTTATATTTGGGGGAAGCTGGGTGAAGGGTATAGAGGAACTCTCTGTACTCTTTTTTTTTCTTTGCAACTTTTATGTGAGTCTGAAATTATTTCAAAATAAAAAGTCTTAAAAAAAAAAAGGAAAGTATGGCAGTTCCTCAAAAAATTAAATAGAATTACCATATGATCCAGCATTTCCACCCGGGGTATACATCCAAGAGAATTAAAAGCAGCGACTCAGCAGGTGCTTAGACACGCATATTTACAGCAGCATTATTCACAGTCACCGAAAGATTGAGGCAACCCAAATGGCCATCAACGATGAAAGGACAAACAAAATGTGACATATACACACAGCAGAATACTACTCAGTCTTAAAAAAAGAGGAAATTCTGACACACACTATACCATGGATGGACCGTAAGGACATTTTGCTAAGTGAAATAAGCCACTTACAAAAGCACAAGTACTGTATGATTCCAGTAATAAGAGGTCCCTGGAGGAATCACTTTCATAGAGACAGAAAGTAGCTGGTGGGTGCTGGGGCAAGAGGGGAGGGATGGGGGAAGTTACCTAACAGATCTGGGCTTCCTTCTGGGGAGATGACAGTGTGGTTTGGTCATTTTGTGACCAGAGCCGATGACACGAATCATTGTGAAAGCAATAAATGCATGTGAACCGCTCGCTCCGGGATGATCAGCTGCGTCTCTCTCTGTGGGCCCTGCATCTGTCTCCTGCATCTACTCAACCCTGAGGGTGTCCTGGGCAAGCAGCCGCAGACAATGCCCACCAAATGGGCGTTGCCGTGTGCCAATAACGCTTTATTTACACAAACAAGCAGAGGGTGATAGCATGCCAACCCCTGGTTTAGGCTTAAAAACGTGGTGGGGAAAAGTTAATAATGCATTTGGTTTGTTTGTCTTATGACGGGGGTAATTAGGTTTATTTATTTGTATGTGGAGGAGGTACTGGGCATCGCACCCAGGACCTCGTTCATACTAAGCATGCGCTCTACCACTTGAGCTATACCCTCCCCCTGATAACGCAGCCTGCCCTTCAAAACGTGTGGTGCCTGCCATCGTTAGGCTGTGAGCAGCACACGCGCACAAAACGGGAAGTAATGTTTCCAGCGTTCACAGACTGCTGTCTGGTTCACCAAAGAAGACGCTCACATTATCCGTGAACAAGTGAAATCCCAACGAAGGTCTTCACTTTCGCGTTGCTTATTAACATAAACGAAAATATTGCCAACGTGCACGTCAGAACTACACCTGCTCCGCTGTTTGCTACCAGGGGTTGGCTATGAATACGAGTCTGGCAAAAATCGACACAGACCTATTTTGAGATTCGAGTGGCTATAGAGAATTCGTAACACGGTATTGTACGCCTGATCATCTGTAAACCGTGCTCTATGCATCCTTTATGTCCGTGACATTTATAATAAACACATGTTCTACAATGCAAGTGTATCGTGTGTGCGTCATATATGCCGGATTGCAGACGCGTATAAAGTCCCTGCGCAGAGAGCAGGCTGCTAAACGCTGACCAGCGCACAGTGACGTTTGCACATCGGCCAGTTGAAATATTCCCCCGCCAGCTTGGCGGGCGTTCATTCAGCTAACATTTATTGAGCGTCTACTTCCTGCCAGGCAGAAAGACCGAACCCAGGGGATATGGAAATTCACTGATTATTTCACTTGACAGAAGTGTCTTGGGGGAAGGGTACAGCTCAGTGGTGGAGTTCTTGCCTAGCATGCATGCGCTCCTGGGTTCAATCCCCAGCACCTCCAGCAACAAATACATAAATAAGCCTGATTACCTCCCTCTTACAGACAAACAAACAGTCCTGTGATCCTTCCCGGCATCAACATCGGTCCAGATGCTCAGCTGGTCAGAGAGAGGAAGGGGGAGGGGGTGGGAGAGCGCAGGAAGGAGCAAATAAACGTGCCAAGGCACGGAGGCTCATCTCTGCGGTGCCATTCCTAGGGTTTCTTTCTTTTTTTTTAACCTCTTTTTATTTTTTTATTGAGATATAATCGACCTATAACATTATATTAGCTTCAGGTGTACAACATAATGATTTCATAATGGTTCAGTTTATGTATATATTGAGAAACGATCACAATAAGACTCAGTAACAACTGGCACCACATACAGTTAACAAACATCTTATTTTTTCCCTGTGATAAAGGAAAAAAATTTTTGTACAGTACAGTATTATTACCTATAGTTACCGTGCTGTACATTCTGTCCTCAGGACTTACTTATTTTATAACTGGAATTTTATACCTTCTGATCCCCTTCACCCATTTCTCCCACCTGCTGCCCCTACAGGTTTTGTGTGTGTGTGTGTGTGATTTTGTACCATGTCTTGACCAGTGGATGGTCAAGATGATATCTACTTACAGCTGTGCAAAAAGGATTCATGCAGGGGGAGGACACAGCTCTGTGGTAGAGTGTGCCTAGCATCGTGAGGTCCTGGGTTCAACCCCCAGCACCGCCATTATAAATAAATAAATAAACCTAATTACCTCCCCCTTAACAACATTAAAAAAAAATAAAAGATAAACTTAAAAAAAATTTTTTTTGTAGGAAGTTAAAGAAAAAGAAAAAACAAAAAGGAATCCATGCAGATGAACAAGAACCAGGAGGGAATGTGGAAAAAATGAACGGAGTTTGACTTGGGCTGGGGTGGGGTGGGGGGCGTGGTTAATAGATGAGATTTATTTTTTGCCTTCCTGTTATTTGCTTATTTCATAGCACTATTATCCAGTAATAAACAGATGGTCATTATGTTTTAAATTTTATTTATTTTTACATTTAAATTTTCATTGTTTTTTCTTATTTTAAGGGAGGAGGTAAATTGGGTTTTTATTTATTTATTTTAATGGAGGTAGTGGGGGCTGAAACCAGGACCTTGTGCATGCTAAGCACAAGCTCTACCACTGAACTCTACCCTCCCCCTTAAATGTTTCTTTTTTTAATCAAGGTATAGTGTATATAATGCAAAATCCACCTTTTCAAAGTTTACAGATCTGTGATTTTTAGTATATTCACTGTGTTGTGTAACCCTCACCACTGTCTAATTCCAGAACATTCCAGAATATTCCATCACCCCCAAAAGAAAGCCCATCCCCATTAGCAATGACTCCCCATCCCTTGCCCAGCCCCTGGAACCCTGTTTCTGTCTCCACGGGTGAACTCTGGTCTTTGCCACCAGCTTCTGACTGTGCCAGTATATGCCTGTAGGAGGGATGAAGTCAAAATGGGGTTTCCATGCAATGTCATAATTGCTCAGATCAAAGTCCCGAACTAAAGGTTTCCAGAAAGAGCTATGACTTTTTTTTTTTTTTTAAACAGGGCCAATTAAAATCTCCTGGGCTTGGCAAGATCATTTGTCTGGGTGCAGATTTCTCTCTCAAGGTTCGTAACTCAGGTTACCTTCAGAATGTGAAGGTGTTTCTTCATCAGAAGATTTCTTTGTTTCCTATAAAGCATCAGAGACATTGTTTGGATAATTTGGCAAATGAAGAGTCCCTCAGAAACATGGGGCCTTGGAAAACTCATTTCAACCCCCGGGCCTTAGTTTTCCCTTTGGCAATTCAATTTCCTCCTTGACACAGGAGCAAGGCTCTGCAAACTCTTTCTGTAAAGGACTAGATAGTAAGTATTTTCTGCTTGGAGGGCCAGACAGTTTCTGCTGCAATAATATATGGATGGATGGGTGTGGCCATGTGAAACTGACATTGGCATTTTAAATCATTTTCAACATCAGAAAATAATCTTAAATTTTTTTCAACTCATTGAAAAATGTAAAATTCATTCAAGGCCGCACAACAGGTGGTGAGCTGGCTTTGGCCCATGGGCTGTGGTTTGCCAATCCCTGATCAAGGGCACTGGGACATCTGTTACACTGGGAGGCATTTGGGGTCTAAGAAATGGCCCACGTGGGGAAAAGAGAAACGGAGGCCCAGGGGCTTGAAATGAGTTTTCCAAGGCCCTGTGGTTTGAAGGACTCCTCATGGCCCAGTGTTTCCTGCATTGGTAAGTGCTGTGGAGGAACATAATGCATGTACAGAAGGTGAGAATAGGACACGTGTTGCAGTTTTAAATAGAATGTCAGGGAAGTTCTCACTGAGGAACTGACATTTGGGCAAAAGCACAGAAAATTGGGAGTGTGCCCCATGGTGATCTGTAGGAGGAGTTTTGAGGTGGAGGAAATAGCCTGTGCAAAGGCCCTGGGGTAGGACCTTGCCTAGTGTATTGGGAAGTCTGGGTGGCTGGAATAGAGTGAGTGAGGCAGAGTGGAAAGTACTGCTGATGGATTGATGTGGGGCTGTGAGGGAAAAAGTTTCCCAATGGCTTCCTATAGTGGAAGGAATAAAATGGAATATAATTTTTTTTAAAGTGGTGTAGATTCACACTAAGGGCCTTTGGAAAGTAACAATGATGTTCAAATTTTGACACTAGCTGAGTGGGACTTAATTCACTGAGAGCCCTTCAAGGGTGTAAAGCACGGAGGGAGGGACAGTGGGAGCATGGCCCCTCAAGGGCAGTCCAATGTTTCAACCTTGAGCACCTGGAAAGATGGAGGTTCTGTCTAGTGAGACAGGAATGGCAGCAGGAGGAGCAGGTTTGGGGGAAGAGCAGGTGCTCAGTCAGCCGTTTTGAGCGTGAGATGTCTGTCAAAAGGCAGTTGAATATACAAGCTGTTCTCCATCCTTCAGCAGTTAACCCCACAGACAAGATCAGGCTTCTAGAAAGGATAGATTTAGCAGGAGAACTTGCTGCATTTGTGGTGGGGATGGAGAGAGTTCATTCTGAATCTAATAGCTCACATTTGATATTTGGAGAGGTGGCCCTGGACTTTATAATCACTGCTTTTTTTTTCCCCAAGGAGAAAGGTCGAAACATTATTCTAATGTTTGAGAAGGAATAGGTAAAGTCTTATTATGTTCAGTGTTTGATAAATATTTGATGGGGGAAATGAATGAATGAATGAATGAATGAATGAATCATGAAGGAAGGAAGGAAGGAGGGCTCTGAAGAAGAGTGATTTATCTTCCAAAAAGTCCCTGGCACAGCTGGACTGGATGCCCTCTCCCAGAAGAACCAGCCTCCTTTCTGGCTGCCGCACTGGTGATGCTCTGCTCACATCCCCAGATGTAATAGCCACACTTTCCCTCACGTGATCCACCCAGGAAATCCCTAATTTGTAGCATTTGCCAATTTCCATGGTGTAAATACTCAACCCTGGACAATTTCAAGCTACCCACATGATATCATTGAATCTCACCAGCCAGAGCAAGCCAGCTGCAGCTCCCCACTGTACCTGAGTTCTTTCTGGCTTTGACCCCAGCATCCCACGGTAGCCTGAGCGGATACATGTCTTACTTCCTTTGTCTTTCTATTTCTTCACTGAGAAATACCAGCCAATCCCTGCAGATGTCAGATGAAATGATGCAGGTCAAAATACAAGGCATACACACAGTTAGGAAACACAAATTAAGAAGTGATGTATTCTGCTATATAGCACAGGGAACTAGGTTCAGTATCCTGTAATAAACTTTAATGAAAAAGAATACAAAAACAAATATATGTATGTATATGTATAACTGAGACATTGTGCTGTACACATGAAATTGACACATTGTAACCGACCATATTTCAATTAAAAAATAAAATAAAGAACTTATGACAAGTCTGAAGAAAAAGAAGTGGTATAGCTGTAACCTATAATGAAAAAGAATATGAAAAGGAATATATGTATGTGTATGCATGACTGAAACATTATGATGTACACCAGAAATTGACACAACACTGTAAACTGACTATACTTCAATAAAAAAAGAAAGAAAAAGAAAGTGGAAATCAAATCCTGTAGCTGTTCTGTTTAAAACCCTCCAATGGCTTCCTATAGTGGAAGGAATAAAATGGAATATAATTTTAAAAAAAGTGGTGTAGATTCACACGAAGGGCCTTTGGAAAGTAACAATGCTGTTCAAATTTGTCAACATCTTTGACACTAGCTGAGTGGGACTGAATTCACTGAGAGCCCTTCAAGCGTGTGAAGCACGGTGGGACAGTGGGAGCATGGCCCCGGGAAGGGGCAGCCCTGGAGACCTTGGCAGGGAGCAGGGAACAGAATCAGAGCAAGAAGGCGACGCAGAGACAGCATCCCACTTCCCAGGAGAGCCGACGAGAGCGGCGGCGGGGCCGCCAGGGAAGGAGGCGGCTGAGGCAGTTGCTCGTGGAGTCCACTAGAGGGCGCCAGGGACTGAGACGCCGACCCGTCTCCGCAGCCTCAGGCCTGGCCCTGGTGGTGGGACGGGCAGCGGTCCACTGGGTGACTGCGCAGCTACAAGAGGAGATGGGGGTCTTAGGTGTGGACCTGGATGGCCCTATCTATGCTTCCAGAGTTGGGGTCTGAGAGGGGTTGGAAAATTAGAGCAGGAGTCTGCAAACTTTCTTAAAGGGCCATGTAGCGAGTAGTTTAAACATAGCCTGTCATAATTAGTCACCTCTGCCCTTCTAGTTCCAAAACAGCGTAGACCACACAGTGGGCGCGGCTGCGCGCCAATCAAATTTTATTTTTGGAGGCTGAAATGAGAATTTTATTTTTGGAGGCTGAACTTTGAATTTCATGTAATTTCCCTGCATCATGGAATCATTTTTTCCCTATGTTTTCAACTGAAATAATCATCCTATATTTTTTAATTATTTGAAAATGCAAAACTGCTCTTTGCTCAGGCCTTGCAAAGACAGACTGTGGGGGCCTAGTTTGTCAGTGGAATATGGATGATAATAAACATTGTCTGATGCCAGGAACCGGGTGACAAATGCGGGGGTTTACATATGACGTTTAAAAGCCGGAGGAGATCTTGTTTTAACACCCACTCCTCTATGAGACGAAAAGTTTTAGTAATAATTATGAAAAGCAATCGATCATCGTCATAGCCAGAAAACAATTATAGAGTGAAATTTTTTCTTTTATTGAACGCCACATATGTGATCACACCAGTAACATACATAAAACAGAGATCCCAGCACAATAAAGGGGGCAATGAATGGACACCTTTTAATTCCAGTAATGAATTTTTTTGAAGAAAAATGTACCTTCACATGTGTTTACATGTATGTGCATGTCTTTACTGATCTATCACAGTAATGAATAACAGCGTTACAGTTTAAAAACAAGTAAATCGTCAAGTAAGAATAAATATTTAAAGGAAGAAGTTATTTCCATTTTAAAGATATGGCTCAAATCCAGTAAAAATGACCCGTGTTTGAATTTAAAAAAAGTTTTGTAAATTGAAATATAGTCAGTTTACAATGTGTCAATTTCTGGTGTACAGCATAATGTTTCAGTCATACATATTCATACATATGTTCCTTTTCATATTCTTTTCCATTATAGATTACTACAAGATACTGAGTGCAGTTTACAGAAGAAGTTTACAGAAGAAACTTGTTCATCTATTTTGAATTAAAATATGAGCTTACCAAAATATAATTTGCAATTGGTACACTGTTTAAACTTTTAAACAGAAATAGAACATCCAAGTGGTCAGATGTGGTCAGATAGAAGAAAATAAGGGGGAGAAGTGAATTAACTCAAATTCCGTTGCTCCGCTTTTGAAATCACTGGCCGGCCTATCATTGTTTATTTCGAACCTACTGTTTAAACTCAAGATCATGTAACATCACAAGGGTTGGAAATGGGAAATGTGTCCAAAGAGAACTCAGAAGGTTTAGAATCGTTAAGAACTAACTGTCAAAATGAATGTGTATATCTGAGTCTGTGTGTGTCGGGGCCAAACACATCGTTGACGGAATTCTCCAGGTCCACTTCCATGTACGATACAATGTTTATTAAAGGGTAAATAATAAAAACGTGCTAATTCAAAACTTCCAGTGGTTAAATGTCAACAGTAACCATGGCAATTGTTCAGACCAAGAGTGGACAGACCATGGCTTGCCAGCCGAATCCATCCCCGTGTCTATTTTTGTAGGCGCTAAGGAGGTTGGTTTGTTTGTTTTTTAAACTGGGGGAAAAATCCAAAGGAGAATAATATTTCACATGTGCAAAGGATAGAGGATTCACATTTCAGTGTCCGTAAACAGAGCTTTCCTGGCTCTGGGCCACATTCATTGACAAATTTTCTGTGGCAGCTTTCTTGCTGGGATCACAGCTGAGTAGTTACCATCTGGCCCACAGAGCTGAATATATTCACTACCTGGCCCTTTATGGAAAAACTCTACTGACCAATAACAGATTAGGCCAATAAAATATTTCTTAGGGGGAGATTATTTTGACACTGACATTGTTCAGAATTTGTCTTGACACAGTGATAATAAAAAAGCAAATAATACAATTAGATTTATCATTTTTTGAATTCTCTACAGACAGTGGGCCCCTTTTTCACAGCGCCTGGGGTGGACTGCTCCGCTCGCCCCCGCTGTGGTATGCCACTGCCTACATATTAGAGCTCACTGGACCTTTACTATTATCTGCATTTTGGAGAGGAAGAAGTAGAGGCACAGAAAGGCCAAGTAACTTGTCCGAAGTCACACAGCTTGTGAGAGGAAGGGCTGGAATTGAATCTACAGAGCCATAAGCATGATATCCCCGCTGTCCTGGGTAACATGGCAAGGCCCCGCTGATAGCCATGAGCACTGCCGCCTGGGGTCCGCTCTGACTCACCTAGTGGCGGGGGGGGGGGGGAGCGGGGGAGGTGGGGCGGCTCTAACTTGGTATCTGCCTGGAATTTCAACAACATTGCTTATGTGCTGCACAACCTTGGGCGAGAGCATCCCCTTCCCAAGCCTCAGTTTACTCATCTGCAAAATAGATATAACAAGGCTCTCACCTCACTGGATGTTTTGGAGGATAGAATTTATTTCTGCACTTACTGCAGTGCCTGGCATGGGGAGTGATCAGTAAATTTTAGCTGTGATTTTGATTGGATTGGGTGCTTAGACCCGGAAGCTGGGCTTAGGAGGAGTGGCCCTGTTTTTCTTGGAGAAGGGAAGTCCAAGAGAGTGGGGAGTTGAGCAGATTCAATGCACAAAGTGAGTTCTCCGTGCAGGTTTGCATGCAAATTGCATGCACAAAATAAACTTAATGAAAAGTAAGAAATGATTTCCTTTTCAATCCTCTTTTAAACCGTCTGATTATGTCAAGAAGCACTCAAATTGGATGCTGCTGTGCTTTTAACACCTATTTGCTGATTTCTTCTTCACAGTCACCTAATCAGGACCCTCCACCAGCAGCAGTAGCTACTTAGAATTTAATGACATTGTTTATTTTCTTTCACATCTGTTTTAGGCACCTGATACTTTTTTTACATTTACCCTGGCGTTACAGTGTTTCCTTTTAAGATACATTTGTTGAAGAAAGTAAGTTCTGTATGATCTTCAGCATTAATAGGTATGTCACTTATTTTTCTTCAACAAATTTATTTTAGAAAGACACCTGGTCGGGGAGGGTAGCTCAGTGGTAGAGCACGTGCTTAGCATCCACGAGGTCCTGGGCTGAATCCCCAGGACCTCCATTAAAAAAAAATTAAAAGAGTAAACCTAATCACCTCTCCCCCACCAAACAAAAAGGGACACTTAGTAACACGATAGTAAATTAGACCAGTATCAGATGCCCAGATTAGAAGGTAATTATAAAAACAAATGTAACATAAAAATAACTTATTAAATTCTGTTGAAGGTTGTTGTTGATCTTTTAAGGATTGTCTAACCTGGAGATTCCACTGGTGATCCAAGAGTTCTGCGGTGTTCTGCCTGCACCAAGAAGGAAATTCTGGGCTTAAACACATTCCTAGTGAGAAGAATCAGGGTGTGGGGCTTCGCTCACTCTTTCTCAGCGCGGCCAGTGTCACTCATGTGGGGATGGAGTTGCTCCCCACCTGGTGGGCTTTTCCATTATGTACGTAGACAACGTGGTCCACAACTCCAACCAGACTCTGCTCCTGGTCAGAGTTTCCCTGGGATTAAACATTAACCCCAGTGTTTGACCTGGTAGGGGCTTCATCTTATGTAACCGTTAGATGAATCGTCACACTTTACAGATGGAGAAACAGAGTCTCAGAAGGGAGAAGTGACTTTGTGATGTCACAGTCAGGCTGACTGTAAGACTTTGGTCTCTTGGCACCCAGTCCAGACAGCAGCTGTGCGCAAAATGGGGAAGTTATGACTTGACTGGAGATGAGGCTGACATCCCAATTTGTCTGCTAGCAGGTGTATTAATCTTGAGATCTGAGGTGCACACTGAGTTGTAAGGTTCACTCCACAAACATATTTGGAGCCACTTCAGTGGTGGGTGGAGCATTCCTGGGGCCGGGGTATATCAGTGACCAGAATACACAGGTCCCCGCTCCCTGGTGTAAACAGACATCATAGATAAATAGGTTCCCCCAAAGGTGTTACATTGGGTGTGACTAGGGCGGGGGTGACTCTGGCTGGGTGGTCAGGGCGGCTTCTTGGGAGGCATCTGTTGGGCTGAGACTGCCAAGCTTGGGTTTCATCACAGCTCTGAGAGGCATTAGGGGATGAGTTGTGTCCCCAGCCCCAAGTTCATGCTGGAGCCATAACTCCTGGAGCTTCAGAATGTGATTGGATTGGGAAATGGGGTCTTCATTAAGGTGACCAATTAGGGTAGCCCTAGTCCATCAGACTGGTGTCCCTATAAAAACTCGGACACAGAGATACAGGAAGAAGATGGTATTAAAAGGCAAAGATAGCAAGCTGAATGTCCATTGACAGATGACTGGATAAAGAAGATGTGGGGTGTGTGTGTATGTGTGTGTGCACGTGCACGCAGTGGAATACTACTCAGCCATAAAAAAGAATGAAATAATGCCATTTACAGCAACATGGGTGGACCTGGAGATTGTCATTCTAAGTGAAGTAACCCAGAAAGAGAAAGAAAAATATCGTATGATATCACTTATATGTGAAATCTAAAAAGAGAGAGAGAGAAATGAACTTATTTATAAAACAGAAACAGACTGAGACATAGAAAATAAACATAGTTACCAGGAGGGAAGGAGAGGGATGGAGAGATAAATTGGGAGTTCCAGATTTGCAGATACACACTACCGCATATAAAATAAACAAGGCCCTCCTGTAGAGCACAGGGAACCATATTCAATATCTTGTAATGGCCTATAATGGAAAAGACTGAAAAGGAATATATGTCTGTATAACTGAATCACCATGCTGTACACCAGAAATTGATGCAACATTGTAAACCAACTATAGTTCAATTTTTTTTTTTAAAGGGGGAAAAAGCAAGGAGAGAGGCCTCAGAAGGAACCGCCCTGCTGACCCCTGATCTCAGGTTTCCAGCCTCCTGCACTGGGAGGGAATCCATTTCTGGTGTTTCAGGCCCCCAGGCTGTGGGACTTTGTTTCAGCAGCCACGGCAAACAAATTCAGAAGGTGAGGGACAGAGGGTCAGGACAATTCAGGATCTGGAGACCTGGACACACCTCCCGCACCTCTACCCTTGGGGCTCCTTCCCAGAATCCCCCCGGGTGGGGCCTGCAGAGGCACCCCTCCCCCGAACAGCCTCCTCCCCACCAGGGCAAGGAAGCTGGGGTGACCCCATCTGCAGTCAGGGAGGCCTCCTCCTCCTGGGGAGAGGGTCAGCCGTGACCCTTGGATCCACCAGCCATAAAACAATCACTGGGATGAGGTGAGGTGGTGGCTGGACATGGAGGGGGGATGGGCCAGAGGGGTGTGGGTCCTGAGATCAGTGAGGGGGGCTGGCAAGGTTTGTTGGCCTTGGCTCAGGGCCCTCAGGGGGCACTGCCCCAGAGGCCACCTGTTCTCCTGAAGCCGGGGGACCACCTTCCTTGGGTCGGCTGGCTAAGGGCAAGCCCCAGACACCAACTTGGAGAACCCAATCTCCAGTACTTCCATTAAAAATAAAGAAAGAAATAAACCTAATTACCTCCCCTGCCCGGTCAAAAAAGAAACTGAAGGAATGACTTCTCAGACATAAGGTCCTTCGTGCTTTCGGAAGGGCAGAAGGTGCCCACCCCGGCCAAAGTCTCCTGCTGCGTGGTACTCAGACCTCCAGCCTTCACAGCCCACCCCGCCCCACCCTCCCCCCACCCCAGGGCCCAGAGTCCCCAGGACTGCAGCCGGGAGGATTAGGTGCTAATCACCTGGCGTTGCCCAAGAGGCGGATCAGAGTCCCCCTGTCCCCAGCCCCTGGCCTGCCCCTTCCACACCCATGTCACAAGGGTTTTACTCACTGCCTGGCCTGGCTGTACCCGAGGGAGGGTCCCGGGGAAGGAGGAGGAGGAGGGGGTGGAAGGAGAAGAGGGGGAGAAGGAGGAGGGGGACGAGGGAGAGGAGCGGGCAGAACTGCTTCTCCCCCACCCCCTCCCCCTTCCCCCTGAAACCGACCTAAAGGGAAGTGTAGAGCCGCCCCTCTGGTAAGCAGTCAAGGCAGAGGAGCAGTGACGTGGGGATCAGAGGCAAGTCCCCATCTGGAGCAGGGGACATGGGCGTTGTCTTGACGGTGGCAACTCATGGAATGGCCTGGTGAGTCATAAACACTTATTGGTCCCTCTGTCCTCCTGTGCAGAACGGGGACTGTCGTTATGACCAGACTTGTGCTGAGGCCAAAGGGCTGAGGTAGCCGGAAAGTGACAGCAGACGTCTGGCCTCCCGGATCCTGGGGACTGGAGCCTGACGCGTTTCTTACAGACACATACACTGGTAATAATAGTAACACGCATAAAGGCAACCAGACTGGGGACCTGATGTGTGACTGTCCCTTCTGAGCACTCCACATGTTTTAATGGATCGAACCCCCCCCCAACGACTCAGTGAAGCAGGCTCTTTATCCCCTATTTTTCAGATAAAGAAACTGAGGCAGGAGGAGCAAAGTTATTTGCCCACAGTCACGCAGCCACAAGGGGCAGAGGCAGGATTTGAACCCAGATGCTGGTCTGCACCAGCTCCATTCCATAGAAATATCGTGTCTCACTTTAAAGTTTCTAGTAGCTACACTGAAAAAGTACAAAGTAAAATGAAGTTTCCTCTTCATAATACATTTTTGTTAACCTCCATGATTGCATTAGTGAATCCAAGCTGTTACCATTTCAGCAAGCAATCAGGACCGCAGTTTGAATGTGCTGTTTCACGTTTTCCACGCTAAGTCCTGGGTTGGGTGTCCATTGTGTACTCCACATGCACAGCACATCTCAACGTGGACACTCACTTTTCATCAGAGATCCTCCATCTGTATTTGCAGAGCTCAGAAAATTTACAGCAAAAATGTAGATTCACATACCCGACTTGTTCCATACATACTCAAAAGTTGTCCGTTAACTGACCTGAGTATCAATTTTCATTTTTATTTATTAAAAAATGTATTGAAATATAGGTGATTTACAATATTGTGTTAGTTTCCAGTGTCCGACAAAATGTGTCCGATTCAGTTATACACACATGTATCTATTCTTTTTCAGACTATTTTCGATTATGGGCTATTACAAGACAGTGAAGAGTACCAATTTAAAAAATTTAAATTAATAAAAGTGAAGGACCTGCTGTAGAGCACAGGGAACTATGTTCAATTTCTCATAATAACATATAATGGAAAATAATCAGAAAAGAAAAAATATATTTGTATGTATATGTGTAACTAAATCAGTTTGCTGTACGCCTGAAACTAACATTGTAAATCAACCACACTGCAATAAAAGTGTTTTAAAAAATTAACAGAAGTGAAATAAAAGTTAAAATGCAGTTCCTCTGTCACAGAACCTGTGGGTTACAGGGAATGTTCTCTGAAAACGGCCAGGTGGTAAATATTTTCAGCTCTGTGGGCCTTGGGTCTCTACCACGTCTACTCACCTCCACCGCCATTGTGGCCTGAAAGCAGCTGTAAACAATACACAAATGTGTTGATGGCTGTGTGCCAATAAAGCTTTATTTATACAAGCAAGCAGGGGGCTGGCATTTGCCCATGGGCTATAGTTTGTCAAGAGTGCACTAAACTCCATGTTCTGTTCCTTCTGCAAGTATCGACTGGGCAGCTGCTGTGTTCCAAGCACAGTTCCAGGCACTGAGGTCACTGCACTCGGTAGGTCTTGTCCTGATGGTCTTCCCTGTTTTGCAGATGAATCCTACCTGCAGACTGTCTAGCTCCCCATGCCACACCCCTTCCTCTCCCTGACTAGTTATGCCCCTGGACCAATGTTGATGTAGAAAAGTAGCAAAAGACATCTTGGTTGAGTGAAATAAGTAATGAATATTGCTATCCCCCAGCATGTGTCCCTCTGCCTGAGCTAAAATCTGGTACAGTATGCAATCTCCAGTCACTAAAGATTCGGGAAGCAGTTCTTATGTGCCCTTAACTAAATGCTGGGATTTTATGGATGGGAAACTTGTATGTTTAAGCATATGAGACTGAAAATCATAATTTCAAGGTGTTTTACATAGAACCCAGTGGCTTTTGGACAGCTTACCACTCAGTACACCTGGAACCCACAGAGGGAAGAATTTTCCCTGGGCAAGACGTTAAGAGTTGATATGTATCTGGGCTGCAGTTCCTTCAGGTTCCACAGGAAAATGTAAATAGTCCCAAGAAAAGTGAGATACTCACCCATGTCAGTCATTCACATTTTAGCTAGATCTAGTTATATCTAAGTGTCATCCGAGAAGGGAGATTTTTGCCCTGGGAGAAAAGCTAAAAACTAATCTTTGAGTTACAGTGTCACAAGGAAATGTAAATGCTCTCCAGGAAAGGACTATATGTGCCTGCTATCAGTCATTCACACTTTAGTTGGAATTAGCTCAAAGTGCTTTGAGCACATTTTCCCTTTGTCCTGTCAGAAACCACCTGAGGTAACTTTAGAGATGGAAAAGAAGAGGGATCAGTGAGAAAAGCAGGGATACAGTGAACTGCCTCCTGGCAGGACTTGGCTAGCAATTATGGAAATGGTAGCGTTCACATTAGAACAAAGCAAAATAATGGAAGGGACGCATCACCTTATTTAGGGAGTGTTACAGGGGAGGCATCTAGTCTCAGTGGGAATGCTGGAATGTGAGGACCCAGGTGGATCCATTTACTTTTGTAGGAGAGGGAACTCCTAAACACTAACTTTAATACAAGGTGAGCTTGTATTAGAAAACTTGGGAACCTATAAAGAAGGTATGCTTTGCATTTTATGTGTATTGTTTTATTCTTTTTTTTTAAGTTAAATTTCTTTGTTTGGAATGTGTGCAACAGGCACATGGCTCAAAATTCCAAAAGTGTAAATAACTGTGCAGGAAAAAGCCTTCGTCCTCCTCAAGGCCAGCTCCCGGCTCCCCAACCCCAAAATATTCTAGGAATACACAAGAAATGAATACATACATTCATTTTTCCTTTTGTCACACACAGACAGTATCCTGTGTTTTGCACCTTCAGTTTTTTACTTAAATGGTGCACTTTCAACGTAGAAGTTATTGTCTTCAAGGGGAGTGAACACTAATTCTTAGGAGGTGAACAGATCTAACCCTTTTAATGTATAAAGCACAGATATACATACAGTACGCAAGCATATATGTAGTATATACTTGATATTGCAATTCTCCGGGAGAGCAGTTAGAAAAAATGTCTTCAAAGGCTCCTTGTGGGAGGTAAGCATTAACAAAAGTTGAGGGGGAGGGTACAGCTCAGTGGTAGAGCGCTTGCTAGCATGCACAAGGTCCTGGGTTCAATCCCCAGTACCGCCATTAAAACAAACAAACACACAAACAAACAAACAAACAAATCTAATTACCCCTCCCGAAAATAAAAATAAATTTTAAAAAAATTTTAAGAAGTTGAGAAACACTGATATAACTATATATTTTCAATATTATCCCATTTCAGTACATAAAGAATAATCCTCATTCATTTCACAGCTACATAATATTCCATCGTGATAATGAATCAGACTTTATTAATCAGTCTCCTGTTGAGGGGTATTTTGGTTATTTCTAATGTTTTAGTAAATGTATTACATACTTGGTTGTTCATTATATATTTTGTGTGCTTTTTATTGAGGCAGAATTAATTTTTTACAATAGTGCACAGGTCCTAGGTATGTTCAATTTGATGAGTTTTGATGATTCTGTACAATCATGTAACCACGATTAAAAATAAGATATAGACTATTTTCACCACCCTAGAAACTTCCTTCATGTTCCTGTTCACTTAATTCCCCACTCTATTCCAGGCAACCACTTTCTATCACCAAGAATTACTTTCTGTATGACTGAAATATTATGCTGTACTCCAGAAACTGACACAACATTTTAAACTGATCATACGTCAATAAAAATTTTTTTAAAGAGTTACTTTCACTTCTTCCTTGGGTTTTATATAAATGGAATCATACACCATGTATTCTTTTATGTCAGAATTCTTTTGTCACAATGCGTTTGCGATTCATCCGCGTTGTGGTATGTATTAGCAGCTTGCTCCTTTTTATGGCTGTTGTTGAATATTGGAATTGTTTCCAGTTCTGGGCAATTATGAATAAGACTGCTATGAACATTTGTACAATTCTTTTTGTGAACATATGGTAAGTACATGTTTATAAGAGGTTGCCCAATTTTCCAAAGTTTCCCAAATTGTTTGGGTCATTTTGATTCCCACTAACAATGGGTGAGCCTTCCATTTGCTTTATATCTTCCACCAACATCTGATATTGTCTTTTTTATTGTAGTCATTCTAGTGAACATCTTTATAAGCGTTTTCATATGTCAGAAATGTTTCAGTATGAATTAAGCAAAAATTCAAAGCAAAACTCACTTACACAATTATGTTTGGGAAATGCTACAAACTCTGTCTCCTCCAAGAGTATTACAGAGAAGTGTACATAAAGGCTCTGACAAGTCCTGTAAAGCTGTTTATTAGCACAGTTGGTCCTCAATCTTGTTTGACCATGACATCCTCTCGTGTTGTGTCTCACACTTAAACACATTGGTGGCATCTATTGTGGGAATTTTACTTTAGATTCCAACTAAGCATTGCTTCGAGGCATGTGGTTGTGTCCAGGAAATTAGATCATATGACGTCAAGGGCATCAAAAAGTCCTCTTGTCCCTCAAATGCTTGTCCTTATCCTACCTTTTCTGATATCTCTTTACTGGGGGCATTTAAAAGCCTTCTAAAGTTCATAATTATAAAATTACAAAAAAACAAATATCCTGCAGGGGGAACTATGGGGTCTAAATCTACACGAAGGTGTAAATGAGCAATGCCAGGTCCTTTCCTCTGGCAGATTTTGGGAAGAGGAGGAAGAAGAGTGCTATGTCAAGGGCACTGGGGCTCTTGAGAGTCATTAATGGGGGTGAGAAAGAGGCAATGACAAGTCCAGATGTCAAACTTCACCTACTTTCTACACCAGGAGAGACTGTGCCCCCACAGCAAAGGCTGAATAAATATTGTGACAGGGCTTGCTAAAGCCAAACCAAACCTCACAAATCCCTTCGAAGTCCAGCACAGAGTTAAAAAGGACATAAGAGAGCTCCAAAGGCCGAGGGTGAGAATGGCACCAGCACCCAGAGGCGGGCAGGTACCGGAAGGCAGGGTCTCTCGTGCTAGGCACTGTGACACCAGGGCTAGGCATTCTCCTTGGGGGCCCATCCTGGGCCCTGTGGGATGTGGGGCAGCATCCCTGGCACCCACTCACTCTGTGCCAGGAGCACCCCCAGTTGCGATAATCACGGATGCCACTGTCAGATAAGAGAACCACATCAGGCATGGTACAGAGCAGGTCTTCATTAAATGTTGTTGTATGAATAAATAATTACTGGTCCATGGAGAAACATACACCAGGATGTGAATTTCTTTTTTTTTTTAATTGAAGTATAGTCAGTTACAATGTGACAGTTACAATGTGTCAATTTCTGGTGTACAGCATCATGTTTCAGTCATACATATGCATACATATCTTCATTTTCATATACTTCTTCATTATACGTTACTACAGGATATTGAATATAGTTCCCTGTGCTATGCAGAAGAAATATGGTTTTTATCTATTTCATATATCGTAGTTAATATTTAGAAATTTCGAACTCCCAATTTATCCCTTCCCACCCCTTCTCCCCACCAGGATGTGACTTTCTTGCGAGCAAGGAGCATGTCTGAGTTGCATGTAAACCTAGCACCTAGCATCATGCCTGGCACACAGAAGACTTGATTTAGTCATGCCTTCACTCAGCTCCCAACAGCTTCCTGTTGTATTGAGTATAAACCAAACTCCTTCCCACAGACTGCAAGGCCCTGCATGACCAGCCCTCGTCCCCTCCTTTCCTCACCTGCTCCCTCTCTCCCCCTCACTCAGTCTGTTCTAGGTGCACGGGCCCCCTCACTGTTCATCCAGCATGCCAGGTACTGCCTTGCCCCAGGGCCTTTGCACATGCAGTTTCCTTGACTTGAAACACCTTTCCCGGTGGCTGACTCCGTCTCATCATTCAGAACTGTACTTAAATGTCACCTTCTAGAAGAAGCCTTTGCCAGCCCTCTATTTGCCCTTTTCTGTGGCTACATTTAGTTTCTTGGTAGCATTTGCCCATTGACCAGTTTTCTGATGTGTTTATGCATTTATGGTCTAGCTCATCTGCTACCTTATCTGCAGTGCCTAAAATAGTGGTTGGCACACAAGAGGTGTTCATTGAGTAAGCACATATATATATGTCTGTATCTTACTTCCATTTGTGTGTGTGTGTGATGGGGGGGTATTGGGTTTATTTATTTACTTATTTATTCTGATGGGTCAAACCCAGGACCTTGCGCAGCTGGGCGTGTTCTCTGCCACTGAGTTGTTCCCCCTGTGTTGAGTAAGCATTGATTGAGCACCTCCTGTGTGCTGAGCATTTCCTAGACACTGGGCACCCAGCAGAGAATAAAAGAGACTCTCTTCTAGCCCCAAGGTGCTTACATGTAGGGGCAGGGGAGGAATGAGGGAGGAATATAGGCAAGTGAACAAATGAGAGAATTTCAAATAGTGAGGGGATCAGTGAAAACAGTGATGTGATAAAGAAGTACGGGATGGGGGCCCCTCTCTGTTGGGGGGTCAGAGACAGCCTCTCAGCCATCTGGGCTGGGATCCACAAATATCAAACATTCACAAATATGTGAACAGAGTGACCAGAGTTGGAGTGGAGGGGATAGGAGTTCCAGGCAGAGAGAACAGCTAGTGCAAAGGCCCTGAGGTGGGAATAAGTTTGGCTCAATAAATATTTATTGAAGGGAGGGTATAGCTCAGGGTTAGAGTGCATGCCTAGCATGCGCAAGGTCCTGGGTTCAATCCCCAGGGTTTCCATTAAAAATATATGGATTAAAAAAAAGCCAACTAATTACCTCCCCACACCAAAAGAACTAATAAATATTTGTTGAGAACAAATGAATGACAGAGGATTCTAGAAGGAATTGGTTGCTCTGGTTTGGCCATGGAGGGCTTGCTAGGGGGTGGGTAGGGGCTCGCCAGCTGCGATGGGCAGGGAAGCTCCTGGCAGAGGGAATGGCTCTGCGGAGGCCTGGGCTGTCTTGGTTTTGCTCTCTCCTGGGAGTAGACAGGACCCAGCCAGGACCCTGGGCTCTCTTGGAGCTGATGTCCAGGGACTATGACAAGAAACAGTCCCTGAAAGTAGGGGAGAGGTCATGGCAGAGCGGCAGCACCCCAGACTTTGGCCTTTGCCCTCTGCCGGCAGGAAAAGCACGAAACATCGAGATAACGGTCTTCCCTCCCCTCCCCCAAGCCTGCCCCGGTGTCACTGGCCCTCAACCCTGTCTGTCTTGCCTGTTCCCCAATCAGCACCCGGGGGTGGTCTGGGAGCTCCTCCTGACTATTTCAGCATCTTTTGGGGGTGGTGACAGAGCCACAGAGAGGAGCAGGCTGAGCCGGGGAGCCCTGGTGGGGCGAGCCTCCAGCTCGGAGCAGACACAGAAGTGTCTGGAGACAGAGCTGGTCGGGCTCATGGATGGGGACTTAGCGGCTGGAAAGGTGAGCCCTGCCACGGGGGAGGGAGGATTTATGCCAGGAACACTGCCCAAGCTCTCAGAATTGGCAGGAACCTCACACCTCATTGTACAGATGGGAAGACTGAGGCCCAGAGGAAACATGTAATGACCAAAATAGTGCCTCCTTTCTGGGGCTGCTCTTGGTCTTTCTTCTAGTTCCCCCACCTTCCAGAAGGGGGGAATTTGGGCAGGATGGGAATATAAGAGAAGGCCGCTCACCCCCACGGGAGCATCTGTCAAGCACTTTTTAAAGAAATTGGCTCTCAGGTCCCGGAGTGTCTGGGTCAGCCTCACAGCACAGATTTGGAGACCAAGGCTTAGCAAGTGGGAGCGGCAGGCCCAGCCTGGGGACTGAGCCGGGACTGAACCGGAGTGGGACGGACCTTGGGGTGGTGTGCAGATGGGTAATGGGGAGGAGAGGGGTTAAGTGACCTCACAAATGTCCCCTCCTTGCCCCAGATGACTTCCTCCACCAGTCCCACGGGCCCCATCGACAGCCTGGAGCTCTTGGATCTCCTGTTTGACAGGCAGGATGGCATCTTGAGACACATAGAGCTGGGCGAGGACTGGGGCCATGTCGACGATCAGGTGATAACCGACTGCAGGCACTGGGGGCCAGAGCCAGAACTCCGCTCAGCTCTGTGCATTCACTGCTCATGGTGGGCGATTTTAGCAAAGCACGTTATTGTGCTTAACCTCTCAGCTATCCTAAGGGGCAGGTGACTTTACCTTCTTAAAGGTGGGGAAACCAAGGCCCTGAGAGGGGTGGTAACTTGTCCTGGGTCACACAGGATTTTGGAGCTGGGCTCAGACTTCAGCTTGGGGCTCGTGCCTCAACATGGTCGGATTGTTTTCAGGCACCAACACCAGAGGCAAGAACATTAGTTCTTTCCACCTTGCAGAAGGGATAAGTGAAGCCCAGAGAGGGTCAGTGGCTTGCCCAGAGTCACACAGCGATTCAAAGCAAAGCATAGGCCTCCTAATTCCCACTCATCCTTCTCCCTCCCAGCAGGTCCTGCCAGGCCCGGACTCTGATGATTTCCTCAACTCCATTCTGGGTTCTGGAGATTCAGTGCCCAACTCCCCGACCTGGTCTCCTGCAGGCAGTGACAGTGGCATCTCAGAAGATCTGCCCTCTGACCCCCAAGACACCCCTCCACGTGGTGGGGTGGCTGTCACCCCAGTCAGCTGCCAAACCACGGAGTCTGGCAAGGAGCTCTGCCTCTCCTACCATCCTGGGCCCCCCTGCCCCACCAGGCACCCTGGGCCAGTAGCCCACGGGCTCGAGGCCTCCGTGGCCATAGACCTGGGTGAGTTCCGTGTCTTCATTCACTACCGTCACCTTGTTCCAGGCACTGTACACACATACCCGCCCTTTGAGGTGGGTGCTCGGACGCTGTTGTGGGCTCATTTTGCAGATGGTTAGGGGATGAGTCAGAGCTTTAGAGCTGGGTGGGGGGGTGGAGTTCAGTGGTAGAGTGTGTGCTTAACATGCATGAAGTCCTGGATTCAATACCCAGTATCTCCATTTTAAAAAAGTTTCAAAAAAAAGAGCCACAGAGCTGGGATGCCACCCTGCCAGGCTGACTCCAGCCCCAGACACCATGCTGGCAACCTCGGTTTTGTGCCTCCCATGCCTGGGTCCCAGTAGATGCTCAGTGAAAGTGTGTGAGGTCATGGGAGCTCAGGCCTTGGGGTGCACCTTCTGGATCTGGGGAACAAGTCTCGTGCAGAAGATGCCCCCAGCA
Organism: Vicugna pacos; assembly: GCF_048564905.1. Taxonomy (NCBI): domain Eukaryota; kingdom Metazoa; phylum Chordata; class Mammalia; order Artiodactyla; family Camelidae; genus Vicugna; species Vicugna pacos. The sequence continues at coordinate 30,039,733 of NC_133008.1, read as the reverse complement.
GGGCATCTTTTGCCTCCTGAGCCTCGCAGTGGGGCGGGAGCTCCTATTTGTCCCATTGGAGACTTGACAAAACTAAGGCTGAGAGACGTTTCATCACTTACCCAAGGTCACACAGCTCTGCCCGGTCGGGGATTAGAACCGAAGGTTGTCTGACTGAAGTCTGGGGCTCTCCAGAGCACCTATGGTGTGCTAGGTACCTGGTGGGAGGGAACCGCAGGTGAATCAGACCTGGTCCCTGCCCCGAGGGGGCGATAAGGCCAGGCTGGCTGCAGATCTAGCCTTTAATCCTGGGTGATAACGGCCGCTCCCTCTTGGGCTGGCAGCGGGCTCCTGATAAAGTCCTGATGAACTTGGGTTCCTGTGCTGTGGCAGAGGAAGACTGAGGCATCAGTTGGGGCTGCCCCCTTCAACCCAGGCCCGGGGGCCCTAAGCTGCGCCACGAGTCCCTAGCACACCGAGGTCAGTCCTGGGAGCTTTGCTGGAGGAAGCAGGTAGAAGCTGGGACCTCAGGGCCCCCCCCGACTGTCTCCCTGTCTCTTTCCCCACCTGCCCCGTCAGAAGCGTGGAGCCCAGGACTGCACACCGAGGAGCGGGCTGGGCCGGCCGACTTGCCTCCGCGCCGCAGCCCCACGGTGAAGGACCTCCTGCTCTCCGGCAGCGGTGGGGCCGCGGTGAGCCGCCCTGCCCGTCCGCCGGGGCGGCGGGGCTGGGGGGCGGCGGTCCCGGGTGCCCCGCTGCCTCCACTTCAGAGACTGGAAGGCAGCCACAGACAGGGGTGACGTCTGTCCAAGGTCACATGCAGAGCAAGTCAGCAGGTCCCAGTCTCGAGTTCTCTTGTCTCCGGGGCTGGGGCACGTCCTACGATAGTGGTAGTAAAAAAATAATAATAATAGCTGAAACTCACCGAGCACCTGCTATAGGTCGGCCACGCTTCTAAGTGGTTAAATGGGTTATTTCTTAATTCATAGCAACCCATGAAGATTCAGATTCTTATCTCAATTTTACATAGGAGCAAATGGGCACAGAGGGGTTCAGTAATTTGCCCTAAGTCACACAGCTGCTGCAGGCTCAATTCCTGGGCTGGCCCATTGGACCTATTGTGCCCATTGCATGTTGACCAAGGGCCATCTATTTCCTCTATCAGTAAACCAGAGCTGCCAACCCAATTAGTGTCCCCATTTCACAGATAAGCAAGCCAAGGCCCAGAGAGGTTAAGCCACAAAGTTACACAGCAAACAAGTGGCTGAGTCAGGATTTGAACTCCAGTTTGCCTGATGCCCAAAGTTGTCCTGACAACCTCGAAACAAGGCCAGAATGCCCCTCCCAACTTAAGAGATGTGAGGTGATCACCAGCTGTGTACTCAGCCCCTGAGGACCTCATGGTCAAGAGGGGACAACTGACTACTCATGGAAGTGTATTGATAAAGAGAGAGGCAAGTCCAAGAAGGCTTCCTGGAGGAGGCAGAACTTCAGCAGGTCTTGAAGGATAGGAAACATGAATGACTACTTTGGAAATGCTAACTGGCCTTTGTAAATGCATTAAGTTTAATATTGTTGCATATCTGTGTGTGGATGACCTTGGAAAGTAGGAGATCGTATCCCCATTTTGCAGATGAGCACACTGAGGTTTGGACCCTAAGAGAGACAATGGTTGTGCTGATCGATGGTCTGGAATTCTAGGGAGTGGAGTTTGATCCGATGAATGGGAGACTGCCCCAGTCTCCCCCTTTACTCCTGAGCCTCCCATTCCACCCTGTGACATTGCTAAGACTTGGCACTCAGACGACAAGATTCTTTAATTTTTAGTGTTTCTATTTCATAATTTAAATTTAATTTTAAAATTGTTGCAATAGGCAAATGCACTCACACAGTCCAAGTTCCAAATGTACAAATGGGCACGTGGGGAGACGCGCCCTTCACCCCTGTTTCCCGGAGGCTCGCTTGTTTAGCTTGTCCCTGTTTGTCGGATTTCCCCTCTGCTGTTGCAGACGGCACTGCCATGAGTGTTCAGAGCCCAGAGCAGTGCCTGGCATGGAGTAGGTGCTAAATACATAGCTGTCGAGTGACTATTTGTTAAACAAATGACAAACTTGTATCTGTAAGATTAATTCCTGGAAGTGGAATTGCTGGGTCAGAGGTCTGTGCGCTGGTTCTTTTGAGCCCTAGTGCCAGCGGGCACGCTACAGCAGACGGATCGATAGTTTCTCAGATCTGATGTCTCTTATTTCCCCAAAGCTCTCACTAGCCCTAAAGCAATTCTCCTGGTTTCCCCACAGCAACATCACCTGGCAGCCCCCCACCTGTTGCGACCTGGGACCGGGCACTGCCAGGAGCTGGTGCTGACGGAGGATGAGAAGAAGCTGCTGGCCAAAGAAGGCATCACCCTGCCCACACAGCTGCCCCTCACCAAGGTGAGCCAGTGGGGCCCCTGGCTACCAGGCTTGCCCCTTTCCTGCAGCTACCTGCCCACGAGTCTCACCTTTAGGTTTCTTGCATTAGAATGTTAGGACGTGTCGGTTATCGGAGTCAGAAAAATCATCCTCAGAGACAACTCAGTGGGGCTCTCTGGCTGGCCACAGTCCCCACCCAGCCTGTTCACTAAGCATCAATACCCAAATTTGCCTTTCCAGTCTGAAGACATCTCTAAGTCTTGATAACAACCGGCACTGGGAAGGGCGCTGTTCCCAAGGTGGCCAGAAGGTGGCGCGATTTCACCAGCGCACAAAGTCGGTACCCAGTGACCGACTGGGATTGGGAGCTGGGACCCAGAACCCCCGCCTAGAGGCTCTGCAGGAATTCAGGGGCAGAAAACCTGGTCTTCAAGTCATTAGGGGTCTGCCCCCAGGGTAGACCTGAGTCTGGGATGGCTCCCATGAGAAGATAACGGCGTGAAGTTGTAGGGAGAATGGATCCTCCGGACTGACTCAGCCACCTCCCTGTGTCACTTTGCAGTATGAGGAACGAGTGCTGAAAAAAATTCGCCGGAAAATCCGAAACAAACAGTCGGCACAAGAAAGCCGGAAAAAGAAGAAGGAATATATTGATGGCCTGGAAACTCGGTAAGGCTGGGGCCCCAGGACTCTGCACTCCCGGGAGAACTGAGGTCCGAGAGAGGGATGATGCAGTGGGGCTAAGGTCACAGTTTTCAGAACCTGACGAAATTAGAGCTGCTTCCTTCTCTGGGAGAGACCGTTTTTCATGTGAATGGCAAGGATGAAAAATGCTTACAGGTGGTACAGGGCTCGGGTTCGAGGTTTCTTTGTCTGCTAGCATATGTGATTTCAAGAAAGGGGACGGTATCATTCATCTAGTCCTGGCTCTCTGCTTGAAGATGAGACACTTACTTCCCTTGTCTGAAAATCGCTGGTCCTGAGAGCTGCCATGGCTTCCTTGGGTGAGGAAGAAGGAAGGCCCAATTTCCTCAACTTAAGAATTGTGCACCCCAATCTCATCCAGTTACCTCTCTCAACTCATTTAGGGTAGTGAGGGGTAGGCTTCTTATCATTTTTTAATAGAAACATAGGAGCTGAGCTTGTTCACTTTTTAAACCAAAAGTGATTTTATCATGTTACAGGTCTGTTTGGGTTTTCTATTTCTTCTCAAGTCAATTCTGGGATGTCACATTCTCCTGGAAAGTTGTCCATTTCAAACATATTGACATAAAATTCTTCATTATTTTCTTCTATTATTTTTCTTCTATTATTTTTAAGCTCTGAGTAATCTATAGTTATGCCCTTTTAAGTAACTCATATTGTGTATTTGTGCCTTCTCTTGCTTTTTACCTTGTCAGTCTTGCCAAAAGTTTGTCTATTTTATTATTCTTTTCAAAGAATGAATTTCTGGACTTTCCTCTCACCCCACTGTATTTTTGTGTTCTAGTTCTTTTATTTCTACTCTTAGCTTTATTGTGTCTTTCACTGATTTTTTTTTTTGGTGGGGAGTTTATTCTGTTGTTTGTTCACTAACTTTTAAATGTGTACGTTCAGCTGGTTAAGCTGTATTAAGGCTATTCATTTTCCTCTCAGCACTGCTTTAGCTGCATCTTACATATGTGGATTTGTACCATTGTCATTACCATACAGTCCCTAGGTCTTCCCTAATTTACACTGTGGATTCTTCTTTATCCCATAATGTATTTAGAAGGAGAGCCTTTTAGTAGGGGAATTTATTCTCTTCCCTGGTTGGGATATGAGGACTAACTATTCTCATGCCAGGATTTGAGAGTTTTGACTCTGCATCTGAGTGGTCTGGGCCAAGACCACATTCACAGGTGTATGCATACGGGAAGCATCACTGCCTGAGTATGGCACTCCATTCCCAATCCTGGGTGCTCAGGCTGGAATAAAGCCTCCACATCCGTGCAAAGATGGTACCTAGAAGCCAGGCAGAACTGTGTTTGAATATTGGTTTTGTCACAGACTTACCAGGGTGCCTTTGGATGAATGACTTCCCCTCTCTGGCCTTGGGTTCCCTGCCTATAAAGTGGACCCTCACAAAGAGATACTAGTTAGACCTATTGATGACAGGCATATTCTGAATGTCTCTGTGACATTGCCCCTGCAGGATGTCAGCCTGTACTGCCCAGAACCAGGAGCTTCAGAGGAAGGTCTTACATCTTGAGAAGCAGAACCTGTGAGTCTTCATCCAGCCGGGGCAGAGGACAGGGGAGCTGGCTCCACAGTCTCTTGCAGGAGAGGTGGACATGGGGGTATAGCCTGTGTGTTGGCAGGGCAGATCAGGGGGTAAGGGCTCCACCTAGAAATGGGCAGGCTGCATAGAGGAGGGGACTTGAACTTGGGCCCTTGAAGGATGTATAGGAGTTCACTTGATGGAAGATGCTCCCAGTGGGGGAATTAGCATATGAATGGGCAAAGGCTAGGAGTATGTTGTGTAGAACTGCAGGTGATTCCGTCTATGGGGTACATCCACCCAGTCCATTTTTATTTAGCATCTGCTACGTGCCAGGCATAGTTCTGGACACTGGGACCCCAACAGTGAGCAAAACAGACACAGCCCCTCCACTTAAAGAACTCAGTGTTGTGGGAAACATACTCAAGGCAAACAAAAATTATAAAAGACCTTTCAAATAGTGATTGTCACTGGGAAGAAAAGTAAGAGGGGGCTGTTTTAGACAGAGAGAGATCAGATAAGGTGATATTTGAGATGACACCTGATGGATAAGGACGAAGCAGCTACAAAAAGACCTGGGGGAACAGTGTCCTCGGTACAGAGGGAACAGCTAGTACAAAGGCCCCGGGCCAGGAATGCTTGTGTGTTGGAGGAAGAGTGAGGGAGCTATTTGTCTGGGGCAGAATGAGAGATGGGGAGAGAAGGAGGAGGTGAGGCAGGAAGGGGATAGGAGCAAAGAGGGAGGGTCTGGGACTTTTAAGATCAGTGGGGCCTTGAGGGATGTATGGGATTCAGAACTCAGCCCTCAGCTGGGCGGGGGAATCACAAAATGGACAAGGAGCCAGTCAGCCATGTAGAGCTCAGCCAAGCCTACCCATTTCCCCCAAGGTCCCTCTTGGAGCAGCTGAAAAAACTCCAGGCCATTGTGGTCCAGTCCACCACCAAGTCAGCTCACACAGGCACCTGCATAGCGGTGAGTCCTGGCCCCTAGCTCCGAGGCGATCCTCAGCCTTGGCAAAGGGGCCTGTGGGAGGAGGTGAGTGTGAGTAGGAGAATGGCCCTGAGCCCCAGCTCAAGCATGATCCAGTCTTCTGGGCCTTGGTTTCCCTGCCTCTGAGATGAGTGTGCTCACAGGGGAGGGGGAGGGACGCGGTGACCCTGCCCCCATCTCTGCCAGGTCCTGCTCTTTTCCTTCGCCCTCATCGTCCTCCCTTCCATCAGCCCTTTCGCCTCCAACAAAGCCGAGAGCCCCGGAGACTTCACACCTGTGCGAGGTAGGTGGACATGGGTCAGTCCTCCCTCAAAACCTCTCTGGGCTTCACCGTGGGCACACTCCCCTTGGCTCCCCAGCCCCTATACTGGGTCTCTGGGGAACTGGACCCCTTGCAACTGCTCCCTGAGGCTGGGAGCTAAGGAAATAAGGGACACCAACCCCCCACCCAGCCCAGCCCTCATGCCTCCCCAACCCTTGCTCAGTTTTCTCCAGAACTTTGCACAACGACGCTGCATCTCGAGTGGCCCCAGATGCCGCACCAGGCTCCGAGGCCCCAGGACCCTGGCCCGAGGCTGGTGTACTTCAGGAAGGGTCTCAAGGCAGCCCCGGGGGGTACTGGGGATCCCGGGACACGCCATCTGTGGACAACTCGACAGAGGATCTAGACAACTCGACCCTGGTCCAGGGCACTGAGATGAAGGAGCTGGATCGGGCCACTCTGCTGGACTGTGCTCCGCCTAAGCCAGCACTCAGCCCAGGACAAGTGGGGCTGGAGGCGGCAGGTGGGGAGCTGTGAGCACCACGGGGACATGCCCCCAGGCCCCTCTGCTCGAGGGTGCTGCAGTGGACAGTGACAGGCCCAGGGATTTCAGGTGAGGGAGAGACCCTTGCGGAGATACCAGGACGGAGATGCATAGACTCACAGCTACAGACCCAGGGACCCAGGCATATGCAGAAACTGACACTCAGACACAGGGTGACCATAGGGCCACAAAGCCTGAGAAACACACACAGACCCAGGTGCAGGAGGAGACAGGAAGACATACACAGACTGATCCACAGATCCAGACAGATATACATACAAGGCCTCAACAAATCCCCGCCCCAGGCACTCCCTCCTGCCCCCTCGCACACAGTGGGGAGGAACCAGCCAAGACTGCAGGGACGCTGGTCCCGGAGCACGGGCTGAGCTCTGAACTTCCAGGCAGCCATGGCCCACAGCTACCCCTTTTTCTAAGACTGCCGTGATCTTTAATAAAAGTATTTTGACAGAACACGTCTGGTGTGGAGACAGAGTAAGGTAGGGGCTGAATTAGAGTCTGGGGCTCTCCAACCTACATAAGGAAGAACTGGGGGGCCTAGAATGGAGAGGAGTGAGGTGGAGAGACCTTGGACTCTTAGGCTGGAGCAGCGAAAACAGAGGCGCCAGAGGCGTCTTCAGCACCTTGGAGAGCGGCGACCGGCGGCGCGCAGGGCGCGCCAGGAGCGCAGGGTTCTGGAGGCTCTGGGGGGGCCCGGAGGCCCTTCAAGGGTGTCCGCGGAAGGTCTGCGGCATTTGCCTTCCTGGGGCCCGGGCTGTCCACCCTGCTTGCTTACCGGTTGAGGAAACGGAGGCGTCGGAAGAGATGAGACCCGCCTAAGATCGCAGCAGGGGAGGATTGATCCCTCCCCTACTGCGCCTGCGCTCTTCCCTTAACGCGTCGCCCGCCGCAGCGCTGCCTGCTTTGTGCAGGTGCCCGAGGATTTCAATCGCGAAGAGGAGACGCCACCTCTCTCATCCCTTTAGAGGGGATCATAGCCTAGTAGCAGAGGGCACATATTAAGAAATAACGCTGATAATAACCACAGTCTTAGGGCTCAAGGAATGCCAGCTGCTGGTAAGGCCCTCTTTCACCCCAGGCCTAGATTGCAAGGACGCGCTGGCAGACGTTCCAGGGGGTGAGAGGACCACACACTCATGCTCCCAGGGACTAGGACCTGGCACAAAGTTGTGGATGTTAAACACAGATTCAGATGCAAGAAATTCTGCTTTTATTGCATTGAAGGCTTTTCTGGAAGCCTGGTAGAAGCCAAGTGGACCCACCTCTTTGTCCCTCCAGCCCCGAAGGCAGTGCAACCTCTGTTGTCTGTCCTGCCATGAAGTTTGGCTCCTAAATGGTGGCTCTGCCTCCTTTCCCTTGTGGAGGGACTATGAAGGCCATTTTGGAGTAGGCAGGGGTTGGGGAGTATGAGGGCCTGGGGGGCAGAGGGAGTTAATTCCTGTTTAGGCTGGAAACCAGAGAGGGCCTGGCCACACCTCCCAAGAACATCCTGAGTCAGGGGCTGGGGCTAGGGGGAGGAACAGGTGCCGGGGGTGTAAGCTCCAAGGTCAGGGTCTAGGGAGAGGATGCTCCTTCCCAGGCCCCCAGAGCTAAAGGGGGGTGCAATGAAGGGCAAGTCTGCCCCGGAGTCTGGAGCCCAGCTCTCAGCGCCCTGAGGGCTCCCCCCAAGGACAGAGACAAGTAACAAAGTGAGACCAGTAAGAAAAAAAAGAATCCATAGTTTCTATAAAAAGCCCCGCCCTCCCCAGGCCCCCTGGTCAGCTGGAAACCACCTCCGCCTTCACTCTTTTGGGGGGCCTGTGGGGGACAGGACTGTCCAGCCGCTCCCTTTTGGGGCTGGCGGGCCCAGAGCCGTTGTGCTGGGCGGAGGGCTCCGCTGTGGGCTCCTGCTTGGGACTGGCAGGTGCTTGGCCGTTGTGCTGGGCAGGGGGCTCCTCCTTGGTCTCCAGCTTTGGGGCTGGTGGGCGGGGCAGGGGCGGCAGCGCCCTCTCCAGCACACGGGGGCCATCCCAGGCCGGGATCTCAAGGCCCAGGTGTTTCATGAGCCGGATCATGACCTCATCTACATAGCCATGGATACGCAGGTCGGCATGACGGTCCTGCAGGGGTGGGGGCAGGTCAGGAGAAGGCTTGTGGGGGCCCACAGCAATGTTAGGGGCCAGGGCCGGGCTCTGGAACGTACATGCTTGGTGGGCTGAAGGTTGACGATGACCAGCCGGCCTCCGCGGCGCTTGGTGGCCAGTGGCAAGTTCCCACTAGGCCGGATTTGCAGGGAGGTGCCCAGGGTGACGGACAGGTCCGCGTTCCTGGGGCCCGGGAGGCATGATGAGTCTGAGCCCCTTGGCAAGAGTATCTGCAGTCCTCCTCCTGCCCTGTGAGGCTGGGGTGTGTAGGGGGGCGTGGGGGGAGGGAGGCGGGGAAGCCGGCGGCAGGGCACCCAGCCACCGCATTCCTCAGCTGCCCTGAATCCTACCCCTCCCGCCTCCCTTCTGCCTGAACCTCCCACCCGGGTCGGCAGAGGTAGAGTTGCTGATGTGGGACTCCTGGGTTCCAATCCTGGCTCAGTCCCTTCCTGGCTGGGCAGCATGGATGGAGGAGTCAACTTGTGGCAGCCTCAGTTTCCTCGTCTGTAAAATGGCCCCAAGCAGCCCCCACCCTGGGCTGTGATGAGGAAGGTGTGTGTAAGGCCTCTAGCCAGGGCCAGGGTGTGAGGGCTCAGTACACAGGAGCTGCCACTATTACAGGGGAAGCAAGGCCCAAAGAGGGTGTGGGCTGCTTCTTTCTGGAATCCTTTCCTGGTGTCCCCTGTGCTGCAGCTGGCTGTTTCTGCTCCCTCCCCCACCAGCCCCACCCTGGGCTGGTCTTCCATCAGACCTGCTGGCCTCGTCGGCGAGAGCCAGGTCCCGGTCAGGCAGGGCATCCTCCCAGTCCAGGATGGTGTCTCTCAGCTCCCCCCTGCGATGGAGGGTTGGGGAGTCAGCAGGGAGACACACCACCTCTCCTGGGGTCCAGGGCATGCGGAGGGCCGCTCACCTGCAGGCCCGCAGCCCCCTTGACTTGGCCACTGTGCAGAGCCGGCCGGTGGCCTTCAGGCCCATGCTGCCCACGACGGTGTCCCGGACGTACTGCCTGTGTCAGGGGTAAAAGTGAGTCAGCCCACCGCCTGCTCCCTCCTGTGTGCCCACCCTGCGGCCCCACCTGGATGCCTCTTGTTTTTTTGTGGGGAGCTGTTCTCCCAGGAAAGCAGGGGCCACACAACCAGAATCTAAACACAAGGAGACATCTGGCAAACCCAGCATGGGGGTCTGGGGGCGCTGGGGGGCCTCCATCCATGTAACAGCTGGCCTGGCTTCTTCAAAAGGCCCACTGCTGGGGAAACTGAGAAAGGTGGGGACTATTCCAAATAAAGGAGATGGATGAGACTTGACAGTGGCTCCCTGGGTTGGATCCCGGACCAGGGAACACTGGGAATATGGACTGAGGATTGAATCATCGCCTTCTGTGGTTTTTACATTTCCCGACTTTAGTAACTGCACTGTGTCTCCTGGGAGATAAATGTCTCAAGGATTTAAGGGAAAAGGATGAGGAAATCTGCCCCTTGAACAGTACAGCAAATCCTAGCAACACAGAGAGAGAAGGAGAAACAAGTCGTGGCAAAATAGTGACACTGGTGAATCCAGGTTCGGGGTCAGCAAACTATGGCCACAAGGATCCAATCTGGCCCTCTGCTTCCTGCTTTTGTAACAGTTTTACTGGCACACAGCCACGCCCATTCCTTGATGTGTTGCCTACGGTGGCTTTCATGTTACAAGGGCAGAGCCAACGGTCATGCCAGAGTCTGGCCCAGAAAGCTGAAGACATTTACCATCTGGCCCCGTGTGGGAAGTCTGTGACCCCTGGCCTAGGTGAAGTGTGAGTTCATTGTAAGTTCTTGTGAGTTTTCCACAGGTTTAAATTTTTTCAAAATAAGTTTAGAGAGAAAAAGAATGTTTTAAAGTTGGGGCCCGACTGGTCTCAAATATTCCAGCTGCAGGGGAGCCCGGTGCACCTCTCCCTCCGAGATGCTCACACTTGTGAGGCTGCCCACCCAGCAGCGGGAGCCACGCCCAGAACCCACCCGCTCCCGGAAGCCGGAAGAGGCAGGAAGGGTCCTTCCCGACAGGTTTCAGAGGGAGCATGGCCCTGCCAACACCTTGATTTTGAACTTGTAGCTTCAGCAACTGTAAGACCCTCAATTTCTGTTGTTTTAAGTTACTCAGTTTATGGCAGTTTGTCCCAGCAGCCACAGGAAGTGAATACACCTCCCCAGGAGGAAGACATGCCCCCAGGTCCCACCCTGGGGGGGGGGGTCACGCCCTCGTCTCTAGTTCACCTCTCGAGACCCTTGTACAGAGCCCGCCCCGGGTGGTCCCCACCCTGTGTGCCCGCCCGCACCCTCCACAGCACTCACGTCTTACACTTGACACATTCTTCTACAAACATGTTTCCGTGAAGCTCTGCCAACTTGTCCCTGTGGGAGGAGAAGGAAGATGCTTAGTGGAGAAGGAGGGACCCCGGAGCCCAGGCCGAGCGAGATGCAGGGATCAGGGCTGGAATCGCCTGGGGACTAGGAGGAGGGGATTCCTCAGTTCTCCATAGGTGCCCAGGAGGTGCTGGCAGTGACAGCTGGGCACCAAACCTTTCTCCCGGCTGAATCACCACATTGGTCTTGAGAGGGAGGGGCTACCATCAAAGCCCATTTTACAGATGAGGAAACTGAGGCTTGCAGAGGGGGCAGCCCACCCAAGACCAAGCAGGGCTGGACACCGGGTGCACCTGGGGAAGCCGGAGCGCACATGCAGCCCGTCCACATTCTGGCTGACCAGGAAGCGGAGGAGGCCCACGCGCTCCAGCTGTACCAGGGCCATGTGGGTCTTCGTGGGCCGCGCGTTCTCGAAGGTAGTGTCGAACTTGGGTGCCAGGCCCTGCTCCTCCATCGTCCAGACGCCATGGGGGCCCCTGAGGCGGCAGGTAGGAGAGACAGAGTTTAGGGAGCAGGGAGAGAGGAGGATAGAAGGGAGAGAATGGGAGACAGAGAGACAAACAGAGGCAGAGAAAGATGGAGAATCAGAGAGAGACAGAGAGAGATTGACACAGACAAAGATGGGGTCCAGGGGAAGGAAGGAGGGAGAACACGGGATGCAAGGGCAGAAACTATTCAACAAACCCTTACTGCTGCTGTACTCAGCCTGGCCCTGTGCTGGGTGATGCTGGGGCCCCAGTGGACCCAGGCCCTGCCCTCGAGGAGGCCTCAGTCTTGTTGGGAGACACACAGGTGGACACAGACCCTCCAGCCCTGTACGGCTGAGGCAGAGGGAGGACCCAAAGCTGGGGCGGCCCAGTGGAAGTGGTGAGGGCTCTCTGTGAGACTGCGGGAAGGCTTCCGAGAGGAGGTTGAGCTGTCTCTTGAACAGAGGAAAGGGCAGGGCAGTTCAGACAGAAGAGGTATGCAGAGGCCAGGGGGCTGGCAACAGCCTGTGAGTGGTCTGGTGGCTGCTGCGGGAGCAGCAGGGGCTGAGGTTGGAGAGCGGATCCAGGGATGGGTCAGGAAGGGCTTCGATTTCCAGTTTGAAGTACTTGGAACTCTCCTGTGTGGCAATGGGGAGCTGTGGCAATTATGGAAGGGGGATGAGCGTCACACCTTAGAATTCTATCATTCCTCCAAGAATGAGGAATCTGTTCTGCTGTGAGAGTCTGTGCTGGGGGCCTGAGAGGCCTTAGAAAGAGAGTATAAATGCAAGAGGCTGGCCCTACGGGGTAGGGTTGCAAACTTAGCACCTACAGGAGCCACTCAGGGGCCACCAGTTTGAGACCCCTGCTTTTCAGCAACAAGACTCGTCTGACACAGGCTGCCTGAAGCAGAGGGACGTCAAACATCATCTGGTCTCACACCTCGTTTACAGGTGAGGAAACGGAGGTCCGCGTGGTTAAACCACCTGCCCCACCAGGTCTGACAGAAAAGTATTTGCAAGTGAGTATGGAGCTAACTGTCCCCTTCTTCTACGGAAATAACAGAACTCCAATATTTAACCAAACACAGTGAGCCTAGACAAAAGACTACATTTCCCAGCATCACTTGCCACTAGGTATGGTCAGGTGACCAAGTTCTGGCCAATGGGGTGTGCATGGAATGTTGGGTGTGATTTAACGGGATAAGCTTAAAAAGGAGGGGTCTTTGCCTTCCCCAACACCCCAGGCGACTGACTGATCACCCCAGACTCAGTGGGAGGGAAGGCGACAGGATAGGTTCTGATGGCTGGGCATCTGTGAGCTCACAGGGAAGCCCCTGGCAGCATGGCAGGCCCTGCCTCAACTTCCCTCCACTCCCATGGACCTGAAGTCGGGGATGCCTGAGGCGGTGCTAATGCCTGCGCCTGTGTGGAACACCACGCTGGAGGACTGCCAGACCAGCTGCGCCAGCTCCCACACCTTCTGCTCCAACTCCTCAGGGGGGTCAAAGACCTGTTGGGTGAGAGAAAGCAGAAGGGAGGGGTCAAAACATGTCCCACAGTGCAAGGCCACTAGCCACAGGCTGAACTGCCCTGTCTTTGTCCACGGGGAGGAGAATGGATGGGAAAAGGCAGTCTGTCATCAAGTCCTTCCTCCACCCACAGCCCTCCAGGGCTCCCATCTCTCTCAAGGGAAAAGCCCAAGTTCTGTTCAAGGCCCACAGGGTCTTACACCACCTGCCTTATCTCCTCCCTGCCCTCCCTCCTCCCTCTCACCCCCTCACTCACTCTGCTCCAGCCACACAGGCCTCTTCACTGTTCCTCCAACACGCAAGGTGTGGTCCAGCCTCAGTGTCTTTGTGTGGGCTGTGCCCTCTGTATGGAATGCCCTTTGCCCAGACACCCACATGGCTCCCTCTTCACCTCCACTAGGTCTTGGCTCAAAAGTCATCTCACTTGTACACTCACATTCATAGCAGCATTATTTGCAGTAGCCAAAACGTGGGAGCAACCCCACTGTCCATCAACAGATTAATGGCTAAACAAACATGGTCTATACATAAAAGGGAATGTTATTAAGCCTTTAAAAGGGAGGAGATTCTGACACATGCTACAACATGAAAGAACCCTAAGGACATAATGCTCAGTGAAATAAGCCAGACACAAAAACACAAATACTGTAAGATTCCAATTATGTGAGGTCCCTAGAGGAGTCAGATTCACAGAGACAGAAAGTAGATGGTGAGTGACAGGGGCTGGGGGAGGGGATGGAGAGTTGGTGTTTAGTGGGGACAAAGTTTCAGTTTGAGAAAATGAGATGGATGGTGGAGATGGTTTCACAAGACTATGAATGTATTTAATACTGTTAAACCATACACTTAAAAGTGGCTAAGACAGTAAATTTTATGTTATGTATATTTTACCACAATTTTTGAAATTAGGGGAAAAAATAGTTATCTTAGTGATGCCTCCCCACCACCTGGTTTCAATGCAGCCCCCAGTTCTCCTCATCATCTGCTTTACTTTCCTCCATAGCACATACCACCATCTGACTTCTTATATTTATTTGCTCCTCATCGGTCTCCTGGCTGGAACCAGGAGGTTTGGCCTGTCTGGTTCCCCAGTGTGGCCCCAGGGCAGAGAAAGGGGCTGGTGCACGGTAGGCGCTCAATAAACGTGTATGGAATGAAATGAAACACAGGAGAGAAGAATGGGGTTTCACACCACCAGAGAGTTCATTAAATGCCTGACTCCTGACCCCTGACTCAGAATGAACCGCCTAGCCTTTTCGGGATGCCGGCAATCTTCCCACCAGTTTACAAAACGCGAGAGGAGGCCGGAAGGGAAATGACCCGGCCAAGGTCTCGGTGTATGGAAGGACCTCCTCTTAGTGTGGCCAGAGGATCTTTCTGACTTAAATCCTCCAGGTTCCTCTCCAGGTCAAAACCCTTCCTCATCACTCTCAGGATAGTGCCAACGCCCCAGTTTCGCATTTTAGGCCCATCCTGGCCTCGTTCTGGAAACCTCTCTGGCCAAATCTGTTCTCCAAGTTTATTTTCACTTCCCCGCCTTTGCCCCTGCAGTGCCTTCCGCCTGGAACTACATCCCCTGCTCTCCCATCATTACTTCAAGATGTCTCGGACGCGGGTCCTTCTCTCAGTCCCAGCCTGACCGACCCAGAGCTGGGCGTGTACGCGTCCTGGGGCGCGCTGGGGCGTCACTTCCCGCCCCCTCCCCACTGGGAAGTCCCTCCCATTGTCTAGCCTCAGTGTCTCCTGATATTCCCACAATGCCCCGCTGTTGGCCGGCCCCGCCCAGCTCACCGCCCTGGGGACGGCCGCCGGGACCCCCGGCCGCGCTCACCTCCGGCAGGCCGCACTTGCCCTTGTCCGCGTACGGCGACAGCCCCGCAGCGTAATTCACCGACATCCTCGCGGCCCCAACGGGAACAATAAAGTTTCCCTTGTTGCGGCCGCTTCCGCCGGAAACGGGGGGTGGGGGTGGGACGGGGAGGAAGGAGGAGCCGCATTCCCATCCTCCGTACAAGGCCGCCCCTTCCAAGGCGCATGCGCTTCGCGCTGACGCCGCAGTCGCCATATTAACCGATGGCAAAGAGAAGCCAGTTTCCTTCTGTAAGCTGGGGAAGTGGGGAATGGCGGGAAAAGGGCTGTCCAGTGACCTGGCTGGAAACTGGGAGACTTCCCATGTGTGAGTTCTCCAGTCACCTCCAAGGTGAGGGGCGCAAGTGATGAGTGCCCGCTCTCCCTTTTCTACAAATACGTAAACTGATTCTCCCTACCCTCCCCCATCCCCCCAGGACAGAGCTGGAGAGAAGGGGCCAGGATTCATGCTTCCAGTCCAAGGTTCTTTTCCCTGCACATTTCAGAAGTTTCTACATTTACAAATGCAGGGTACCTTGCACGTGTGTTGCGGGGGCGGGGGCAAATTGGGGCTTCACTTGGGAGGGTCACGGACGCCGCTCTCAGTTGTCTGAACATTACCCAAGTGGGCGATAAACACTCAGCAGGACAGGTCCTGATGGCACCAAGAGGCTCGAGAAACTGCTCAAGGTCACTGGGGCTAGTGACATTTAAGAAACGTGTTGAGCACCTACTGTGTGCTGGGGAGACACTGGCGAACAAAGGTGGCATCTTGTGATGAGTGATGGACACAAACAGGTGACCAGGCAGTGGTGACTTAGAGTGACTGGCAAGTAATGAGGAGGCACCTGATCCAGTCTGAGGGGCACCTGGGAAGGCTTCCTGGAGGAGGGATGTTGCAGCAAAGATCTGAAGAGTAAGTAGGAGTGAAGTGGGGAGAATCAGCCAGCTGGGGGGTGACATGAGGTACAGAAGGAGGCCTCTTGGCAGAGGAACAGTAAGTACAAAGGCTGGGAAGAGACAAAGAGGGTGGCTCATTCCAGAAACTGAAATCAGTCCAGTGATGTTAGGGAAGAACATCGGTGTCTTCCCGCCAGAGCCCGTTGGCCAACAGTTAGCCCCGCTGCCAGCCTGTCTCCTCCCTCTGCTCATCCCCGGCCCCCTGGGGCGGCTGCCCGCTCAGAGCTGATCAGGTATCAGAGCTGAGTGCTGGGAGCTGCTGGTGCAAGCTGGTGGCCCAGCTGGGAGCAGGTAACCAGAGCTGGCAGTGGACACGGTGGCCTGGTACTGGAGTCGCTGGAGCTGCAGGAGGTAGGAGAGGAAGGAGGTAAGGGCGGCCCAGATGCAGGCTTCCCTTAGGGCCTCGGGCTCCTTGCCCCTGAGCCCCGGCATGTGGGAGACAGGAGAGGCCGGTGTGCGTCCCCGCCATGCTGAGGCACCCAGGCACCCTGATGCGCGCGCGCACGCACACACACACACATACACACACTTTCATGTGTGCACCTCCCACTTCCCAGCCTTTGCCCCGTCTAGGGTACATACCCTCCTTTCCCACAGCTGCTGCTCAGTATCCTGCCTGGCCATCAGGCCCTGCTGATACATCATCACCTCTTTCAGGAAGCAGCTCCCTAGATGAGGGTATGCTCCGCTCCCCCAAGCCCACAGACTCCCTCCTGCCCAGGCAGCCCGTGGACTCCTCCCTTGGGTGTCAGCTACACTCTGCTCCAGGTGTGACTGAGTCCTTTAGACAGGAGTAGAGAAAAAGGGTGGGGTGGACAGTGAGTGAATGGGGACGTTGATTGAATAGGGTGAACTGAAGAGGTGACTGGATGGATGGGCAGTGGATGGAGGGGAGGGTGGATGGATAAATGAGTGGATGGGTGGTTGGGTTTTGGATGGATGTACAGGTGAATGGACGTGTAAGTAGATGAATGGAATGATGGTTTGGAGAATTTATGGGCAGGTGAAGGGACAGGTGAAGACATGCTTTCATAGAAATCCCACTCAGACACGGGAAGGAGTCCTAGCCAGACACCTGGCAAAACACCCTCCTGAGATCGCCCTGCCTGACCTCTGTACCTGCATGTGCACGCAACACGGAACAGGCCAAGCTGGACAGACATGCGTGCGTGTACATGCACACAGCCATCACCCCAAACCTCCACGCATCTTGCGTGACTTGCCTCTGTTCTCTCACTCACGCAGAAGCCAGGCTGGTTTAAGGGACTTAGCTGCAAGGGTGTTCTGTGCTAAGAGGCCTCAGCTCTGGGCCTGGCCCCCCAGAAGTCCCTAAGTATTTGGGAAGACAGTTCCAGTCCAGACATTTCCAGCCTGTGGAGCCAGGGATGGGGCAGAGGAAGGGGTGGGGGAACCAAGTTTGGGAGTTGGAACTCTGCCTACTGGCAAGAGGCAAAGTTGATTAGAACATGATAGGTTTTGGGAACTGGGTTCTGCGGGATGAATAGGAGTTTATTAGAGAAGGAGAGGGAAGGCATTCTAGGCAGAAATACCTACACAGATGACAACTTGGAGACCAGAAGAAGCTTGATCTACTTGGGCAACAGGGAATACTAGTGAGATGCATTTATTGGGCACCTACTGTTTGCCAGGCTCTCTGCTAGGGACTTCAGTGAAAACTGGCCATGATTCAGTCAAGAGGGGATTAACTCCTGCATTTTAAGGCTGAGGGATGAAAAACTCAGAGAGGGCAAGTGACCTGCTGAAGGACACACAGCAGTTAGGAGATAGGGTAGGTCTGTGTCCTACTCTGGGAGCTAGGATGGCCCAGGGAGGAGGAAGAATTACTTTTAAGGAGTGAGAGGCAGCCGACCCTCCTGTCCACCAGGACTCTTGTCCCTCAGACCCTGGCCTTCCCCAGGTGGCCTGTAGGAAGGAGAAACCAGAGACGCTGGCCATGAAGACCCTCCGGGCACGATTTAAGAAGACAGAGGTGAGTCTGAGGCCACTGAGATGCCCAGTGTCCCCCAACTTCAGGCTCCTGTCCTCTAGGGCCTGGCTGAAGATCCCTTGGGCCTTTGGACCATTGTCTCTGTCCTTCATCAGATTCTTTTGGCAACTTCCACATGACCAGGTACCTCCCTGTTCAAAACTCTTCCATGGTTCCTCTCCATCCATAGGTTCAAAGGCTCTGACCCCCTCCCCTCTCTTTCCTCTCTACTGCCCCCTGCTGCCCTGATCCCCACATTACTTCCTAGTTCCTCAAACACTAGTTCAAGCTTTCCAGCCACCATCCTGTGCCCAGTTTCCTCCCCCGGAAGTGCCCATCCCTGGATAAATCCTCCCTCATCCCTCACAATCTGGCTCCAATAACCTTCCTTCCGGAAGATCCCAAGTTCCCAGCTACAGTGACCACTTGCTTTTCTGGAGCCTCCCTTTCTTGGGGACCCCAATTTCTTACTGTTGAGTATTCAGCAAATATTTGTATTGGATGCTGTTCTAGGTACAGAGGGCACAGCAGCGAATAGGGAGTACAGAAAACCCCTGTCCTTGTGGAGCTGGGAGCTGAGTGGGGGAGATGGACACTAAACAAGATAAATAAGTGAAAAGGCGTATTTTGTACCATGGAGACAAAGAATCCAAGGAAAGGGAATTTGAAACATCTGGGGCAGGGGAGACGGTTGCCATTTTAAATCAGGTTGTCAGGAAAGGCCTCAATAGGAAGCTGATATTACAGCGAAGACCGGAAGGGACGGGAGGAGGGGATTGTGTGTCTATTTGCAGGAATTGCATTTCAGGCAGAGGGAACAGCCAGTGCAAAGGCCCTGAGGTTGGATGAAGTGGCTTCCCTTGCAGCTATATCTTGGACTGTGAACTTCCAGAGATCATGCTCCTTCCTCAGCCATCCCTCATCCCTCCCAGCACCCCAAGTCCCTGCCAGTGTGGAGGCTGGTCCAGGGCACAGACTGAGAGAAACTAAGTGAGGATTCACACGTGGAGTCAGGCAGCCAGCCTTCCTGGCCTCTGTCAGGCTAGATTTCACAATTACAGCACAAAGAAACCAAGGCCCAGAGTGGTTAACTCACTTCTCCTGGTCACAGAGCAAAGTGGCAACAGCAAGATTCAAACCCGCACGTGTCTGACTTCAGAGTCCTTGGTCTGTCTACCACAACAGTGCCTTTCCATCCAGCAGGTGTGGCCCAAGGCAATCAGAGAGGCTCCCTGGAGGAGGAAGGACAGGGAAGATTCAGACAAGTGAAGACCCCCAAGGAGGGGGATGGGGGCCAGTGTGGGCAAAGGTCTGGAGGCTGGGCTGGGTCTGGTTGATCCAGGGCACAGTGAGGTGGTGAAGAAGTTATTTTGGCTGAAACAGAGAATGTGAGGAGGAGCTGAGGCCGAGAGGGCCCAGCCCGAGGAGTCTTTGAAAGTCAAAAAGAGGGGAACAAGCCTGCTTTTATTCTTTTTTTAACTTAATTTATTTATTTAATCTTTCTTGTTGTTGTGGGGAGGAAGGTAATAGGTTTATTCATCTATTTATTTAATGGAGGTACTGGGGCAAGCCTGGTTTTAAAGTCAAGTGGCTCTAGACTTGAGTCCTTCCTCTGCTGGTGACTGGCTTGGTGACTCTGGGTATACCTCCACCCTTCTAGGGCCTCCCCTAGTTTTCCCATCCCAATACATTTTTACATTTATTTTTAGTACTTACCAATTTTAACATTCCTTTTCATTTTATTTTAACTTTTAAAATTTAAATTGAATGTCACTGAATTAGTTTTTTTTTGTTTCATCCTATTTTTGTTTTTATTGATTTGTTTTCAAGTAGTGAAAGGAGCTTACCTTGTGCTTTGTCAGCTCATTTAATCCTCATACCAATCATGTGGGGAAGAAGCTTTTATTATCTCCACTTTAAAAGTGCGTAAAGGATGCCCAGAGAGGTTAAGGAACTTGCCCAAGGTCACACAGCTAGGAAGTGAGATACCTGCCTTCTCTCTAGGCTTTACTATGAATGTGATTGGGCCTTTTCTTGGGAGTTAAAGAGAGCCGATTGAAAAGAGAGAGGGAGAGGAGTGGGAGAGACAGACAGACAGACAGACAGACAGACAGAAGGAGGAATAAATAGCTTGTTAATCCCTACAAAATGAGTCATGGGGTCAACTTCATTCATTGTGGAGTGATCCTAAAATTTTCATCCCATTTGGAATCGACTCTTAGTTAGATTGTTCACATTTCCCCCCCAAGAACTCCCGAGAAGTTGGAGCCAGTGGTAAACCAAACCATATAATTGTTGAATTTCAAAAAGCAGAATTATTGAAGTCAAATCTGTTAAAAAAAAATTGGTGTCACTTAAAAAAAAAAAGGCACAGAAAATTTGGGCCGTCAGTGCTTTGATGGGTGCCTGGCTCTGAGTCAAGGTGTGGGGGTGGGGACGGGGGGTTGTTAAAACCTCAAACTGCGGGTGAGGGTCCCTGGGGGTTTTAGGGAGGGTGGAGGCAGCATTGGCTCTGAGCAGAGCCTGCTTGGGCTGGAGCGGGAGCAGCAGATGGGAGGCCTGGGAGAGGAAGGAGCAGAGAAGATGCTCCTCCATCCCCTCTCCCACAGCCCCCAGCTCCCATCAGTCCCTCTACCCGCCGGCTTGTTTCTCTGCAGGCAGGTGGAGTCAGGTTCAGCTTTTGTTCAGTGGCCCTGAGGGAAGAAAGCAAACACCCGAGACTGCAGCAGCCCTGCCTCTGTCCCTCCAGACCTTCCTCTCCCCTTTCTCAGCACAGAGTCCAGCCTCCACACCTTGGCTCCAGCCCCTCCCTCCTGCCCAGTGTGTCCTCTCTGCTCCTTCCTGCTTCTTTATCAGTACAGCCTTCTCTTCAAGGCCCCCATAGTGCCTGTTTGCTCTAAGCCTTCTCATGCCCTCTCTGGGCCTCAGTCTTTCCATCCACAAGATGGGGATTAACTGGAGCCAGAGTCTAGTCTTTGAAATCCCACCAACCTTCTGCCTTTATTTCTGGTTTTAGAAAAATCCCATACGGAAGAAGATTGTGGTTTTGTAGAAAATTTTAGAGATTCCTAAACTCCTGATGCCCAGGTTTCTTGGAAAGTCTGTCTGTCTCTCCCTCACTTTTATTCCCAGAGTCACTATTTCTTTAATTCATTAAACAAACATTTATGGAGTACCTACTGTGGGCTGGAGATCAGGGCTGGCTTCACAGACCACTACCTCCCCTCCACTCAGAAAGGCCCTGTGTTTAGTTTAGTGCTCTGATCTCCCTGTCATGAAATTCTTAATAATTTTTCAACAACAGGCCCTGTATTTTGATTTTGCACTGGCCCAGCAGAATCTATATCCAGTACCTCCTGGGGTTAGGGACAGTGACAAAGGTGGAAAAAAATTCCTGCTTGTGCAGAGCTGACATTCTATGGAGAGATCAAGAGGAAATAATATTTTTGGAAAGGTACACAGTATGACATCAGGTGGTCAGAGCAGGGCTCTCTGAATAAGTGTCTTCCAGTGCAGCTGATAGTCACAGAACCAGCCTTGTGGGTGGTGGGGGAGGGAGGCTGTTCCAGCAGGAGGACACAGCAAGGGCAAAGGCCTGGAGGTGGGACAGAGTTTCTGAGGACCAGAAAGGAGGCCACTGCGGCAGGATGCTTTGGACCAGGAGAAAGGTAGGGGAGATGAGCTCAGGGAGTTGACAAGGAGGACTGTTTCGAGCAGGGGTGGGCACATTTGTCCTGTAAAGGGCCAGACAGTAAATATTTCTGTCTCCACGGGCCCTCCAGCCTCAATTCTGCCATTTTATCTTGTGTGCGGCCATAGGCCGTTTGAAATTGGATGAGCATAACTCCATCCCAGTGAAACCTTTTTTATGGACACTGGAATGTGAATTTCATGTAATTTTCACATGTCATGTAGTATTATTCTTCTTTTGATTTTTTTCCCCCAACCACTTATAAGAGTGAAAACCATTCTTAGCTCTTGAGCTGGACAGAACCAGGTGAGGGCGGAGTGAGGTGGGATTTGCCCCAGGGGGACCGCAGTTGGCAGACCCCTTGCTGTAGAACCTCCTGGGCACTGCGCATGGTTTGCATTCTATGCTGGGTGAGGTCACTGGAGGCTTTTGAGCAGAAGAGTGCGGAGCTCTGATGCAGGCTGTAGGTAGCTGGTGGACCAGGGAGGGGAGCAGAAGCAGGAGACCCTGGAGGAGGTATCCCCAAGATGGAGCCCTCGGTGATGGGGCTGGACACTGGATTGGATGTGGGCTGAGAGAGGAGTCAGATGATACCAAAATTTGGCCTGAGCCTCTGGGAGAACGGCAATGCCCTTGGCACACTACGGGGGCGGTGGTGGTGGGGGAGCTTCTGAGCTTGCATATCATCCAGGAGAACAGGCTGAGAGCAGTTGGAAATCCGAGGCCTGAGTTGGGAGATCCATTTCAGTCTCCTCTCTGGACAAGCCTGAGGGGGTCACCCCGCCTCTGAATATAAGAGGGAAAATGAGCCCTCAACACCCTCCCTCCACCTCCCTAATTGCTTATCAGCAGCCTCTCCATTTACCTGGCCCCACTTCTCCCTCCGCCTATCTGAAGGTGTCTAAGAATAATCACGGACAGCAGGGGTGATCCCGCCCCCAGGGGCACTGGGTGATGTCTGGAACGTTTGTAGTTATCACACGGGGAGGGGGGGGGATGCTCCTGGACCAGGGACACTGCTCAGCCTCCTCCTAGGGAATGCCCAGGTCCCAGATGTCAGCAGTGCCTCTGGGTGGAGGAACCTGGCTCTGTGGTGTCTGTTTCATGATCTCTCCCATTTAGCAGTTGAAAAATTAAGACCCAGAGAGGGAAAGTGGCTGGCCCCGGGTCACAGAGCAGGTATAAAATGCCCAAGCTGGGTTTAAAGCCCCAGTGCCTGTCAGCAATCACTGCTCTTAAATTTGGTTTCCTGAAGGCCTGTCTCCTCACTCATCTCATATCTCCCCTGTAATCCTAATCTTCCTCCTTCTCCTGGCCCCTTTATGAATTTGCAGCCACAATACGGTGTACTAGCCTGCCTTTTGGAGCTGTTTGTGGCTTTCCTCCACACTCATAATTTCCCCCTCCTCCCCATGACCTCCTCGTCCTCCCTACCCTTAAGTGTGCCCCTCCCAACACCCCAGTCCCTGAACCAGGGCAGAGGCTCCCGACCTGGTCCAGGAGAGCAACAATTTCATGATTTCTCAGGAATATGATCTTGTTCCTGCCTTCTCCAACTCCTGCCCATTCTTCAAGTTTCAACTCAGATGTCCTCTCTTCCAGGAAGCCCTCCCTGACTCCCCCAGATGGTGTCAGGAGTCTCCCAGCTCACCTGGGCTTCCCTCATCACAGCCCTGATCACCTTGGTTCATAAATCTGTGGGTGTGTCTGTCTCCCCAGGGACCTCAGTGAAAGCAGGGATGTCTGTCTTTGTCACCACTGAGTCCCAACGCCCAGTGCAGTGCCAGGCACCATATAGGATGAGTGGACTGAATGCATAAACTACACATGGCTCAGAGGACTTGGCCTGTGAGTCATTCATTAACCAAGCCAACATTCACAAATTGCCCCACCCCACCCTGGGGTGCTGGGCCCTGTGCCAGGGAGGCCTTGGTGGGACCTGCTCTCAGGGGTCTCCTGGTCAAAGAAAAGAACCACTGAAACACTGACCCTCCTAGCCCCTTGGAGTTAGAGCCAAAGGCTGTGTGTCCTGTCAGTGGTTTAACTAAGCACCTACTGTGTCCTGAGTCCCCAGGATTCAGCATTAGATGTGCACACGGGCCCAATGGCACCTTTCTTTGATGAACGAATCCACGTTTGTTGGGCACTTGCTACGTGCCAGGCAGTGTGCTGTTGAGTGCTTCCCGCATGTAGCATCTCATTTAGTCCTCCCAGTAATCCTCCCAGTACCTGCTGTTTAATATGAAACCCCTTTCCTGGATGAGGCAAGTGAAGTCCAAAGCAGGTAAGTTTCTGGGCTGATCTCATAGGTGGTAAATGCGGGGGTATGGAGGGTGGGGTGGGGGTGGGGTGCCCTGGATTCATATTCAGATTTGTCAGACTGCAGAGCTCCACTGGCAGATGACAGAATGAGTGAATGAGTGATGAGTGAGTGAGTGAGTGAGAGTCCCGGTGGCCCAGCGGCAGCGGGACCAGGGCCGGAGTCACCAGAGACCCCCTCAGGCCATCTCAGAGGAGGCGGAGACGGATGCAGGCGGGTCCATGGAGAGCCTGGGAGCCTGGCCCCCTTTGCCTCAGCCTCTCGGTGGCAAAAAGGTCAGGTCGGGCCAGGGCGGCGCCCCTCCCCCAGAGTCCAGCCCCCACCCCCCCACCCCCAACCTCCCCGCCGCCCCCCCTCGCCGCCCCACACTCCTCCCCAGCCGGAGGGGGGGCTGCAGGCGGGGCGCGCGGGGGAGGGGCGGCGCCGGGCTTGGCAGGACCGCGCGGCCCGGCGGCTGAGCTCCAGCATCACGGGCCCCTCCCTCCGGCCCCTCTGGTCCCTCTGGCCGGGTCACCTCCGGGAGCCCGGCTACCCGGCGCCCTGGATGCCATGAAGCAGCTGTGCCTGTGCGCCGCCTCCTTCGCGGTAGGGCCGGGGGAGGGGGCGCGGGCGCGGGAACGCGAGCGGGCGGGCGCGGGCCCTTCCCTCCCCTCCTCGCCCCGCTCCTTCCGGCCCCCTGCACACGCGGAGCCTAGACCCTCCACCCCCAGACCTTCCAAGGATGATCAGGGAGGAAGGGTCGGGGGCAGAGATTGGAGGATGGATGGGACATTTGGGGAGACAATTTTGGGGACAGATGGGGACACTCTAGAGAATTCAGGGGGCATTTAGAGGGACAGTTTGGGGGAACAGTTTTGGATGGGATCATTTGGGGGACAATTTGGACGCTACACTGGGGACCTTTTTTGGGAAAAGATATTGGCATTTGGAGAACAATTTCAGAGGACATTTGAAAGATTTTGGGGGGAGGACACTTTGCGGACAGATGATGGGGTCGTTGGGGAATGACTTTGGTGAACATGTCGGGAATTTGGGGGAGATATTTTAGAATGCATTTCAGCCTTGGGACATTTGGGGGGCAATTTTGGCATCTCAGGGCAATTGAAGAAAGCTAGATGGCAGAGGAAGGTGCTGAGGGACATTTAAAGGGAGCTTTTAAGGGTTCCTATGGGAAGATTTCGAAGTGTGGTTCAGAAAGACATGGTGAGGTGATGCTGGAAAGGGGCCTTTCACTAAGGGATGGGCTGGGCCTGGGTTTAGAGGACAACTGTTTGGAAAGATTCTGGGAGCTGATCTGGGGATGATTTAATGGTACAGTGCTGGCAGTGGGAGTGGGATGACAGCCGGGGCCATAGACCTGGGGGCAGATGCTGGGGGGATACTCTCTCAGGCCCCCACCCAGGACCACTTCCCCCGGCAGCTGCGGCTCAGCCCCACTGACCTTGGCTCCTGCCCGCCCTGCGGCCCCTGCCCCATCCCAAAGCCTGCAGCCAGAGGCAGGCGCCAGGCAAGTGCCCGGGGCGGGCGGCGAGAGCCCAGGGCCCTGCTGAGGGAGCAGGGACGGGCAGTGGCCACCAGCCCCACGTCCCCCTGGGTGTGCCCCACAGAGCCAGGACTGGGGCAAAAGTGACGAGCGGCTGCTGCAGGCTGTGGAGAACAGTGATGCCACACGAGTGGCTGCCCTCATTGTCCGCAAGGGGCTGGTGCCCACGAAGCTGGATCCCGAGGGCAAGTCCGCGTGAGTGCCCATGTCCTGGGGGTGTGATGGCTGAGGAGTTGCCACCCTGCAGCTGACCCCTGACCTCTGGTCTGTAGATTCCACCTGGCGGCCATGAGAGGTGCAGCCAGCTGTCTAGAGGTGATGCTGGCACACGGCGCCAATGTCATGAGCACGGATGGGGCAGGTATCACCCGCCGGGCCCTGGGGGAGGGAGAGGGAACTCAGACCAGATGCCCAGCCTGAGGGTCCAGCCAGGCCATGCTTCATGGCCCCAGGGTCCTGCTGAAAAAGAGGGTTCCCTTCAGTGCCCCCGGGGAGGCTCAGAGGCATGTCAGGCGGCGGTGCCCAAGGATGGAGACCATGGCTGGCACCAAACAGAGTGGGTCAGCTTGCGGACTGGGAGATCTGGGGCGCGGCTAGTAGTCGAGTCAGGGGAAGTAGCTGGACCAGAGGAGTATCTGAGCTTGAGGAGCATTTTGGAGGGGCATGAGAATAAGTACAGTTTGGGGGGAGTGTCTGTGGTCCATGGAGTAGCTGGGGTTTCGAGATAGAGCTGGAATCCAGGTGTGTGACTTACCTAGGCCCTGAGGGAATAACTCAGAACTAACTCCGAGATAGAAGCCATGGCCAAGGGGAGCAGTCGGGACTCAGGGAGTAGCTAGGCGTGGGGTATAGGCATGTCTGGAGTTTTGGGGCACGGGTGCAGCGGCCAGAATTTATGGAGTACTGGGGATTTGTGAAGCGTCAGAGTCAGGGACTTGGCTGGCATGTGGAATGGTGCGTGGATAGCAGGAACACTGAACAGCTGTGGGTGCTGAGGGCTGTGGCTGGTGCTGATGTCACTGAGTTTACAGAGTAAGTGGGGCGCGGGGAGGAGAGGAGGCTGCAGTGCTTGGGGAGTGGGTGGGTGTGGAGTGGATCTGGGATGAGATTGTCTGGGACACAGACTGTGTGGGGCTTGGAGGGTCTCTGGCTCTAGGGAGTAGTGCAGTTTTGAGAAGTACTTGGGTTGGGGACTTGCTAGATGGAGTTGTCACAAATAGTTGACACAGGTTGGGGAGGGGCAGCCGGAAGCTCCTTGAGTACCTGGAGCTCCAGCCATCCTCGCTCCCTTTCAGGTTACAATGCCCTCCACCTGGCCGCCAAGTATGGGCACCCACAGTGCTTGAAGCAACTGCTACAGGTCATTTCCTTTTCTGTCTCAGATACTCCCCCAACCCGGATACTCCTGGAACCCCAGATACTCCCTTGCCCTGACTAGTCCTGAGTTCCAGCAAGTCTCTGAGCCCCCAGTACCCCCTGAATCCTAGGTATTCCTTGGTCTCTTTGACTCCAGAGTCCTGGCTACTTCTTGGACAGCCAGATACTCCCGGAGTGTCCAGCTACTTCCCACACCCAGGATATACCCCCAGTGCCGACGTTTTCCGAGCCCCCAGCTTCTCCCCAAACCTAGACACTCTCTTAGCCGCAGCCACTCTCAGCTCCCATCTATTCTCCAAACCCCCAGCTGCACCTGGGCTCCCAGCTAGTCCTTCTTCCTCATCAATTTTCAAAAAGCAAAGGAAATCACTTGGGAGTTGGTTAGACGGGGTCCGCAGAGCAGGTGGGTGGGAGGGAAGGAAAGGGAGAGGCAGGGAGCCTGAAATGTAGCAGAGCCCAAGGAGGGGCAATTCCGAGAGAAATTAGGCAGCGAAGAGGGATGGCTCTACCTCAAATGACCTGCCCCCCCCCCAGGCATCCTGCGCGGTGGATACTGTGGACAGCAGTGGGTGGACGGCCCTTCATCATGCAGGTGGGTGCAGCCCGGCCTCACTCTGGCCCCTGTGGCCCGGACGGTGCTAGGTTTGGGGATTATTCTACCGGGGGCCCTGGGGACTTGCCTCGAATATTCTGCCTCCTTCTTCCTCCTTCCTCATGGAGCCCCTACTGTGTGCCAGGCACTGGGTTCCACATTATCCTCAGTGACCCTTTGAGCCATGGACATTGACCATTGGACAGACAAGGTGATTGAGGCTCACCAACAAGAAAGTGGGGAGGATCCAGGCCATCTGACCCCTACTGTAGGTCAGGCCTGGGTGAGGACGATCAGAGGGTGACCAGACTGAAATTTCCTTCAAGGAACTCATGGGGCATCGCAGGAAGGCCAGTGGTCCGGGCAGCCTTCATGAACATCAAATCCAAACTCCTTTCCCGAAGGAGGGGAGGGAATTACCCTCTTGAGCCAGAGCCCAGCCCAGCTAATCGCCTGTCCACCATGCTCATGACCCTCAGGAACGTCTTTCACTGATGACTCAAGAAACGTCTATTCTCTTGGGAGCAAAGAATAAATTTGCTTTGGAATTTTATTCGCTGTAGAAAATTCCCTGTAGTTGGAGTACACTGCCACCTAGTGGCAGTGAGGACCTTGATCCGACTAAAGAAGCTCCTTGGTTTTTTTCTTTTCTTTAATTAAAAAAATTTTTTTAACAGTGGTACTGAGGATTGAACCAAGGACCTCGTGCGTGCTAAGCACGCACTCTACCACTGAGCTACATCCTCCCCCCTTATTTCTGTTTTTTGATTGAAGTATAATTGATTTACAATGCTTGTTTTTTTTCATCATGCGTAATTTTTGAGTACCTGCTATTTGCTAGGTTCTGTTCTAAGCACTGTGATTTCAGCAGCAAACAAAATCCCATAGCCCCCTGGGCACACAGCAGGTAATCATATAGAGTTTGATTTTCCACCGACATCTTGCACAAAGCCTTCCCTTCCCTCTTTGAGGCTCTGGACATACACACCTTCTCCTACTTTCTTAACCACCAACTTCTTCCAGGCCCCTTCCCACCTCGGGGTCCTTGCCCATGCAGCGACCTCTGCCCTCCCCCTTCACCATCAAAACTCAACTCAAAACCCAAGAAGCCTGCCCAACCTCAGCTGAGGTCTGTTCTCTCTCATAAACATTAAACCCTCTTTGTATGAGGGTTTGGTATACAGTTGGTATGCGATAAATGCTGGTTGAGTCGATAGGAGGGTAAATACAGGAAAATCAGTCAAAAGTTCCGCCTTAAGAGGGACCCTTGGTGGAGTGTGGCAAGAGATTGGGACTTGGAGTTAGCAGACCTGTGCCCTCATCCTGGCTCTGTCTCTGACCTCAGTGGGTGACTTTGGGCCTGACTGGGCCTCCGTTTCCTCTGTAAAATAGGAGTCATGCCTTTGTTATTTATCTTCTGGGGGAGGCGGGAATTTCTCATGAAATAAAGGGTAAGAATCACACTCAGGCAGAAGGCTCCCAGAAAGTGTCGAAGCCTTGCCCTGCCTACCCTCCTTCTCTCTTTTCCCAGTGGCTGGTGGCTGCATCTCCTGCTCAGAAATGCTCTGCTCTTTCAAAGCACATCTGAATCCCCGAGATCGGGTGAGGCTCTGGGATCTTTCTGGAAAAGAGTCTGCATTTGAGGTATGCTGCCACCAAGTGGCGGCATCCTGGGCACCTCTTGAAAAGTATGAAGATTTGGAATGAAGCTGGCGGGCAGTCGTGGGCTTCCCTGCCTCCTGGAGTCAGCCTCTCATGCCGTGTCTTGTCCCTCACCTCCCCCCCCCAGTTGGGTACAACACCCCTCATCATAGCAGCTCAGATGTGTCACACAGATCTGTGCCGCCTCCTCCTGCAGCAAGGGGCTGCTGCGAATGACCAGGACCTGCAGGGCAGGTGAGCATCTCCTCTCTCAGCCAGTCCAGTGTGTGCTGTATGACCTTGGGCAAGTCTCTTAACCTCTCTGGGTGTGGGACCTGCTTGGCCTCCTCCCTGATCCAGCCTGCATGTTGAGAAGGAGGTGGAGGTTTGAAAATGTCCTCAGCCCCTCAGTAGCCCCCTCTTCTGGTAGGACGGCCCTGATGCTGGCCTGTGAGGGGGCCAGCCCCGAAACAGTGGCGGTGCTGCTGCAGGGCGGGGCCCAGCCGGGCATCACCGATGCGCTGGGCCAGGACGCTACTCACTACGGCGCCCTGGCGGGGGACAAGCTCATCCTGCACCTCCTGCAAGAGGCAGCCCAGCGCCCGTCACCAGCCAGCGGTACGCAAACCCCAACTCAGAACAATTTCGAGCACCCTCCTCCGTCTTCTAGGTAGTTTCTTGTCACCCCTCTCTCTCCCTACTGGGGACAGTTTCAAGGTATCCCTACTTGCATTATAGGAGGTTCCACGGCTCCCCTTACTACTACTCAGCACAGTTTAAAGGAGCCCCAGGGCTTTTAGAATAGCCTAGGGGTCAACTCTGATTTCCTGGGTCATCCCTATTCTTGAATCTTTGCCTTTCCTAAGAATTGGCATTCCCACTCAGCACAGCCTATAGATACCACTGCTCACTCTCTTTTCTTTTTTTTTTTTTTTTGAGAGTTTCAAGTTCCCTCCTATTAGCATTCTGTCCAAATGATTGATTCCTACCTTGAAAGTCCTGATTCTGGGGGGAACTGGGAGCCCCCTCAAGTCCCCTGGGCTCACTGATGCCCTTCCCTCAGAGGGCTGGGCACGGAGTTCCTAGAACAGGGCCTGACCCTGCTTCCCTCTCTCCTCTGCCCTCCTAGAGGACGACTCAGGCGAGGCATCATCTCAGGTATGGACCCAGAGCAGTGAGTAAGTCCCCCTCCTTATGCACACACTGCCTTCCCCCTCGCCCCAGGGTTGTGATCTGGAAGGACTTATTTGGGAAGAATGCTACTTTCAGGGTACACTGCCACCAACTGGCAGCAGCACCCACAACATGCCTCCCAGAACTGGGCGAGAACCCTAGGGGGAGGGGGCCAAATCATGGGGCTGAGTGGGGATGGCAGAGGGAACTGAGACTGGTGAGGGCTGCTGTAGTCAGGGGAGCGGGCAGGCCTGGCCTCCCGGCCCTGCAGCATCTAGCTCCATGGGGAGAGGAAACTTGCAGGTCATGGGGTCTAGCTGGGGCAAGTCCCAAAGCCTGGAGATGGGAACAGAGTAAAACATCAGATCTGGATCGCTCAGGGGATGTGGTCTTGCCCCGTTTTGTGTGGGTAAGTGAGGACTGGAGAGAGGCAGGGAGCCACTCAGAAGCACACAGAAAGTGAGCGCAGAGTTGGGGCTGGTAACACATCATGGGTTGACTGTATTGGTTTATTTGGGTGGGAGGCTGGCATGTCCCTCATGTCCCCTCTTTACCCCTCCCCCCCAGAACTCTGTGTCTAGCCATGAGAAGCAAGGGGCTCCCAAGAAGCGGAAGGCACCTCAGCCCCCAGCCAGTATCCCTGTGCCGGTGAGAGATGCCTTGGCCGCTGGGGGAGGTGTGCACGCCTCCAGTCAGGATGGGGAGGAAGCTCTGGCACAGTCCTTGGGCCTCACGTTAAGGTGGTGGGTCCCCGGGGCGGGGGGGATAGGACGATCAGGATGCCTATGAGGAGATCGTACGGCTGCGACAGGAGAGGGGCCGCCTGCTGCAGAAGATCCGGGGCCTGGAGCAGCACCAGGAGCGCAGGAAGCAGGAGGTGAGGGGCGGCAGACACAGGCCTGGGGCTAAGCCCGGGGCGGGCGCCATTCTCAGGGGAGGCCCCTCTACCTGTCTTATCACACTCCTCCCTCTCTCCCCATGGCTCGCTCTGTTCCAGCCACACGGGCCTCCTTGCTCTTCCTCCAACATGCCAGCATGGTCCTGCCTCAGGACCTTGGCACATGCTGCGCCCTCTGCCAGGAATACTTTCTCCCAAATGTCTCCATGGCTCCCTCCCTCCACTCCTTTTTTGCTCAAAGACACCTCCCTTGCCTCCCTTGTTAAAATTGTAACACCCCCCCACTCACTTCCCAGTTCCTTTTATTTTTATTCAAAGCATTTACTGCTATTGGATGTACCATTTATTTTATTCATGTTCACCCATTCGACTGTAAATCTATAAGGGCAGGCGTGGTTGATGGTGCCTGGCTCATAGTAGATGCCTGATAAATATTTATTGGATGAACGAATATTTGAGTGAGTGAGTGAACAAATGAATAAATGTATTAGTGGCCCCAAATGGGGTAGGCACTCAATAAATACTTAGTAAGGAGTGAGGGGGTGGAGCAGGACTGGGTGGGCAGCGGGTGCACAGAAGACATCTGTGGGATGAAGGGCTACTAATACTAAGCAGGAGGTGGTCCAGGGAGGCCCCCCAGCCCAGATCCAAGCCCAGTACCCCTTTCTTCCGTCAGCTACCAGAGGCAGAGGCCAGCTCCCTCCACAGCCTGGAGAGACAGGTAGGGTAGAAGAGGGGCGGAAGCTGGACCCCCAGCTGCCCAGTGTTTTCTCCCAGAGGCCAGCTGAGCCCCTCTCCCCTTCCTGCAGGTGCAAGAGCTACAGCAGCTGCTGGCGGAGAAGCAGGAGGAGAAGGAGAGTCTGGGACGGGAGGTGGAAAGTTTGCAGAGCAGGCTGTCCCTACTGGAGGTGGGCCCAGCCGGGAGCAGGGATGGGGTGGGGCTTCTAAAGGGTGGGGCCATGGGGGCACTGGGTGGGGCTACTGGGCGTGGCCACTGGGGGCAGGGCCTCCTCCTGCTGCAGGGGTGTGACAAACAGTCTCACACACAAACAAACACACGCAACAGACAATCACACACAGATAACAGACACACATCCACATAATGGACACTTCGAAACATGCAATCACACACATGTACATCCAGAGGTGGGCAACCACACTCGTACTTGCACGTGCAACAGGCAGACATACAACAAACACACCTGTGAGTGTATAATCACACACACACACAATACATACTGGTGCACACACACCAGATGCTTCTTCACACACCGGGCACCACACCCACAATACGTGCACAGACATAAATATTTCTCAGAATACAGAATTACACAAACAGATACACAAACACAGAACAGTCATTCATATGCCACAGACTACAGCAGAAGAGCAAAATCACACGCAGTCACAGGAACTCACACAGGAGAGGCGGGGCCACTGTGCACGCCCCACAGGGACACACACACACACACACGCGGACACCCCTGACTCGACGTGGCCCTGATGCTGAATCCCAGACGCACCCTTGTGAGGACACCGCCACCACTCTCTCAATCCCACGTGCCCGGGTGGCACGTACGAGCCTAGCCGTTGGGGATATGGGCACACACTCGGGCAGCGGCTGGACTGTTTACTGGCCTTCCTAGGGAGGTCTGCATGCCCCCTGGCACACAGTTGGTGCTCAGTAAATACCTGTGGGTCAAACACAGACAATCTGAGGCTTGTGGGGAATCACAGGGACACATGAACATCCCACTGCAGATTCTGGGGGAGACGTGGGGGCTGGAGGGAGGGCAAGACCCTTAGCTGGACCCTGGTCCCTGCCCCCAGAATGAACGGGAGAACACCAGCTATGATGTGGCCACGCTGCAGGATGAGGAGGGGGAGTTGTCCGACTTCCCAGGTGAGCCCTCTCCACGCCTCGCCCCCTCATGTCGGGGGCCCCAGTGTCAGAGCCTTGACCCACAGGCGTGGAAAGTTATTGAAGCTGGGAGGGAACTTGACCCGCACGCGGTTATTCCGCTCACCCCAGCCTGCCTGCCCCAGGGGCCCTGACCCCACGCTCCAGACCCCCAGCTCCCATTTCCTGGAGCCCAGGACCCTGGGGCCTGACTCTGTGTCCCCGGCCAGGGGCCGAGGCGCTGCTCTCCAAGCAGATAAGCCCGTCGGCCCGGGAGCTCTTGGCCGCGCTGCAGGAGCAGGTGGCTGCACTTACCAGACAGAACCAGGAGCTGATGGAGAAGGTCCAGGTGGGGAAACCAAGGCCCTGGGGAGGGGGTGGGGACAGACCTGAGGACCAAAGGTGCACGTGGCTGAGTCTGTGGTCAGGGAAAGTGGCATGGCTGCCCTGTGCCCCACCCTGGCCACCTCAGCCCCTGCCTGGCTCCCCCACCCTCACCAGATCCTGGAAAACTTTGAGAAGGACGAGATGGAGGCTGACGGCTTGGCCGAGGTCATCCCTTTGGCTCTCTATGACTCTCTCCGGGCTGAGTTTGACCAGCTTCGCAGGCAGCACGCCAAGGCCCTGCAGGCGCTGGAGCAGCAGGAAGCACGGGAGGCCCCTGGGGAAGACGAGGCAGCCCCTGGGGAAGGCAAAGGCTTGGGAGCCAAGACCATCAGAAACGGGCCAATGGAAACGGAGCTGAACGGCACTGCAGCTCCGGAAATCAGGGTTAACGGGGCCCAGACCACAGACGAGGAGGCTGCAGGAGCTGAAACCATGGGAGCCAGGTCTTTGGAAGCAGCATCCACGGTGGCTGAGGCCACGGAAACAGGGGGTGAGGGGGCCGAGGCTTTGGAAACAAAGGCCATGGAGAGTGAGGTCACAGGAATGAAAACTCTCGAAGAAGGAGGAAACCCGGAAGCAAAGGCCGCAGGAGCAGGGGCCACAAATATGAAAGCAGAGGAACCAGAAATGAAGGCCAATGGAGTGGGTGCTGTGGGGGAAGAGCTCACCGGCACACAGACCAGAAAAATGGAGGCCACAGGACTGGAGGCCACGACCTCCAGGGTCCCCACAGGCCCCGTCCTGCACCCTGGTGCTGCCGAGGCCTCGGAGAAGTTGCAGGCCGAGCTGGAGACCAGGATCCGCAGCTTGGAGGAGGCGCTGCGGCAGCGGGAGTGGGAGGCAGCGGCCGAGCTGGAGGCGGCGCACGGCAAGTGCGAGGCGGCCGAGGCCGAGGCGGGCCGCCTGAGGGAGCGGGTGCGTGAGGCCGAGGGCACCGGGACCTGCGGCGGCGGCGGCGGCGGCGGGGACACGGCCCAGCTGCGGGCGGCCCTGGAGCAGGCCCGGGAGGACCTCCGGGCCCGGGACTGCCGCCTCCGGGAGCTGGAGGCGGCCTCGGCCCGGCTGGACGAGGCCCGGGCCGGCCGGCTGCTGGCCGAGGAGGAGGCCCGGGGCCTGCGGGCGGAGCTGGCCCGGCGGGAGGAGGCGCGGCTGGAGCAGAGCCGGGAGCTGGAGGCGCTGCGGGGGCAGCTGGCCGCCGCCTCGGCCGCCGGGGAGCAGCAGCGGGCCGCGGCCGCCGAGCTGGGCCGGGCGCGGGACGCGGCCGAGGCCCGCGCCGCTGAGCTGGCCGCCGCCTGCGAGGAGGCCCGGCGCGGGCTGGCGGAGCTGCGCGAGGCCTCCGAGGCGCTGCGCCAGGCGGCCGTGCCGGCCTGCGAGCACCTGCGGCTGCAGGAGGAGGCGCTGGCGCTGCGCGGCCGCGCCGCCGGCCTGGAGCAGGAGGCGGTGGCCGCGGGCAGGGAGGCCGCGCGGCTGCGGGCCGAGCTGGACCGCGAGCGCGCGGGCAGCGTGGCCCGCCTGGAGCACGAGCGCGTCGTGGCCGCGCTGCAGGCCGACGTGGCCCGGCTGGAGGCGCAGCTGGAGGAGCTGGCGCGGCGCCACGAGAAGACGAGCGCCGAGGTCTTCCAGGTGAGCGGGACGCCCCGCGGCTCAGCCCGAGGCCGCCGCCGGCCTGTCTGGCCCCGCCGCCGGGCCCGCGTCCGCCCCGCGGCGTCGGTCCCGCAGGCGCCTGGCCCTGCGGCGCTCCGGGGTGGGCCTCGGACCCTGCGGCCTTTCCGACCTCCTGGATGTCTCAGCTTGCGGGGCTTTTTGTTTTTGGCCACTTCAGCTCCCTCATTGTTTCTGATGGTTAGCGCTTTGTGATCTGTGTGTAAAACCTGTGCATCCCAAGGCCGTGGAAGTGTTTTCATACCCTTTCTTCGGACATCTTGTTTGTTTTAGCCTCCCAGTCACGTCTGTGCTTTGTCTCTAATCGTGTGTATGGTGTGAGGGAGGAATCAGCATCCACCCGTTTTTTGGTGAACAGTGAACTGGGCTTTTTATCCTGATTTTTTTAATCTAAAGTCCATTTTCTCTGTTGGTCAAAATGACCCTGTGGGGTTTTTTGGGGTTTTTTTTTTTCAGCTGGCAGTTTTGAGATTGCATTTTATCTTCTGATCATTTTTGATGCTTGAGCCCAAAAGTAGGGGGGTGTCATGTGCAAAGGGTTTTGATCCAGTTATTTTGGACCCAGTAGATTTTGATCCCAAATTGTTTTCTTTGTTTTTTAATCACAGGGAATACTTTTTGGACCTTGATGGTGGATCTTTTGACTCCATCTCTTTTCTTAAAAACAAACAAAACACAAAAGATCCCTAGCAACTGTCTTAACAAATGTGTGAATAAAAAGCCACATTTATTTATTTATTTTGTATATATATAGTTTTTGTTGAAGTATAGTCAGTTTGCAATGTTGTGTCAATTTCTGGTGTACAGAAAAGCCACATTTATTCATTGTTATCAGAAAAGCATTTTTCTCTCCATGCCTCTGTTTACTCACCCATTTAATGGAAATAATAGTTCCTAGTCCTCACATGACCATTAAATGGTTTAATTTCTGTAAGTGACAGGACAGTGATCGTACAAGCCGTTAGCGAATGGCAGCCAAGAGTGCTCTTTTTCCAGGAATGTGCTCTTTTAAACCGATTAAGTGTTTGATTACTTCTTAGAATTCACAATCCAGCCTAAGTGTACTCATCTTCATATTTATTCTCCAAATTTTCCTTTCTCTCATGAGCACTTATTTTTGGGGTAAATTTTGCAAGTCTGATTTGATTCATCAATCAGTTTAGGGCTTTTAAAAAAATTATTGTTCGTGTGTATCCAGTCTGTACCAAGTAGAACATAAGATTATAATCCGTTTTCCCGGAGCTGTTATTTCCATAAAGGCCAGTGTTCCCCCCAGGATCAGTTTCTGCAGATCTGACATTGCTCTGATCTCGATACTTCTGTGAAAATGCAGTCTTCAGGTTTTGGACGTTTGTTCACTTTTCATCCAGATTCTTCTGTTTTTCCTTCACTTTGTAAGAAATCTACAAAGCTTCATACCCCTGGCAGAGAAGAGAACATTAGTTATTTGTAATAATAATAGTAACAACAATTTCACAGGCTTGAATGTCGCACCCACTGCGTGCCAGGCACTGTTCTAAGCCTGTTCCTCATTTTTGCTCATCCTACCCTGATGACCACCCTGTGAAGTGGGGGCTCTTACTCTCCTCACTTTGCAGATGAGGAAATTGAGGCACAGAGCTTACGTCACTTGTCTAAGGTCACACAGATTGGCAGAGTCACGATGTCCATAAGTGCCCAAGGGAATGCAGAACTTCCCTGAAGCAGTTTCCTTGAGGTCAAATGGGCTTGAAAGTCCTCAGGCCCAAATAGAAGGGTCAGAATCTTTGGGGTCCAAATGTCCTCGGGGTCACACATGGGCTTGGGCCGCAGGTGCAGCGGGAGGCGCTGTTCATGAAGAGTGAACGGCACGCGGCTGAGGCCCAGCTGGCTGCGGCGGAGCAGCAGCTGCGCGGGCTGCGGACCGAGGCTGAGCGGGCACGCCAGGCCCAGAGCCGCGCGCAGGAGGCCCTGGAGAAGGCCAAGGAGAAGGACAAGAAGGTGGGCCCCCTTCCCTGTGCTCAGTCGGGGTGTCCTCCACTCAACAGAGGTTGAGGGGAGTCTACGGACGTCCCAGCTGAAAGGGTCTTGGGAAATCAGCCCTATTTTCCTGATGAGCCAACTGAGGCTCCAAGAGGCCAGGTGAGTGGCTCAGAGTCACATGGCACATCACTAGACAGTGGATGGGCCCCAGGGCTCCAGGTGCTTTAGCACAGAGTCACCCAGCCCCAACTTGTGTGACCTTGGACAAGTCACTTGACCTCTCTGAGTCCCAGTTTCCACCTCCCTAAGATGAAGAGAAAACTGTGGTAAGGGTTATGGTTTATTTGTAGCAGGGCTCTGCCCCCTCAACAGCGGTGACACTCTGGGCTGGGCCAGTGTCTGTGGGGGACCATCCCGGGCTCTGTGGGGCGTGGGGCAGCATCCCAGGCCCCCACCCCCTCAGTGGCAGGATCAGCCCCGTCGTGACAACCACAGATGTTCCCAGATACTGCCTGGCGTTCCCTGGGAGGTAGGCTCACCCCTGGTTGAGAACCTCTGATCTATAAAGATAACAATAAAGCCCAGCACTTATTGAGCACCTGCTGTTTGCCGGCACAGCTTAAACTTCGCCTCTGTTCAGAATCACAGCCACCTACCAGGGTCCAAGTGGGAACCGTGATTCTCCTTACTTTACAGATGAGGGGGCCGAGGCCCCGAGGGGTCAAGTCATCTTCCCAAAATCTCCTGTGAGGAGGCGACTGAGAGGGACTGAAACCCCAGCCTGTGTGGCCCAGCCCCACCCGGCTGGGCTGCTTGCAGCCCTCCTGTCCTGTCTGCCTCCCCCTTCACTTTCCGGAGCCTCCGAGGTGGGGTGTGACCACCATTTTTCTGTAAAGGGCCGGGTGCTCGGTGCTTTCAGCCCTGCAGGGCAACAGCCCTCCGCTCTGCCTTGGAAGCGGGAGCCATAGATGCCGGGTAACCGAATGGGCGTGGCTGTGTGCGAGGGAAGTTTACGTTTGAGCAGGGAGATGTGACTCTGGCTTCAGGTTCCTGTGTCCTGAAGCCGTCTTCTTTCCTCTTTTTTCCCAACCATCTGAAATGTGGAAACTGTTCTCAGCTCACGGGCCAGGCCCGGCCTGCCGGGCGGGGTTTGCTAACCTCTAGGATGTGACTTTCCCCCCAAAGCCTGCCCCTCGCCCCTTCCCACCACCCCGGGCTCGGGACGGCTGACACTGCCCCGCTCCCCCAACCAGATCACTGAGCTCTCCAAGGAAGTCTTCAGTCTAAAGGAGGCACTGAAGGACCAGCCGGCGGCCATAGGCGCTTCCGAGGTGGAGGCCCTCCGTGGCCAGGTGAAGGCTCTGCAGGAGCGGCTGGAGGTGAGGGCTTCACCTGCCGCCCCGCCGGGCCCCGGGCAGGGGTCCCAGGAGGCTGACGGGCAGGCAGGTGGCTGGGCACGTAGGCCACGCGCGGGAGGAAAATCTTTCTGTATTTTAGCAAGCGGCACTGTCACCTGGTGCGCGCCATCCAAACAGGGGCTTGGGCTGCAAAGGAGGCTTTGGGGCGTATCTTGAGGGGGGTCCTGCTCTGCTGAGCGCCTGTCCCCCACACCCACAGGAAGCTGCCAGGGACCACAGTGCAGTGGTGGCTTTGTATAGGAGCCACCTCCTCTACGCCATTCAGGTGAGTTCCCCCGCCTTTGGGCGCAGCATTGCTGCTCTCTGGGCCTCAGTTTCCCCATCTGTACGGTCGGGGGCTGGTGGACGGGAAAGGTTCATGGCCTCCAGGGACGGGAAGGGAGGGGAACGGAGAACCCGGGGAAGTGGGAGGCACCCACGCTCTCCCTCTGCTGCCCTCTCCACAGGGTCAGATGGACGAAGATGTGCAGCGGATTCTGAGCCAGATCCTGCAGATGCAAAGACTCCAGGCCCAGGGCCGCTGAGATCAGAGCCCTGCCCTCTGCCCACAGGCCCCGCCCTGGGGTGTCCAGACTCACGCACTGACCACCCGCACTTGGAGACCGGCCAGGGCCCCTTCCCGACTGTCCCTCACTGTCCGCGTTGCCCCTTGGTCCCTGCACACCCTGGTCAGTGTAGACTCGGGCTCTGACTGTGCCCCTGACCCCCAACCGGACAATCTGTGTGTCCCCTCTCCCACGTCCGGTCTGGTCACCGGGCGCCACCACAGGAATAAAAGCTCACGGAGCAGAGGATGAAAGCACCGTGTGGCCTGGTTGCTGGGCTCCTGCTGCGGGGCGCGCAGGGGCCACCCCCGAGCAGGGATGAGGGGCTCGGGGGAGAGTGAGGCCGGATGCAGTCTCCACGGTGAACGCCACGTGAGCGTTATTTTTGGAAAGTCAGAAGGGACACCCAGAAGTTCATGTTGAACAAACTCTCCGAGTGTTAAGTGGAGACAGGATCTTACCTCACTGCCCTCACCCTAACCCGGCCGGGTGGGTGTGCCCCGCCCCAGCCCCCCTGCCCTGGGGCGGCCCTCCCGGAATCCCTGGGGATTCTCCTTGCTTTCTGGCTCAGGCAGGGGGCAGCCCTGTGTCCAGCCTGTCTCTGGGGTTTCCTTGGTGTCCTGCACTGGCTCAGCCTGTCCCTGGGCACCCCAGGCCCTCAGAGGCTGTCCACAGGGGGCTGCCTCCCCTGGGCCTGTGTTTCCGGCTCCCTGTGGCCTGGAGGGCGGAGCTCCGCGGCGGCGGCGTTGGGGGGGGGTCCCCAGCACTGGGGTTGATGCGTGCACGGGCATCTCCTGTGTCGGTGCCTGGTTCTCTCTGTCTCTCTGTCCCTCCCCCCTCGGCCTTTCTCTGTCTTTCTCTATGTCATCATCCCCCTCCCCGGGGTTCCCCCTCCTCACTGCAGCCAGAAGGAAGGCTCTGCTGGGAAAGGCCATGGGGTCACCACTTCTCCCTTCTGTGGCCTCCTCTCCCTGCCCTCTGTTGGGGCCTTCCATCCCCGAGAGGTGTGGCCAAGGAGGGGACCAGGGGCTCCTCCTCCATCCCTG
Source organism: Vicugna pacos (assembly GCF_048564905.1). Lineage (NCBI taxonomy): Eukaryota > Metazoa > Chordata > Mammalia > Artiodactyla > Camelidae > Vicugna > Vicugna pacos. Next base: position 29,999,819 of record NC_133008.1, on the reverse strand, counting down.
CTTGACTCTCCACTGGCCCCATGTACTGGGCAGTGAGTCAGAAAGGGAAGGGGAAGTGGGGGGCCTCAACCAGGGCCTGGGCTTCCCCCTGGGTGGGACCTAAGTCCTCTCTCTCCCTGAGGGTTCTCCCTGCCCCAACCCCTAGAAGCAGAGTTCGCCAGAGCCATGGCCGCAGGACTTGTTCTGGCCCTCGCCCTCTGGGTGGGCTGCTCACCCTGCCTCGGGAGAGAAGGTACGTGGGGACCCCAAGGGGGTGGGGGGGCCAGAACAGAGGGACAATGTCTGGGGACTGGACTTTGTCTGCCGTGGGACATTCTGGGTGGATTAGGAGCTCACACACCTACTGTGTACCCCCTGGTGGGAAGGAGTGACCATCCCATTGCATGGACAGGGAAACTGAGGCACGGGGAGGATGAGTCCTACCTGAGGGTGACACCAGGATGTGGCAGCTACAGCCTGGAGGGAGGGAAGCAGAGAGAGAGAAATTTTAGTCATCTGCATTCATTTCATGTGATTAAAAACAAAACTATCACAAAGAAGGGGGTCCAGTAAAATATCTCCCTCCTATCAGAAATCCCCGCCATCCCCAGGTCCCCTCTGTGGCTCCCACAACCTCAGTTTCTCCATCTGGAAAATGGGCTAACAGTTTCTTCCTTGCTGGGTTGTAGCAGGTCTGAGAGAAGAGGTAGACGCCTTTCATTCAGGTACTTATTCATTCCACAAACCCTTATTAGTCACCTACTGTGTTCCCAGCACTGGCTGGCAGCGAGGCAGGGGCTGAGGCATGGTAGAGCTTTGACAGTCCTGGGTGAATCAGAAGTTCACGAGCCTCCCCACTTCTCTCTCTGGGACCCCAGCAGCTCCCACCCAACCCAGGCTACAGTGTCAGGCCTCTAGGTACCCAGTCGCCGTGGACTGCTTCTGGACCCTGCCGCCTGCTCCAGACTCCACCAGGCCCACCTCCTTCATCGCCACGTACAGGTCAGAGAGCGTGGAGGGCTTCCTGGGGATTCCAGGGCTGGGCTGACATGCTAGGATCTGGGCAACTGGAGACTTAATGAGAACCTGAAACCCCTGGGATTCTAGAGCAGGCACCAACCCTTGGAAACATAATCCCTAAGCTACATTCTGCGAACCACGTGTGGAGGGTGAAATTTTCTAGAAGCCACATTTTAAAAAATAAAAAGAAATGGATGACATTGATTTTAATATTTTATTTAAATAATATCTGAATATTACAACTATTTATCATTTAATATGGTTGAATGCAATGTAATTTAATACGCTTATATATGATTCATATATTTAAATTTATACCAGAAGTTGATTTAATATCACTTAATATGATTATCTAAAGTATTATTTCAACAGGTAATCCATACTTTAAAAATTAATGAGTTATTTTACGTTCTGTCTTGTTACACTAAGTCATGGAAATTCCGTGTATGTCTTACGTGATAGCATGTTTCAATTCAGATGCTAAATTTCCATCAGAAATTCTTGGTCTCTGATGAGATTTCGTACAATTTATGTTTGGAAAAGCAGATTCACCCACCAAAGTTGTCCTGAGAAACTTTTCCAAGGCTTCTGATAACTGGAAACTCTTCATTTAGATCAGATAAAATAAGATAAAAAGTTGCGGTTGGTTGCCCTGGCCACACTCGAACTGTGGGGTGGCCACCTGGGGCTGGTGCTGCCCACATCCACATGCAGAAGCCCAACATTTAGGATGGATGCTGCACAGAGCTCCTGGGAGCGTGCTGAGCTCGAGTCTCCAGAGTCTGAAATCTTGGGATGTCAGAACTAGAGAGAATCGGAATCTTATTATTTCAGATTCTGGCGTCTGTGAATTGTAGGCCTGGAAGTACTGGAATTCCAAGGCTGGAGTGTTGACATTCCAGAAACCTTTAGAACTGGACCCTAGCACCTCCCCGTGGGGTGTTACCCTGGACCCTGGGTCACCTGGGCTCTGTGATGTTGGGGTGAGCAGCTCCCCCAGGGACGTGCAGCCAAGCGCAGGACCCCAACCCGGGGCTGCTCACCCCCTGTCCGCACTTGGGGTCCAAGGCACAGGCAGGGCAGCAGGGAGTGCTAGGACCCTCACAGCGCCCGCCCCGTGTCTAGGCTTGGAGTGGCAGCCCAGGGGCAGAGCCGGCCCTGCCTCCAGCCCAGGCCGGAGGCCGCCAGCTGCACCATTCCTGACGTCCAGATGTTCTCCATGGTGCCCTACGTGCTCAACGTCACAGCCGTCCACCGCCAGGGCGTCAGCAGCAGCTTCCTGCCCTTTGTCCCGGAGAACATCAGTGAGTGGGGGTGGCGGTGAGGGTGTGGAGGGGCCCCGGCTTGCTCCTGCTCCTCCCTCCTCTCACCATTCCCCTCCTCCCACCTGTCACTCATCCTGTCCATCTGTCCTGGATCCTGTGGGCCCCGCCTTCATAGCTCATCAAGAATCTGCCCACTTCTCCCCACTCCTGAGCCCCTACCTGGCCAGATATCTATCACTACCTACCTGGACCAGCGCAGTTCCCTCGATTTTGGTACCCCAGCTCTTGCCCTCAACCCCTGTCTGTCTTCCCCACAGCGGCCACTGGAGGGCGCATCTGAGCCCCGAGTCAGATTTTGCCCTAGGCTCCCATTCTCTCCCTCACAGTCTGTCCTCCCTGCAGTGGCCACCAGAGGGCGCCTGTGAGCTCCCAGTCAGGTCCCGCCCCTCTGCCCAAGCCCTCTAGGGCTCCCACTTCCCTTGGGGTAAAAGCCTGAGGCCCCCCGCAGCCCACAGGGCCTTGAATGACCTGTCCCCCGTCCCCTTCCCGCCCTCATTCCCTCCCTCTGTCCCCCTCACTCACTCTATTCCATCCACACCTGCCTCTTCCTTGTACCTCCAACAAGCCAGGCATGGTCCTGCTCCATGGCTTTTGCAGACTGTTCCCTCTGCCTATATTTTTTAAAATTGCAGCCGTCATACATTACTGTTGATTACTAGAAGATAGTCTGGCAGAGTTAGACATAAGCGTTGAACGTAAATTACCACATAACTCCCAGCAACCTCAGTTCTAGGCATGTATCTAAGAGAAATGAAAACACATGTACACAAGTGTTCATAGCAGCACGACTCGTAATAGACTGTAGAAACAGCACAAGTGCCCCCGCAAAGCGCGTCCCTCCACACACGGGAGCGTCGCTCCGCCGTGAAAGGGAGAGCAGCCCTGACAGCCGCCCCCGCGGGGACGGACCCCGAGAGCGCGGTGCTCAGGGAGAGAAGCAGACACCGAAGGGCACGCAGTGTGTGGCTCTGTTCTTAATGAAACATTCAGAACAGGCCAGTCCACAACGAGAGAGAGTGGTTTAGTGGTTGTCAGGGCTAGAGAGGGAGGAATGGGGGGTGACTGCTAAGGGGGATGGGATTTCTTTTGGGAGTGATGGAATGTTCTGGTTTAAATAGTGGTGATGGCTGCACAACTCTGTGGATATACTAAAAACCAATGAATTGTATATTTTGAAAAGGTGAGTTTTGTGGTATGTTTTGTGGCATTTCTGAGACTGTCTCAGAAAACATTACAGCCCGCTCCCCTCTTTGTGCTCCTGAATTCTCTTCCCTCCTTTTTATGACCTCCAAATTTGCCTCTTGTGTGTTGTCTTCTGCTCTGATGGACCGAGAACCCAGAGGACAGGGCTTGGGTTGGGGCTGGCCCTACTGTGTCCCCTGTGTCCCCAGTGTCCAGGACACGGCTGAACACTCAGTAGGCACTCAGTATTTATTGGCTGATTGTATGAATGATTGAACAAATGTTCCTTCCGCTGACCCTGCCTCCTGCTTGTCCGTCAGTCAAACCAGACCCTCCGGAAGGCGTACGCCTGAGCCCCCTCCCTGGGCAGCGACTGTGGGTACAGTGGAAACCCCCCCGGTCCTGGCCTTTCCCCGAGATCTTTTCACTCAAATACCGGCTCCGCTACAAGCGTCATGGAGCTACCCGCTTCCGCCAGGTGAGGAGGACTGGGGGCCGGGGTGGATGGTCCCAGGGCCAGGAAGCAGCGTGTGCAAAAGGTGCAGTGCGCCCGGATCACAGCTTGGGGCGCTAGAGAGCGACATACAGGCAGCCCGGCAGTTTCCTCCTGGGCGTCCACTCAGAAGAATTATAAACAGGGACTCAAATACTTGTACACGAACATTCCCAGCAGCACTAGTCGCAACGACCGAAAGGTGGAAACAACCCAAATGCCCATCAGCAGATGATGGAGACACAGAACGAGGTCCCTCCGCACACGGGAGCATCACTCAGCCGTGAAAGGGAGAGCAGCCCTGACACCCGCTCCCACAGGGACGGACCCCGAGAGCGCGGTGCTCAGGGAGAGAAGCAGGCACAGAAGGACACGCAGTGTGTGATTTCACATATATAAAGTGTCCAGAACAGGCCGGTCCACAGAGAGAGAGAGTGGACTAGTGGTTGTCAAGGGCTGAAGGAGGGGAGTGGACGTGATCGCTGAGGGGCACAGGGTTTCTTTTGGGGTCATGGAATGTTTTGGAACTCGAGTGGTGATGGTGGCACAACACTGCGAATGTACTAAATGCCTCTGAATTGTGCATTTGGGGATGGTTACATTTATGTCATGGGAATTTCACCTGAATGGAGAGCAAACACACATTGTTTTAAATTTAAAAAAAATTTTGGGGGGGGGGCAGGTAATGAGGTTTATTTATTTACTTAACGGAGGTACTGGGGATTGGACCCAGGACCTCATGCATGCTAAGCTGGCACTCTACCACCGAGCTACACCCTCCCCTGCCACCGTTTTAAATTCTTAAAAAATAAAAAATAAAGGCAGGGAACCTCTGAGCATCTGGAAAGATCAGTTGTGTTCTGGGCAGCCTCGGGCACTAGGGCAAGGAGCTGAGTCTCTGCAGGGTTGAGGCTTTTGCCATCCTGTCCCACAAAGCTTTTTGCCACAGTGGAAATATTCCATATCCACATTGTCCCGGATATGAGCTACCGGGTGGTAGCAACATAGAGAGTAGCCAAGGAACTGGCTTTAAGTTTTATTCGGTGCTCATTAATTTCACTGTGTAAATGTTTGAAGCTTTTTTAAATGGAGGTACCAGGAATTGAACGCATGCGCTCTACCACTGAGCTATTTCCATCCCCCCCTGCAATTTCAAAATTGAGACAGAATTCACATGCCACGAAGCTGAGTGTTTTATAGCGCACAAGCCAGTAGCCCTGGGTGGACTCACAGGCTGTTCAACCACTAATTGATCTAAATTTAAAATGTAAAGTGTCACATCCAGCTGCCACATGGGGCAGCTCGGGTGAGCGAGGAGGGAGACAGACCTGGGCTTGGGAAGCTGCCTGTGGTGGCTGGCTGGGGACACGCTGAGGTGAGGGGGGACCTGGACCAGGAGGAAGATTGTGCAGGGGCCAGGGACAGAGAGGACAGGCCAGACGGAGGGAGAACAGAAGAGGCAGAGCTGAGCGGGTGTCTCATCACAGATGAAATCTGTGCCCGAGTGAGGACACGGAGCAGTCAAGGCAGTGAAAAGAAGAATTTATTACATTTCCCGAGAGAAAGGGGCACACTGCACCACACAGGTCACATCAGGCCTGCGGGGCCAGGGGAGAGCCGAGGCCGGAGCGCGACTGGGGTTCCCACGGGAAGGGTGAGGCATGGCAGGTCAACAGCTTAGAGGTGGCGCGTTTCAAGAATTCCAGGGGCTCCGGGCTGCAGGGTTGTCTCCAGCTGCCTGGTACCCAGCTCTGCAGTGATTCAGGGCCGGGGCAAGGGGGTGTGGGCTGGTGTGTGAGGTAGAGGAAGGGGTTGGATGGGGTGTGGACTCAGGATTGATTGGCTTGTCTATGAAGGGCGTGCTCCTGGTTGATCAAGAATTGGCAAGCTCCGGTAGGGGCAGTCTCTCCCTGGTCAGCAGGATGTTGAAGATGTCCAAAGACGTGGAAGGGGCCGCCGAGGGCATGCCTTCAGGATGGGCATTTGGTGCCTGAGTCCTGGCACAGCAGCCTGAGCAGGGGGACGGAAAGCTCCATCACAGCCCCCTGTTGCCACTCACCTGGACCTCCTTCTGCTCTCAGGTGGGGCCCATTGAGGCCACGTCCTTCACCCTCAGGGCTGTGAGGCCCCAGGCCAGGTACTGCATCCAGGTGGCTGCCCAGGACCTCACTGACTACGGGGAATCGAGCGCTTGGAGTCTCCCTGCTGCTGCCTCTGTCACCCTGGGCAAGTAGTGGGGGCCTCCCAGCACCCCCCAAAGAGGGGCTGGATCCTTGCTATTCACCTGGGGATGAATGGGATCTATCTGACCTGGGTTTGCTGCTGCCGAGTTGCTGGACAACCTTGGACAAGTGACTTTGCTTCTCAGAGCCTCCAATTCTCAATCTGTGAATGGGGATGTATTCCTTCCCTCTTTTGAAATAGTGCAAAGTTTTGTGAACTGTGAATATGAGGGTTTTTTTTTCACTTGTTCAATTAGAAAAGGGTCATTGTCACTGGAATCGGGACTCTTCCTCCTCTTCCTTCAACAGAGGAGAGTCTGGGAGGAGAGAGCAGACCAGACACACACAGTGAATCCCTGCTCTGTGCGTGAGGTCAGGGCTGGACCAGAGGAAGAGACGGGCTGGGGGAGTTAGGGCAGGGGTGGAGGCATTCTGCCTGGGATAGAATGGTGAAATGCATTCGATTCAGCAGTTGGGTTCACATGCCTCCTCAGAGGCTACCTAGTTGTGAGCCCCACTGTGGTGGGCACAAATGGGACATGAGTTTGGGAAGATTTCTCTGAGGAGGGGGAAAAACAGCCAGTCCCTGAAGCGTTTTCTCAATCCAGGGGTTTCTCTGTGCTTTTCACTCAGGTCTCAAGTCAAAGGTCAATTCCTCCAAGAAGCCTTCCCCGACCACCTCATCTATGGCAGGCAGAATAATGACTCCCTAAAGATACCCATGTCCTAGTCCCCAGAAGCTGTAACTATGGTACCTTATTACATGGCAAAAGGGACTTTGAATATGTAATTAAATTAATGATCTTGAGGATTCTTAATTTAAAAGTTAAGGATCTTTTATTAACTTAATGAAAATGAAGTAAAGTTATACTGGGTTATTCAGGTGGCCCCAGGTAATCACAAGTGTCCTTATAAAAGGGAAGCAGGAGGATCAGAGGGAGACATAGGAGGTCATGTGACAATGGTAGCAGAGGTCAGAGTGAGACAGGGCCATGAGCCATGGAATTCCGGCAGCGTCTAGGAGCTGGAAAAGTCAAGGAAACAGATTCTCTCCTGGAGCCTCCAGAAGGAACCAGTCCTACCACCCATTTTAGGCTTGTGATCTCCAGAACTATAATAAATGTGTTGTTTTGAAGTATTGAGCTGGTGGCATTTTGTTACAGCAGCCACAGGACACTGACACATCGGAAGTAGCCACTACTCATCACTTTTTACCCTGAAGGTCTCTGACACGGAACAAACATTTGTAAAAGGGAGGGAGGAGGTCAGGGAAGGGACATCCTCTTTAGAGGGACTATGCAGAGGCAAGCAATGGTGGGAGGACATCAGGGAGCTAACGTGTGTGTAGGGTAAGTAGGTTTGGAGCCTGGTCTTTGAGTCTCTGCCTGTGACTCAAGATAAACTTGGGGTGGGGCGTCCAGGGTGCTCCTTTGTGGACCTGTGTGGCCCGTGAGAACTGTCCCAGTCCCCAGGTGAGTGCTAGGGACACAGGAACAGTGTGTGGGTTCCGAAGGCCCAACACACAGGGTAAGCGCTCAACAGTGAGCCCTTTATTTCCTGAATGAAAGAACAAATCCGGGAATGTCGCGACCACCGGCCACGTCGAAATTTTAACGAGACACCGCTCACCTCTAGGGGGCCAGCACCTCCTGGAACCTTTGTTGTGCACCACCGAGTTTGCAACTCGGAAGGGAAGACAGAATGGTTCGGACCTTGACAGGCGGGTTTATAGCCAATGAAAAGGAGAGCTGTGTGTGCCGCAGCCAATAAGAGCGGGGGGAGGAAGTGACGTAGACGGAAACATGGGACGGACGATCGGGGAAGTTCGATAAGCACCAAGCGTAACCAGTACGTTAGTGCTCGTGACAAGAATAGGAGGCAAAGATGTCGGAGCGAAAAGTTTTAAACGTAAGTGTTGGGCGATTAAGGCTTTTACTCGGGGCGGGACATTTCGGAACTCTGGTCGCGGTGGGCTTTCGGTATCTTTGCCTTCTTCCCCAACGGCCTTCCGTAGGCGGGCTTCTCCAAACTCCTCCCAATCACTTTCCGCGGGGGGTGGGCCTTCGCTACACCTTCCCCTGCAGGCTGGGCTGTACCCAATCACCTGTGGGGGCGGAGCTTGGGATAGCTAGTCAATCACTTCTCCTGATTGGGTTGTCCTAGGGAATTATCCAATCACTTCTATTGGGGGCGGAGCTTCCGTAAACATTGCTATGCCTACTCTACAGCCTCACGTTCAGGAGGCGTGGCTCTGTTAACCCCGCCCCTCTTGGGGTCTCTAGCCAATCGTGTTCCTTGGAGGGGTTAGACTTTGCTAAACACTTCTGCTCTGCTGTCAGAGGTGCCCTTCCAGTTGCCCCAATTTCTCCCAGCTCCGTTGAGGGAAACCAGGACTCTTGGGGTTTAGAGGGGTTGTCTGGAAGGCAGGATTCAGCTTCTGGAGAAGAGAGCTCCGGAATTCTAAGTCCCTGTTTCCCACTCTCCAGGAGGGTATGTGCTCCCAGGAAGGGGATGAGCTCCCCAGCATGGGAGTGTGTAAGCTCAAGATGTCAGGACGGAGTAGACAGCAGACCTCCAGACTGATGGCTCGGAGCCCAGGTTTCCGAGGTCAGGTTGATGTCCCCTTCCTGTGACTCAGTGCCCTAATTTTTTAAACACCTATGTTAGGGATCCAGCCCCAGCCACCCAACATTCCACTGCAGCGTGCTAGACTTCGTGTCTTGAAAGTCTTTCCATTCTGAGGATCCAACTGGGGGCCCATCCATTTGCATAACTTGTTGGTTGATACTTCTATTTGCCAGGCATTTCTCTAAGTGCCATACTTAACAAGTCCTCGCAGGTGGACAGGTTATCCGTTCTTCAGATGAGGCAACTGAGGCCCAGAGAAGTTATATAATAGCCAGGGAGTAGAGGATTCAAACCCAGCCCCCCTACCAGCTCTGTAATTCATCTAATTCATCACTGTACTACAGTTTCCCAGAGTCATGTCTCTAGGTCTGAATCCTGGCTCTGCTGCTTACGTTGTGTGATCTCCAGCAGCTGAAACCACTGGGATTCAATTTCCTGTTGTGTAAAATGGGTACATCACTCTCATCTCATGGAATCTTTGCAAGGATTCTATGAGGCAAGGAATATAAATCTCTCTAAGAAGTAGCTGACGCCAAGTAGGTGCTCAAAATGCAAAGTGCTTTATTTTCTGATTATCCTACGTAGTTATTTTTTTCATAATCCAAACTCACCTCCTCCACATCTCTCATCCCAGGCTCCTGTGCAGGAAGAGTTAATACAGCAGGCCTGAGACAGCTGTCCTTGCAAAGTCTGGCTTGCAATGTTGGACCTGGCTGGCAACTGTGGACTTGAATTTCAGGATGGTTTCCACTGTTCTCTGAAAAGAATGGCTCCCTGAGCTTAAACTGTGTACAGACAATGTGGTTTCGCTGAGCATCTGCTCCACTCCTGGGGTCTGGCCTCTTTGTACGTGCCAGGCAGAGATGCCTGCATGATCGGCCCCCAGTGAAAACCCTGGGGACTGGGTCCCCGCGAACTTCCCTGGGAGACATTCCACATGTATCATCACAGTTCATCCCTGGGGAACCTGACTCTGCCAGGAGAAGTCTCTGGAAGTTTGTGTCTGGCCTCCCTGGGCCCCACCCCATGTGCCTTTTCCCTCTGCTGATTTTCTTCTCTGTCCTTCTGCTGTAATGAATAGTATCTGTGAACACAAGTGTGTGTGGAGTTGTATGAATCCTCTCACCAAATCATCGAACCTGGGGGTGGTCTTGGGGATCTGGACACAACTCCCCAGAGCCCCTTCCCTCTGCCCCTGGCCTACCCCTGCATCTAAAAGCAGCTCCCCTGACCCTTCCTTTGTCCCCACAGAAATACTACCCGCCTGACTTCGACCCATCGAAGATCCCCAAGCTCAAGCTGCCCAAAGACCGGCAGTACGTGGTGCGGCTGATGGCCCCCTTCAACATGAGGTGAGTGACCCTGCAGGGCCCCGTGCACTGGTCAGGGCAGACAGACCCAGTACCCGGCATCCACAGGATGCAGCCCATCCCCAGTGCTCAAACCAGGTCACCAGTCCTGGGTCAGGCATGGACCCAGTGAGAGAGTGACTGTGCCAAACCTTGCTTTGCTGCCATTCAGGATTAATCTCCCTGACCTCTCAGAGCTCCTGGCTGGTGCTGGCCTCGAGATCCTGATCAGCGGTAGTAAAAGTGTTAGCACGAGACAGGGTGCTTGCCATGTATTCACTCCCTCCAACAGCCTGGTCCACTGCTGCCCCAGGACCTTTGCACAAGCTGTTAAGCTGTTCCCTCTGCCTAGAACATTCTTCCTTCTGCTCTCACGTGGCTGGCTCTTCTTCACCCTTCAGGGCTTGGCTTAAATCTCACCCCTTCAGAGAGGCCCCCCTGACCCCCGCCCAACCCTCTCTATTCTCCCCTAACCCCCAGCAGTCCCCAGACTTGGTCCTTTATACCACCTCGGAATTACCAGAGCTCTCCAATTCTAAGCCCCACAGTTTTTCACACTTCAGCCTGCTGGAAATGAAGTAGTGATCAGAGACACCTTTGTTAAACTCAGCACCTGTTTACATGTTATTGACCTGCTGCTTTTCTCTCTCTTCTCCTTTCTTCATTTTTCCCCCTCAGCAGTCAGTTTTTTGGCACCTGCTGTGTGCCGGGGCCTAGGCTGTGCGCCAGGGACACAGTGGGGATCAGGACTTGACCCCAGGGACCCCAGTCTGGTGGGGAGCAGAGATAACAAACAGGTGCTCAGGCTTATTCACCGTGAGAGAGAGTGACTGCTTGGGGCAGGGAAGCAGGGCTGCTTCGCTGGGGTGGTCAGGGAAATATCAGAAGACATGCCAGTGGAACCGGGACCTGAAGAGTGAAGGGTGTCATGGGCGGTGGGAATTGCCAGGGCTAAGGCCCAGAGGTGGGACCAAGCCAGAGTGTTTGTAGGATCAGCCAGGAGGTTGGTGTTCTGGGCCCAGGGACGGGCTGAGGGAGGGCAGGGGGTCAGGACCTCTGCCTTGGTCCCAGTGGCTTTCCTTTTGGTGGAATCTCCCCACTGGAGGTCAGGATGCCCTGTGAACATCAGGCTTGCTTCCAGGAGTATGTGACAGGTGAGTCTCACCTAGTCTGCATGGTCTGGGTGCTTCTCAAGAAGGCGACACTTGGGCCAAGACCTGGGTGGATATTAGTGATAAGAGTGTGCCAGCTAAGAGAAATCTGTACACATAGCGGGCCAGGCTCCTTGGGAGGGAGGGAGCTCCCCATCCCGGGAGGCATGTAAGCAGCCATCTGCCAGGTAAGGCTAAGGCATCCTACCGGTAGGAACCAGGGTCCCAACCTGGCTTGAGTCCCCATCCTGCCCCACAGGTGTAAGACATGTGGAGAGTACATCTACAAGGGCAAGAAGTTCAACGCTCGCAAAGAGACGGTGCAGAACGAGGCCTACCTGGGCCTGCCCATCTTCCGCTTCTACATCAAGTGCACGCGCTGCCTGGCAGAGATCACCTTCAAGGTAGGCGGCCAGTCGGGCCTGTCCCTCCTCCCCTGGGGTCACCGCTCCTGTCCTCTCCTTCCTGGGAAATCCAGGAAATGGCAAAGGTCTGGGGAGAAGTTCCTGGCAGTGCTGTTTATAAAGGCAAAAACCCAGAAGCATCCTAGCTGTACAATCATGAGGGATTCAGCGGACAAACTGCTGTACAGTGGGATAGTTCCCGCCAGCAGGGGTCACGCTGTCACTGCAACTGTTACCCCAAGGGTGGCATTAAAGCTGTGGAGAAAGGATGAAGAGAACCTACAGCTTTCTCTTCACATACTTCACAAGTACCGTTGGAGTGTTTTTTTTTGGTTTTTTTTTTTGCCAGAGGCTTTTTTCATTCAGTTAAAAACCAAGATTTTAGTGGGGAGGGTACAGCTCAGTGGTAGAGCATGTGCTCAGCATGCACAAGATCCTGGGTTCAGTCCCCAGCACCTCCATTAAAAAATAAATAAACTTGCAGAGGAGGGTATAGCTCAAGTGGTAGAGTACATGCTTAGCATACAGAAGGTCCTGGGTTCAATCCCCAGTGCCTCCTCTAAAAGTAAGTAAGTAAACCTAATTACCTCTCCCGCCCAAAAAAAAAAAAATCCTATTAAATGAATAAGTAAACTTAATTGCCTCCCATCCCCCCCAAAAATATCCCTCAAAACAACAACAAAAAAACCCCACAAGATTTTGAATAAACAAGATCCTACCGTGTAGCACAGGCACCTGCACTCAATACCTTGTAACGGCCTATAATGAGACGGGATATGAACAAGGAATGGATTTATGTGTATGTATAACTGAATCACTGTGCTGTACGCCAGAAAGTAACACAGCATCGTAAACTATAATTCAATAAAAAAAACCCAGATTTGATTAAAATAAACAGAGTACATTTGAAAATTATGTATTTTAATTATTTACTTTTTTGACAACAGCTTTATGAGATGATTTATATGCCATACAATTCACCCTTTTAAGTGTGTAATTCAGTGGTTTTTTGGTATATTCCTAATGTCCTAAACTGTCTCCTCTGCCTGATTCCAGGACATTCTCAACAGCCCCAAAATAAGCCCCATCCCCATTAGCAGTCTCTCCCCATCTCCCCTCGCCAGCCCCTGGGACCCAGGAACCCACTCTTTGTCCCTGTGGACTGGCCTGCTCTGGATGTTTCACATCCATGGAGTCACACACTGTGTGTCCTTCTGTGTCTGCTTCTCTCACTGAGCATCGAGTCCTCAGGGTTCATCCGTGTTGTAATGTATGTCAGTGCTTCACTCCTTTTTTAGGCCAAATAATATTTCACTCTATGGATGGACTGTGTTTTGTTTGTCCACTCATCAGATAATGGGGTTGATATGTCCTGAAAATGATATTTTTAACCTGAATCATGGAATATGTATATATTTAGATATTAATGAATACACGTGACTTTTTTACAGACTGGAGTATCTATGGCACAGTGTTACAGACTGGCCTTTCTGGTGAAGAATTTCAGTTGATTAAATAACTAGGATTACACATATATGTGTATGTGTGCGTGTGTGAGCATGCGGTAAAAGCAGAATTCAAGCAGTGCTTTTGAAACAGTGCACTTCTTGTTCCGGAATACTTTTAGGCTTGCAGAGAAGTTGCACAGACAGCACACAGAGGCCCCATCTGCCCCCACCAGCTTCCCCTCCTGCTATTACCTTCCGTTTCCACAGGACACCTGTCGCACAAGAAACCAACACTGGAACATTACTGTTAACCAAATTCCAGACGTGGTGTGGATTTCAGTGTTTCCACTGATGTCCTCGTTCTGTTCCAGGGTCTCATCCAGGATGCAACGTTGTATTTTGCCTCTCTGCTTTATAAGTGCAAATGGGAGCAAACTCTGTATGTACTTGATGTATAATTTATAATCAAGGGAAAAATGTCAAGTGTGCATGCATACACACACAACAGAAGGGAAATGTGCAGAGGCCCAGAGACTTTTATTTGCAAACGTGGGGGGTGAAAGGTAGCAGGGAGGCAGTAGGCAGGTGGAGAAGGGTCTGAAATTCCATGCTAGGGAGTTCAGCGTTTCTGTAGAAGGACACAGGAGCACTAGAAAGAAAGAACTGTTCTATCCAAAGCAATAAGACAAGAAAAAGAATCAGTATTAGGAGGACTGAAGCACAGAGAAGTGTCCGAGACTGCCGGCTGCTGTTTAGTAGCAGAAGCTTCGATGCCCAGGGACTTAGGAGCTGACATCTGCCCATCCTCCCTCCCAGACAGACCCTGAAAACACAGACTACACCATGGAGCACGGAGCCACGCGGAACTTCCAGGCCGAGAAGCTCCTGGAGGAGGAAGAGAAGAGGGTACAGAAAGAGCGGGAGGACGAAGAGCTGAACAACCCCATGAAGGTGAGTCAGGCGCCATGTGTGCATGCGTGGCTGCATGCATGTGTGTGTGTGTGTGTATGCGTGTGTGTGCATGTGTGCATGGATGCTGGTGGAGTTGGTGCCCCTTCCTGCCTCAGGCCTCTGGGCAGGGTGATGGGGTGGGGAGTGTGGTCAGCAGAACTCTTAAGATGTCCCCAAGACCCCCACCTCCTGGTCACACGCCCTGCATAGTCCCGGGACTGGGTATACAAGGGTCTGCTCCTGTGACCACATATGTGAGATTGAACTACAGCCCGGTTGTTGCCCTCAGGAAAGGGAGATCACAAGAAAGGGAGACAGGTGGACCTGGCCTGTCACCTGAGCGCATTAGTCTGGGGCTAGAGTCAGAGACAGAGGACATCAGAGATGTGAAGGAGTGACAATGTGGAGAAGGCCACATGGCAGAGAAGGCGGGCAGTGTCTAGATGCTGAGAATGGCCCCCGGCCCCCAGCCAGCAGGAAGGCGGGGATCTCAGTCCCACAACCACGAGGAGCTGAATTCTCCAGCAGCCTGAGCAAGCTCAGAAGAGGGCCCTGGGCCCTTAACCTCAGCCTAGTGAGACCCTGCCGGAAAACCCAGCCACGCCAGGCCAGACTTCCAACGCACAGAAACCGTGAGACAGTGAATTCCTGCTTTGTTAAGCCACTGGTCTGGTGGCAAATTGTTGCATAGCAAGAGAGAACTGACTCAGGGAGCCAGGAAGTTGGACTTCAGAACACAAGGTACTTCCTGCAGGCGGCTACCCTACAGTTTTCTACAGAGGTTCCTGTGACCTGTTGGACCAGTAAGGGGGTTAAGTCTAGCTTATAGAAGGAAAAGTTCTCTTGACCATTCCTTGGCTGTGTGACCTTGGCCAAGGCACTTGGCCTCTCTGTGCCTTAGCGTCCTCATCTGTAAAATGAGACTGAAACTGTCTCCTCCTCACGCGCCTGTGGTGAGGAGTAAATGAGCTCACACACATAAGGCTGAGGGCAGAGCCCGGCACGCGGTCATAGTCCCTGAACGTGCGGACTGTTGGTACTCCTTGAAGAAGTTATTTTCATGTGTAACTGGACATTTTTGCTACTTTTCTCAGAAATACTGAATGTCCGTGTTCCCTCCTGTCTTCTCTCGCCCCGTAATCCTCCTCTATTCCTGATCCCTCCCGCCTCTACCAGTTATGATCTGATCTGACTCTTCAGTGGCCGTGCAGAGCAGCAGGGAAAGAAATGGGCCTTACGGACAGTTTGCTGTGTGCCCAGAGCGGCTCCAGTGCTGTCCGTGTGCAGCTCCAGTTACCGCTACACTGGCCAGCGAGGCCTTGTTACCCTGGTATGGGTTAGCTGACCCTGTGTAACAAGTTGCCTCAAAACTTTGCCACTTCAAACGTTTATTACAACTTGAAATGTTTATCATCCCACAGTTTTCGAGGGTCAGGAATCCAAGAATAGCTTTGCTGGACGGTTCTGGAGTGGGGTCCCTCACACAGTCACAGTAAATCTGTCGGCCAGGGCTGCCTCACCTGAGGGCTGGAGGAGCTGTTTCCAGGACGGCTCCCACGTGTGGCTGTGGGCTGGGGGCCTCAGCTTCTCTCCACGTGGGCCTTTCTACAGCTCGAGCCCCCTCACAGTGTGGGGGCCGCCCCCTCCCCCGGTGAGAATCCTAGAGAGACCAAGGAGCAGCCCAGGGCCTTCTGTGTCTCCGAGGTGACACACATCATTGGTCATCTTCTGTTCCTTAGAAGCGAGTCACTGGACCAGCGCTCCCTCCGTGGGAGGGAAATTAGGCCAAAGAACGTGTGACCGTGTTTTCAAACCACCACGAATGCCAGAGCTTTCCCAGAGGGCTAACACAACAAGGAGACAGAGCCAGGGAGGAGTCACACCCAGCCCTGCCTGGCTCCAAAGCCACCTCTTGGACACCCGGGGTGACCAACCCCGCCTCTTTGAGCCTCAGTTTCCTTGGCTGTAAAATGGGGTTGTTGCAAAGAGTAAATGACGTTATGTTTGGAAACACCTCAGCCTGGCACCTGGCACATGGCAGTTGCTCAGGTTGTCTTTGTTAATCTGCATTATTATTTTCACTGAGTGACAGAGCCAGGCTGGACGTCCAGGCCACCTGGCTCCACCACTGACCAGCCACATGGCCTTAGGCAGTCCCTTGTCCTCCTGAAACTCAGTGTTCCAAGCTGTGAAATGGGTACAGTGACGGGATCAGGCGCTGTGGATCGAGGCACCAGGGTGGGGTGTCCTTGCCTTGCCCCCGTGACCCCCGAGGCCAGACAGGCTGCGTGGCAGGGTGAGGCCCTAGCACACTGAGCCCAGCGTCTGCCTGCCCGTCAGGTGCTGGAGAACAGAACCAAAGACTCCAAGCTGGAGATGGAGGTGCTGGAGAATCTGCAGGAGCTCAAGGACCTGAACCAGCGGCAGGCCCACGTGGACTTCGAGGCCATGCTGCGGCAACACCGCCTGTCGGAGGAGGAGCGGCAGAAGCAGGAGCAGGAGGAGGACGAGAGGGAGGCTGCGTGAGTCGGGGTGCGAGTCGTGGAGGGTGGGGCCGCAGTCCCGGGAGCCCCAGGTGCGCCCACCCACTGCACAGCCCTCGTAGGGCCCTTCCTTCTGCCTGGAATTCCCTGTCCGGATCTTTCCACGGCTCCCTCAAGGGTCACCTTCTCAGGGAGGCCTTCCCTGCACCCCTCATCTCACGTTCTCTTTCATGGCGTCTGTATCGGGGCCCCAGGACCTCCCCCAGGTTCAATGGTTAATTATAGTGAAGTTACAGAGAAAAGTCAGCAGAGGGGAAAGGTGCCTGGGGCAGTCGGGGGACCGGGTGCAAGCTGTCCGAGTCCCCTCCCGGTGGCATCCCACGGCATGGGCTTAATTCCCCCAAAACGAGATGGGACAGTGCAAGTGAGCTGTCGTCCCCAGGAGGACTCACGAGACCCGGTCACGCAAGCACCTCTGCCCAGCACGGCCGAGACCCCAGGCTCCGAGAGGAGAGCAGGTGCCTGTGTAGACCCCATGTTTGCACAGACAGTGCAGGGACAGGGAGCCCCTCATCAGCAAGGGTGGCAGGAGCCCCCAGGCCTAGTTCCAGACACCCCCGAGGGCCGGGCTGGTGAGCAGTCTTCGCAAGACACCGCCTCAGGCCTGCTGTGTTCATGCTTCTGCACGGCGTCTCCCGCTGTCCAGAGCCATCTTGCCGATTCACCCCTTTCCAGATCTGTTGTGTCTTCCCTCGAGAGTGTGAACAGGGGCTTGGTTTGGCTTCTGGCTCTGGGGCCTGGAACAGGGTCAGGCACGTAGTAGGTGCGCAGTCGGCACTGGTGGGTTGGCAGATCGGTGACTCCATGACTAGCAGGGAGCGGTGTCTGCATTTATCGAGCCCCTTCTGGGTGCCAGGCTGTTTGGGGTTTGGCCCCATCATTATGGTGGTCGAGAGAACTGAGGTATAGGGAGCTCCAGGCACAGCCCTGACCAAGATCCCCCAGCTGGGGTTCGAATCCAGACAGCCTGGTTCCAGCCTCCAGGCACTTAACCACCCCACTGGGCTCAGTGGACAAAGCACTTTTACTTTTTTAAGGTGTTTGTGCACCCCACATCCCCCACTCGGTGAGGTCAGGGAAGGGCAGCCAGGCGGCACCCTCAGCAGGTGGGGAAGGGACTGTGTGTCTCAGCCACTGCCCCCCACAGAGCGCATCCCCAAGTCCCATGTTCCATCCCGCAGCGCCTTAGTGGAAGAATCTAGGAAACGAAGACTCCTGGAAGACTCCGATTCAGACGAGGGTGCTCCTCCCTGCCAGCCCCGGCCGGCTGTGCCGCCCAAGCCCACTGCCATCCTGGACGAGGTGAGTGGGGCTGCCTGCATCTCCGCCCGCTCACAGGTTGAGCAGGAGCCAAGTGAGCCAGGGTTTGGCTTAACTTTGTCTTGAAAGTGGAGTCTGGGTCGTAAATGCTCACCTCTGCCATCGTAGCACAAAATAGGCATAGATCCTGTGTAAATAAGCCAGCGTGGCCATGTGCCAATAAAACTTTATTTACAAAGACAGGTGGTAGGCCCTGTGGATCAGTAGTTTTGCACCCCTGCTTCAGCTGCAGAAACCAGGAGACTCCCCAGGTTTGTGGACTCCCGGGCAGCCCTGCTCCATGCGATCACTCAGGGATGCAAGCTCCCCGCATCTTGTTCTGCCCTGTCCTGGAACGTGGATTCCAGCTCCGTGGTTACAGTTGGCTCAGCGCACCCTGGGGTTCCCGCTGCAGGAAGGCTGAGGGTGTGTGGAGGAGCGCCTGCAAGCAGCCCAAGGCCCAG